>NW_025544806.1:1622311-1679159 GCF_000150115.1 Histoplasma capsulatum G186AR
CGCATTTGGGCGACGAATGGGCTATCGGAAGAGGAGATGGAGGAAGAGAGGAGAATATGTGGGCCGAATGCGTTGCAGATGACGGGGAAGGAGTGGGGCCCTGGGAGAATTGGGAAACCTTCAATGGCTGAGCAGGAGGGAGAAGCGTTGGGGAAGTTGAAGAAGCTCAAGGAGGAGAGCGATGAGGTGGTGGAAGAGAAGAAGAAGAAGAAGAGGGAGGATGAGTGGTGATGTCCTGTTCAAGTAAGGAAAAGATATGGAGGGTGGAGGAAATTGTGTTTTACATAGATGGAATGAGCGAAATTTCTTTGTTCATGGCGTGACGGAAATGGATTGTTTTATTCTTCCCATGTATATAGTTATGACGATATTGGCATGCTGCACATGTGGCCACTTGGTTTTCGCACTATGAGCATTTATTGGCGTTGCTAGGGGATATACAGAATAAATATTTACCACTTAATGAGAATCGGTGCATTTTTAAAAGTCCTAGAATACTATACAAGTCATCAGAACATTACCCATCACACATCTATCATGCAGACCATCTTCATCCATGAGCAATAACCTTCCCTCCTAATTTTCGGAAATACGTGTCCTGCGCTGGTTACCCACCACTTCCCAATATGTCTCCTAGACGGCGTAAGTATCACCCGTGATCTTCTCATACGCCTCCTGATACTTCTCTCCGGTCCTCCTAACCACCTCTTCATCCATACTCACCCCATCTTTGCCCTTCAGCCCATTCTTGACCAGCCAATCCCGCAAAAACTGCTTATCAAAACTCTCCTGCGACTTTCCAACCTCATAGTTCGCAGCAGACCAGAACCGCGACGAGTCCGGCGTCAGGACCTCATCAACCAATACCACTTCATCCTTCTCCGTGTCCAGCCCGAACTCGAATTTTGTATCTGCGATGATGAGTCCCCGCTCGAGAGCGTGGGCGTGGGCGGTTTCGTAGAGTTTTAGGGCTAGGGAAGATATTATAGAAGCGTATTTGGGGCCGAGGAGGGTTACGGCTATAATAAAATTGTCAGCTATGTTATCGGGAATATAACATTTATGAAGGGAAAGGGTGGGGTGGGGTGTGCTGGAGGAGTGGGGTTGTTACCCTGATCAGGATGAATATTCTCATCATGCTCTCCCTGCTCCGCCTTGGTGCTGGGCGTATATATGGGTCCATCAGGAAATCGCTGGCTTTCCTTCAAGCCCTCCGGCATCTTCATACCATGCACAGTGCCAGATTGTTGATATTCTTTCCAGGCTGAACCGGTGATGTAGCCCCTTACAATGGCTTCGATGGGGAATACCTTTAACTTGCGCACTTGCATGCAGCGGTTTTGTAGGGCCGGTCGCAGTGATTCCGGAATCTGTGGGGGTAGGTCGAGCGTGAGGAAGTGCGTGCGTAGAGTCGGAATGGCGATGGTAAGTATTTTGAACCAGTGGGTTGTCAGGAGGGTGAGGAGGGTGCCTTTGTTAGGGATTGGCTGGTTCAATTAAGAAATATATTAGTAAACCAAGGATCTGGAGTATAGTTCCTCTTCTCTAAGTCACTGGATACTACTCGGGTATATGGTATACATTTGCCATAATTACGTCGTAGGCGGAGATGCGGTCTGTAGCTACGAAGAGGAGGGTTTGCGGGTCAACTTCGTACAGGTCGCGCACTTTACCCCGCGCGACGAGGGGGAGGATATTCTGCAGATTGCTGGTGGTCATTGGCTCGGCCATGGTTGCTGAGGAGGGATATATAAATGTGTGTTGGCATATCGGCGGAGAATAGCGGGGCGGAGAATAAAATAAATTTGATATTCCGTCACGGCGGGGGGGAATTAGTCAGGGCTTGGCATCAGAGCTCTTTTGACGCGCGGAAACGAATAGACGCCACTTTGATATAGACATTGGGGGAGTAGAACAACGCTATTAGCCAATATAAAAGTGGCCAAGGATGCTCTGAACACCAACACACATAATAGATATACGAAATACTCATATTTGCTTTTGCCTTCTGTTAGTAGCACCAATGTCCCAAATGGCTTGCTGATGCCATTCTTAGCCATGGCATACCTCCTTTTTTGAGCTATTCTATATGCACAATAATACCCTTTGAAAGAAAGAGTCAAAATGACTCGGTATCTCACCCCCTCCAAGATCTCCCTTCTAGCCCTTGTTTCCGTCTACGCTGAAGGCGTGGTCCCCAATTCTGCTATCATCCCCGTCCTCTCATTTCTAGTCTCCCATCTACTTCCTCCTCAGCCCTCAACTCAACATCTCACCTCAAGCAACACAACAACCCAAGATAGCAACCATGCCATTCCAATCCAAGACTTTGAGGCTGCCACGTCATCTCTAGCTTCCTCCATCCCAGGTAGAACCGTCTGGGACCTGCTCCTGAAAAGGCTATGGAAACTGGGCTGCTCCGACGCCCTGGACGAATTCTTCGCTGGCATACTAACCATGCTCACGAAGACGCGCGAGGATCAAATCAATGATCGGAACAATGGTATCGCGCCGCAGACGGGTCGTATGATGATCTCCCGCACATCCCTGCTAGGCATGTTCGTCAGGAGGGCGCATCTTGAGTACACCCGTCTGCAGTTCCATGATGCGGTGGCTCTGTGGCGGGGGTTTATCAAATACCGGTTACCGACGTACCAACTGTGGGCCAAGCGGAATCCGCTAGATAGCCAGATCGCGGTGGATGTTAATCTGGTTGAGCTTGGCCTAGATCTGACGAGTCCGCTGGTGAAGGTGGTGTATGGCGCGTTGGAAGAGGGGAAAGATGTGGAAGTGGGGATGAGCACGAGAGATATTGAGCGGCTGCTGGATTTTCAGGTTGGGGAGATGCAGAGTGCGTTACTTTTTTTTTTTTACTCGAATGAAATAGCGCTGCTACGATTCCCCTTCCCCTCTTTTTCTTGCTTTCGTTCTCTCTCTTTTACTGTTACCTTTACTTAATCAGTGGTAGGCTTTACTGATTTATAATCTAGGCAACGGATGCAGGATTACTGGTGAAATGAAATCACGTCTGGAACAGATGGTTATGTCTGGAGTATCTGTACCCAGCTCGCAACATTATATAAAGTAAGTACTTCACTATTCATCTCGCTGGAGACATGCTCAAATCGTACAACCCTGATTAGATTCCTTGATGCCTGGAAAGCAGGAGATTACCCCTCCTCCTTTGATCATCTACATCGCTACTTTGACTACACCATGCAAAGCCGTGATAGAACTTTCTATCAATATGCCCTTCTCAATCTTGCCATTCTCCAAGCCGACTTTGGCTGCCACGCGGAGGCTGTCGCAGCCATGCAAGAGGCCATTTCGATTGCCAGAGAAACCCATGACATGAGCTGCCTCAATTTCTGCATGAGCTGGCTTTACCACTTTGGAAAAGCCTTTCCAGATGAAATGAAGGACATTCAGAACACGGGCATGTTGGGCAGTGAAAAGGAAGGATTGGCATTTCTCCAGGCGAAGGCTAGAGAGACGGAAATGTGGGGTCTGCTAGGTACATCGTTACTTAGTGAAGCCAAACTGGAGCTGCAGAATGTAAGTGCACTCCGATTCCCGCTATTGGAACATTGGACTTTCGTAACATGCTCATTGTGAACTGCTACAGGGCGAGAGTGTGGCGTCAGCATTTGAACATATTGTCAAAGCCTCATTTCTCAATGTGACGAAGGACGCGCCTAATTTAGCTGGGCCTCTGCTTATGCTGCAAGCTTCGACATATTCTCGAATAGGTAATGATATTTTTTTTGGTCTTTGCTTTAAAACATACTCGGGATTTGCTAAGAATCGTGTAACGCTGAAGGGGTCGCACATCTGGCGTGGTCCAATTGCGAAATCTTTCGAGAATGCTATGCAGAACAAGCTCCACATGAAGACAACCTAAGAGTGACATGTCGGAGTAGCATGTTGGTAAGTAACACTTTTCTCGCGTGGCCTATAACGAAGGGTAAAAAGCTAACAGTCAGAAGCTGGCCGCTAGAGGAAGCTATGGCCTGTCTATGGCTCGGCTAAATGAGATATCTTCCGATTCGCTTCGAGTTCTTAGGATCCAACAGAATTGGACATTCTTTTGCGGACTTTTGAAGCTGCAAAGACAACTTCATCGGTAATTAAATTTCCTTCCCCTTTACAAAAGGATTGGCTGACCAATTAAGCAGAGATGATAAACTAGCAGCCGAGCAGCTTATATCACAACTACGTGCATGTGCTCCACCAGACACAGAATTAGTGTTGACACTCTCGCTCTTGGAGGTAGACTTTTTGATGCGAAAGGGTGACTACACAGCTGCGCTCGAAATAGTTGAGCGAAATGCCCAGTCGATGCGACAGGAGAACTTCGACGTTGCCACCCAGGTCAAATTGCTAGTGTACAAAGCAAGGATCTTTGACCAAACCAATCAACCCGAAAGAGGGTTCTCGTTAGCAATGAGAGCAGCCAATATCGCCCATCGATCACGGTATCTCCCTGGTCTGTGGGAGTCTATCGGCGTGCTCTCCGTGATCCTCATGGCCTTCAAAGAATTCGAAGCAGCCGTCGAGATTCTCGAGAGTATCGTACCTCAAGTTCACGAGTGCGAAGATGCGTATCTCACCGCGCGTACATATTCTCTATTAGCTGATGCCAACATGGGGCTGGCGGGACAAGTGCAGGTGCACAGCCAGGGGAGGGACAAAGTACGGCAGAAGGAGCATATGGCGCGGGCGGTGGAATTTATTGACTGCGCGTTTGGGGAGTTTTCAAATGTGGAGGATGTGCAGGGCCAATGCGAAATGATGGCGAAAAAGGCGACTGTGATGCATCTGTCTGGGGATCTGGTATTGGCAAATGATTATGCGGCCAAGTATCTGGACTTGAAGAAACAGGCTGCAGCAGAGAGATAAGGAAGGGTATGCAACAGTGGTGAATGCGTGTATCGTCTAATAGGGTTGTTCCATCTGCATAAGCACTCTTCCAAACTCTCTGATTTGTTCCACGAGAGTGAGGCTGGGATTAACATCCGTTTGTAGGCAATTATAACCTTGGATGAACCGGTAACAATAATATGACGTTGTCAAGTCCTCCTGGCGCTTCTCGACCTAAAACCGTATTCGAAATCCTTATTGAGTTTGAGCTCTCACATAACTTTGCGCCTTATTTAGCGTTGGGCGATAAGGTCTATTAACTGGAACTGTTGGATTCTTGACTGCTTATGCTTTTATTCGCCGTATATACGCTGAGTCATACCTCCCGCCCCCTCCCGCTTAAATTCCCGTCCCCAGCCATTTGCTTTCCTCACCATCTTCCATCCCCAAAGTCTTCCAGTCTGCTTGTCTTTGCTCACCGCTCTCCACTCTTCAAGACCCTCTCGTTTTACCTAAACTACACCTTATACTCCTTTTTAAGTCCGTCGCGACAAACAACGAGTTTATGTCAATCGAAAACCTCAAGACCTTCGGTAAGTCGCCACAATAACCTGGTTTCGTTCTTTCTTTTTCGACCCAGCCCCGAAGAACCAGCCAAGACCGCGTGCCACAACAGTCACGTCCCAGAGCTTTCTGGGTTTTATTGAGCATTCTACTGTCTCCGTCTGCTGCGGCTGTGTCTGGAAGTCATGGGTCTTTGGTGGCGCCGTTCAGAAATAGCGGGGTACCCGTGATGATCATGTTTTTGTGTATCAAAACAAACTGAAAGAAGGATGGTTTACTAACCAACCACGTGCTCTTCGTGGCTCTGCATGCAACAGACCCCTTCGCCGAAGCTGACGAAGACACCGGCGATACAAAACAATCCCAAAATTATATCCATATACGGATCCAACGTATGTTCTCCCTTTCTATTTTGCTGCTTTATTTATTCGTACGACACACAACTGACGTATGCTCGCAGAGCGCAATGGTCGCAAGACCCTGACCACTGTCCAAGGTCTCCCTAAAAAGTTCGATCAGAAGAAAATCCTCAAGGTCATTAAGAAGAAGTTCGGTACGTGTTGATCTGCTCATCCCGAGTGCTCTGGGATTCGTTTTTGCTAAACCAGGATCACAGCTTGCAATGGCACCATCGTCAACGACAGTGAGATGGGCGAGGTGATCCAGCTCCAAGGGGATCAGCGCAAGGATGTCCAAGAATTTTTGGTCGATAAGAAGGAAGGACTCGAACTCGACGCGAAGACCATAAAGGTATGTTCCACTTACAGTTGACTTGAGAAACACGGCTTTCTTTCTAGTGACATAAATCTAACAAAGTGTCTTCTATATAGGTCCATGGGTTCTAAGCCAATCTCATCACGCCCGTCCCGTATCGTCTTCTCAGTCCACTCCAGAGGATCTATAAGAGCCATATCATTAGTCACCTTTGTCCACTGACTGGGGAGGCTCCCTCTGTGGAGAGATCGCCCTTGATCCGTTATTGGTCTATGAATTGCGTATTACCGTGCAGAATTTCCGTCCTGCGATTTAGCGGTCTGGATAGGATAGAGAGTGATTGGGCAGTCGATTTCATGTGATTCTTAGAACAAAAACGCCAACCATCACAACCGAGGGGAAAGATCACGCCCGCCTCCTCCCTTTTAAATCCGAGTAGACGGGACGATGACGGGACGAGGCGTTGATGAGATACCCCATGATCTGGAAAACCATCTTCTGTTACTTTTTAATGTTTGTTTTTCAGTTATTCATTACAGCTCAGATGACGACAATGGGATGATGGCGATGTGCAAATTGCTCCCTCTTGATGACTTCGTTATTTTTTTTTTAGTCGTTATGAAGTACCACCGAAATGAATCAACAGCTGCATTTAATAGTAATGATAATAAAGGCGGAAGAATAGGTGAACGTCTCGCCGGGTTGTTGATTAAACCAAGCATCGCGTGGGGTGAAGTTTGTAATGTGGCAACACATGGGTCCAAAGTTCCGGTTTGTTTAGATTCTTCGTCGGAACCGCCTTGGCCCTGATTTGCTTTTCTCATTGCCAAATGTTGATAAATCCCATAGTTACTTATCACAAAATGACTATGAATCATCTTCGGAAATAATTGGCGACTTGCTTTTCTTCTTTTTTTTTTTTATAATTCAGATTCAGCATAAAATATCAAGGTCTTCCTAAAGTAGATAACCAACTACCTAATTAAATATATTATTATCTAACCCCCCAGCCGAAAGAGTTCGTTGCGATAATCTTGCTTCCATGCTGTGACTTCCGGCAGGCACAGATAAACTGCTCTTCTACATCTTTTTCTAAACAGTGTGATATTGAAATAGAAGAGAGTAAATTGAAAAGAAGCCAAACAAGGGTGGGGGGGATGAAGTCATGATTTGAGAAAGGGAAGATACATATCATCACATTAGGTAGTTGTGAATTATGGCAAAGAGGAAAAACGTCAATAAGCTTTCTCGTCCAAGATCATTGCTTTGTTTTTTTTTTCTTTCTATGAGCGAAAAGAAGAAGGAACAAAATGGAAAATGGGGATCAAAATTCATATGAACGAATGGACGAATGAATGAAAAATGGAATGGGGAAATGTACTTTGTGAATGAATCACCACTGTTGTTACCTGAGAATTCGGCATATAAAGCTTGCCCATGTTCGACATCGATGAAGAAGAGAAAAGAGAGGAAAGGAAAAGAAACGAAACGAAAAGAAAATCCAAGAAAACATCACCTCTTTCTATCCAGTTGATCCCTCACCTCCAAACCGGTATTGAGCAATCATCTGCACGCCAAATTCCAGTATTTCCTTCCCCATAACAAATAATGGGACTTCAGGTTCATTTTCGCGTGTAAGATGCAACTGCAAAAGCAAGGAGCACATGCTTAGGAAGCTGGCGATTGAGAAAACATAGATCGTCGCAAAGGTTTCTTTTTTAATGTTAATTTGACGCTGGGTGGTGTGGTAGACGAACGAGAGGACCTGTTTATGGAGGCAACGGAAGCGTTAGATATCAAAAGGCTAAATAAACGGGTGCCCGCATACGTATATGTATGACGTTTTGGTGGAACGAACCGATGCAATTGATATCCAGGCTGGAAGCAGGAGGCGGGGATCTGAGGAGGCACCGGATAGATAAAGGATCCACGACGTGAGGTAGGCAAGAAGGCCGTTTGTAGCCAAAAGTCGAATCACAACAGCAGCGGGTGTATAATTAAGAAGCCTTGGGTTTTCTGTATTAGTTTAACGGTAATGAATATGGCCGGTCCGCTGCGACGATCTGTCTGGGCGAATGCTCAGGAGGAATTTGGGGAAGCTCACCATCTAGACATCATACAATCTGTAAAAAAATAAAATAAATATGCAGACGCCGAACACTGAGAGACAGGAAATAAGTTAGCAAGAAGTGTTTTTATACGTATTATACGTCCTTTAACCTCCATCGTCTCCAGGCAAACAAGGCTATGCACACGGGATTCAGCTGCAAAGACAAAAGAGACAAAGCAGGGAAAATACCCAAATAATAGCCAATGCCACTTCTGTAACCCTGAACCGCCTCTCCACGTCCCAATCGGCCGCAGCACCCCTCACAATAGCCGCTGTCCACCCCTCATGCCAAAAATGGGGCCTGATACGCAGTAGCTCTGCTAAGAACGTGAAAGCACAACGCAAGCCCCACCATGCCGCCGGAAGGACACTAAGGCCCCGACAAAGCAACAAGGGAATATACCAGCGGCGGTCAACGCCTAGAATCACTGCAACTCGAGGATGGAGTGAGAATAATACGTCACGGCCATGAAGAGCGGGTGTATCTGACGGCTGCGACTGCTGGGAGGGCTCTGCGGACGGAGAGAAAGCATTGGAGGACGAAAACGGAGGTGGAGAATCGTTCGAGGGCGCCGAGCGAGCGCGGTATGATCTTAGTACATTGCGGGAACGAGATTGGGACTGTGGAAGGGGAGCATGGCGAGAAGTGGGAGGGGTGGGTTTGGTGTTCGAGGAGGAAGACGCCAGTCTTTTGAGTTGACGACTGTTGCAGCCGTGGGCACTCAGGAAATATGTTTGTCTAAAGCAGATTGAAAAAGATGAAAATCAGGGAACTGTTTTGTTGGAGGACGAAAGGATTGGTTGTAATTTCTCTATTGAATGGGTGTTGTTGTCTATGGAGTGGTTGGCTTGGATTGTCCATGAAGTTGATCATGTCGGCAATGACCAGAGTCAGGTGAGTGGGCCTAAGGCACAGATGCTTTGGTCAGCGCTAGTAGCTCCTCCGACGTCGGCGCTGGCTGTCGTTAAACCAGCCCCGAGCTCTAGGGGATAACCGCTGGCTAGGGGGCGTCTCCGGCGTCCACCACCACTATCTTCGCGGTCTCTCAATCGCCTTTTATACCAGTTGGATCTTTTAGACTTCCAAGGTTCATGTCCTCGACACAGACCATGTGGTTCACCCACAGTTGATTGGGGCGCTAACAGAGCTCATATCCATGGATGGTAGGTAGCAACACAGTCGAGGATTGCCTAGATAAAGTTCTGTTCCTAGCACGTCCGCTGGTTGCTGTTGTACCTATTTGAAAGTTGAATATGAAGCAATAACTAATTGATCCGAATTGTTATTAGTGCGGACACTATCTTGAAACAGCTGCCATGCAGGAATCTCTCCGACGACTAGCCTCATCCTCTAACCCATCAATTGTGTCCTGCTCTAATCGCTATCCAACCCTGTAGCCAACACAACGAAGGCAAGCGGCAATGGTCCCGTTCAAAAAAAAATGGCTAATTTATGTTATTCTGTCCGCTGTTCTCCTGTTTGCCTATCGAAGAACCGTCCTGTACGCCTTCGCCCCAGGTGCCAATTACTCAAAGCCGCCGAAAGGATTCAAATTCGAATGGAAGTACTTCAAGGAAAACCACCCCGTGAAATCATTTGTCCCCCTACCTTCTGGCCCGGTTAAAACGCTCCCCAAGGTTCAGCATGCGTTCTCAGATCAATCCTTCAAAGAAATTCTGTCGAAGCAAAAGTCCCGACAGGAAGCTGTCAAACAAACGTTCCTTCGTGCCTGGAATGCGTACAGGAATTACGCATGGATGCACGACGAAGTTACTCCTCTCACAAGAGGATCTTACAACACTTTTGGCGGATGGGCAGCTACCCTTGTTGACAGTCTTGACACCCTATGGATAATGGACCTGAAAGATGAATTCCAGGAAGCTGTTGGCGCCGTTGCTGACATCGACTTCACCATGACTAAATCCGTGGAAATCAACGTCTTTGAAACAACAATCCGCTACCTCGGCGGCCTTCTATCAGCTTATGATCTAAGCGGAGAGCCGGGGCTTCTCACCAAGGCCACAGAGCTGGGAAACATTCTCTACGTTGCCTTTGACACTCCAAACCGCATGCCTGTTACACGCTGGAAAATCCATGCCGCGTTCCTCCACCACAAGCAAGAGGCCTCTGCCCACTGCCTCCTTGCCGAAATCGGCTCCCTGACGATGGAATTTACCCGCCTGTCGCAACTCACCAAGGACCCTAAATGGTACGATGCTGTTCACCGAGTTACAAAACTATTCGAGGAACAACAGGGGGAAACGATGCTTCCGGGAATGTGGCCTCTTATTCTCGATGCGCGCAAGCGAAATCTACAGGGGCAAAGGAATAGCTTCACTCTGGGCGCGATGGCTGACTCCTTCTACGAGTACCTGCCCAAGATGCACGCGCTGCTGGGTGGGGTGGATGATATGTATGGGCGAATGTACAAAGATGCCATGGCTGTGGTGGCCAAACATGTCCTTTATAGGCCCATGGTGCCAGACAATGCAGATATACTCTTTTCCGGCATGGTGACTGCGTATGCCAATAGAAATGTCCAGCTCAGTGCCGAGGGCCAGCATCTCGTCTGCTTTGCCGGTGGCATGTTTGCACTGGGGTCCAAATTATTCGATATCCCAGCCCATATGGATATTGCGCGTAAACTTACAGACGGGTGTATCTGGGCATACAAAGCGACTCCCTCAGGGATGATGCCCGAGGTATTCCACATGGTTCCATGCGCAGCCAACGAACCTTGCTTCTGGGATGAGGCAAAGTACAAGAAGGCAGTAGCTGACGCACATGAAAATTCCCGGCCCTCTCCCAACCAAGGACAAGGACAAGACCAAGACAACAGCGCAGAGGCAATCATAGCTCGCGAACGCCTCCCCAAGGGTATTAAATCCATAACGGACAGGCGGTATATCCTTCGCCCGGAAGCCATCGAGAGTGTCTTTATTCTATATCGCACTACCGGCCGGACGGAGCTTCTCGATACGGCATGGGAGATGTTCACGGCCATTGAGGACATGACGAAGAGTCCCTATGGAAATGCGGGACTGGATGACGTTACGACTGCGACAGGAGCGACCGGGGAAGTGCCGTTGTCAAACCGCATGGAGAGCTTCTGGCTAGCGGAGACCTTGAAATATTTTTATTTGATGTTCAGTGATCCTAGTTTGGTTAGCTTGGATGAATATGTGTTTAATACGGAGGCGCATCCCTTTCGGCGAATGGCGTGATTACGGTCCACTGTCAATTGCTGCATGTTCATTGCGAATTTATGTATATAGCTGCAGAGTTGCTTTAACTCTTTTTTTTGCATTTGGGTGCTGTTGTCCCACTAGCTTCTTTCGATAATCCTGATGTTGTGTAGATGTGCAGAACTTAAATAGAGTACATTTGAATATATTATTGAAGATATCTATGATAAATCTCGGGAAAGAAATTATTGTAGTTTGCCAATCTTACATGATTCATGGTCATCATAAAATAGTTCCTTTTATCCCTTGATCCCTAGTGTATCATCAAACAACGGGACAATGCCGAACGAGAAACCATATTCGCTATCCCCCCATCACATCCACCTGCTATTCATAGAATTACAGGGCATATCAAGAAATAGCTGTGAAGCCTGCGGATGTACCCAAAAATCAAACACCGTTGCTGTCATGTAATGTACAGTACATATACACATGAATATCTCGTCTTGTTCCATTACACATGTACTTGAATTCCTCGTCACAAATGGTAGAATTGTAGCTGGATTTTGTGGACGCAAATCTCGAAGCACTTTCACGTGTTTCCGTCTCTGGCTTGTCCAGGGACAGTACAGCTGAAGGAAAGATAGAATTCACCGTTGACGGGATCTAAGTGTTGATTGCTGTGGGGGGGGGAAGGATGCAGGAGAGTCAACCCAACACAGCTGCGAAGGAGGATATGTCGGTCCCTAGGTTAGACTGTCAAGCTTGTTTGAGCAACCATCTAAGTCCACCACGTATGATGACATGAATCACATCATTTAACACATTTTGCAACCAACAGTTTGGAAAGATGACCTGAATTTTCAAGAGAATTATCTGAAATTTTCTGGGCAACATTTTTGTGTTAACGATCATTGGCCTCAAAAGAGCACTTAACATCCGCTAATTAAAGGATGTCAATGTTTGTGTTTCTCAAAAAGGTTTGTATGAAAAATATATAAAAGTCGAAGTTGAGCTTGGATATTATCGATTGTACACTAATCCCAAAAAGGCAGTCAATTTTTCTTGTCGACTTTCGGATTAAAAAAAACGTCCCAAGAGGTCGGAGAAAATATCTCCAACAAGAATGTAAAGTGCTCCTAGGTCCAATCCTTCTCAACACTGCGCTCAACGGGACCCTCCGCACTCATCCTACATCCACCCTCCCTCCCAATTGGTCCACCCGGTGTGCTCCTTATTGCAATGACATCCTCCATCGCTCCCCGCTCCTCCGCCCTTCTCAACTTCACCTCGCGGACCACCATCACCGCTCCCTATACTCACCTCCGATCCTCCCCTCGATCTTCCCTTTCCCCGTCATTGTCTTCGCGATGTCGCCTTCTATCACACCGTCCCTTCTCCAGCACAACACAGCGGGATGCCTCAATGAGAAACGCCCAGATATTGCGGCCACAACCGCCAGCCTCCATGAGCTCGAAAAACCAGGTAAAAGAAGCCCTGAGATCAATGAAGGAGGGGTCAATTCCAGATGATATGGGGCTTTTGCCGGGCACCTTTATCCGACCTCTGTGGAGGAATATGCCGTCGATATTCAAATACCCAAAGGAGCGGTTGTGGATGGAGTGGGTATCAGTGAGGGCCAAATTTCAGGACTTTGCTGGGTGAGCTTGTGATATAATTATATTCCTCCCAGTTCTATACACCCTGTTTATTACGAGTCAGGGCAGGTCCCTCAGTAACAATATGTGTTACTCTGGCTTTGGGGATAAAATCCAGCTGACAAGTTACTCCGGCGCAATCGTGGCCGCGTCTTAACACCGCTCCCGTTCAGCGTCCTAGCATATTGCAAATATCTCAATAGGAAAAACAAACTTCCTCTCCGTCTCCGCGAGCGAAAACGCGCTGCTCTCGACCTCTACAAAACCATGTACACAGCCTACGCAGCGTAAGTCCTCCGTCCTTGTTAGATGGAGAGAGAACCACTCCGCTGACCAAAAACCCTCCCAAACGCAAAACTCAGCGCCGACACCGCGACCCTTCAAACCATCTGCTGCAACAGCCTCCGCGACCAATTTCTCAAACGAATCTCCAAACGACCCGCACATGGCAAAAAGCTCGTCTGGACCCTGCACAAATTCATAAAATTCCCCTTCTCAACGACCCTGACAGGGGCGCGCGTGATAGCCGACCGTGCCGCGCAGGTGGGCCACGGCGTCGGTATCCGTCAGGTCGTTGTGCGCATCCAGAGCCACCAATCACTCGTCCGCCCCTCTCCCGCAGCCGACACCCAGAACAGCAATGGCAGCAATGGCACACAATCGCAAAGTGCAGCGGTCGCGGAAGCAAAGAGTCAGAAGTCCACGGAATATATTGTGTTGCAGAAGATGTTGGTTGCCGGGAAGGAGGGGGATTGGAAGGTGTGGGGATTTACGAATGAGACGACGATGGAGGATATGGAGACGAATCCCGCATTTGCGAAGGGGTTGTCGTTGAAGGACCGGTTGGAGCTTATGTCCGGAGCGAAATTTTGAGAAAGAGGTATGGTTCGTTCTGGCAATTGGCTGGAGGGAGACGGGGGGGAGATGGCTCATTTCTGAGAAGGGTTCCCCCCGGAAATTGTCATATTTTGGTTTTGAACTTGCTCTAGCATAAGCTGATGCGGGTGTTTTAGTGATTTCTATTAATTTTGCCAAAATTTTTCATATGGGTTTCACGAGACGAGCATGGTTGAGCCGATCCCGCGAATGCTTATTCTTATTCCCCTACATATTGTATATATAGATTTCCCCCCCTGTTTTTTACTTTTTCAACAATGTATAACTAAGTAAAACATATCCTTCCTGATTCCCCGTTCAAACGACAGAACTCCAAACCCCCAAGAGAAAGAAGACCAACGGGGGCAATGTTTATAGTGTATATGTGGTTATCTTTCTATATACACCCATGGACGGGCATTAGTATAACTATATACCTTATATGTAAGTAATCGTGCGTATGGGGTAGTTCCTTTCTCCAAAACCCTGCTGTAAAATCGCCCTTGAACCCGCCAACTCAACGTAAAACTAAATATAATCCAAATCTCCTCCCATCACAGACCAGCCTCCCAACAGTGCTAATCAAAACAAAAAGAAGGTATAGTTCAAAAAACGATAGATGTGACAACAAAATAGGCCCTCCCATTTCGCCTCATCCCTGGGTATATGCAGAACAATATGGGTAACGAAAGATATCCTATATAATTTCCAGGGTACAAGAATCGAAGCTACCTGGGTAAATGCCTACGTTGGTATATACGGGCGCGGACGTGAGTGGAACGAGACAATCGACACAACGCTCAAGGGGCCGGAGCTGCTGATGTGCAGTACACCCATGCACAATAGATGCGGCTATTCAATTCATGCCTCGAGGTCGAGAACGAAAACAACGCACAGGGCATGATAGCTGGAGCATCGCATTCGCGTGAGTTTTTTCCGTCACAATTTTAGCCACCTGCTCGCCGCCACCCGCTCCCGTAGCGACGTTTTAGGCCCATTATTAGAAGTGATATATCCCTCTTCGACATCTTTATTGGAAGCAAATGAGGGTCCTCCGAGACCAGGCTCAATATTAGCTATCGCCTCATCAGATGAATAGGGGCGGGATGGCTGAGGGGGTGGTTCTGGCTTGTCCAACGCATCGAATCTGCGATGCTGCCGTTTTGCTAGGAGGTAGTGGTAGCTCAATCGGAGAAGTAGTGCGCCGATTCCGAATAAGATGCCTCCAAGAGGGGCGGCAACGAATGCGCCTGTGTGGACAGCGTTAATAGTCACAGACTTCACCATGCGATTATCAAGCATAGTCACAGACTTCACCATGCGATTATCAAGCAATTGGTAGAAGCGGGGTATACGATGTGGGGGCACAAAACATACCAAAGGCACTCCAGTCTTCGCCATAAAGACCATTTCCCAACAGAATCAACTTAGCGCCCGCATGCGCGTCACCGAAATAAATCGTCCCGAAAATGAAGACGGACAAAATACCGCCCAACCCTCCAACAACGACCTCGAACCCCGTCCACCAATACATTTTATCCCATAGCCCGAACACCAGCACGGGAATGGAGGACGCAGACACGAGATCTGATATCAAGAAAATCTGCAGCACGCTGGGAGACTTGAGCGCAACAACCACCACGGGGATAATACACAGGACCACGAGAATGCGCACATATATCAGCGGCAGGCGGTTGCGGAAGAGATCATTACTCCCTGTACTGACCATGGCGGACTGTAAGCTGTCAAAAGCAGCAGTGCTAAGCGAGACTGTCATGACGAGCACGATACCGACCACCCAGCCAGGAAGCTGCTCGAGGAGCAAGAAGAAGGCGATTGAGCCCAACTGGGGTGGGTCACCTGGCCACGCGCCAGACCACGCAGCGAGCAATCCCGTCACACCGACCAGGGTGAGAATGCAGAAGACAGCGCCGCTGGCAAGAGATACACCGATGCGTAGGTCGCGATCGGTCTTAGAGGCGAAAGTACGCAGCCAGAAGTTCGATAGGAAGAAATCGTTGGTCAAGATGGCTACGGGCAGGATGTATATCAACTGCCAACCGAGGAGCGACGGTCCCAAGAGGCCAGATGAATCGATGAGCGACTTGTCGATATGGACCTCGGTGCCGACGGTGATGACCGCAATGACGATAAGGCCTACCACCATTGCTCCTTGTACATTGTCCGTGACGAATGACACTTTGAAGCCGCCTAGGGATGTGTAGACTGTCGTCACGACGACTTCAACTATCACCACTGGCAATCCGTTGAGGCCGGTAAGCGCATTGATTATCTGTTGTAACGCAGAGAGTTCCGCAACCATATAAAGGAACAATGTAATCAATCTATTCATGATAAAGTTAGATTTTCCCATCCAAGCTTAAATCAAACAAACAGGACTGGGAATGGGACCTAGAAACATACGTCAGTATGCTCAGGTATATCCCGGCGACAATGCCATATCTCTGTCTCGCCCATTCAGTCAGGACAAAACCCTCAGGGCATTTACGGCGAATTATCGGGCCCAAATATCCAAAAACCAGGAGAGGCAGTGCCGAAGCCAACCCATATACAACTAATCCCTGGACGCCGGCAATAGTTGCGATTTCAGGATATGTAAATAAAATCCCGGATCCAAGAGCTGTAATAAGCGAAAAGGAAAAACGAGGTAGAGGATTCCTAGAGTTAGCTTATCCACAGAACGTCCAAACATGAGTAAAAGGGGAGTATGAGGAGACAGAGAAGCGGCAGCACATTTCCCACGCAAGCATTAACTTGGTCGAGTGTTCCACGGTACAATCTCAGCATCATGCCTGCGCTGGTATACCTCGATAATCTCTCCGTGCGTTTGAAAGAAAAACAAGAGCCAGCGACAGCAAGCCATTGCCCCCGGAGGTGGATTATCAAGCGTATCCAATGCTGCAATCAGCGCCCGTAGTGAAGCCGCAGCAGATGCTGCTCTGGACTCACAATTTCTGGAAGAATGGGAGGGGAGTTTTTGGGTGTATATGCAATCTTGGGAGGGGCCTACAAGCAGGTCGACCCGACACAACATATATCTATATATATTGGTGTGACAACTGCCATATCTTCCTTCCCAATCCCTTCCCCTCCTGCCCTGCAAGCCCAGAACAGCATCCACTGAACTGAACTCTCGAATACGAACCTTCTCTATGCTGCGATGGAAACATCATCAAAAATCCGGATTTCATTATGAATATGAGTTCCGTCATCTCCCTCCACATCCGTTTTAAAACTCTTCCTTCCGCCACTTCCTTCGTGAGACTTCGTGAATTGTATATTGTATACTCATGAAGCCGGGGCGTCGAAGCAAAAGAAACAAGACGTTATCGAACGCGATGGAATATCGCGTACGCCGTCACTTCCTCTCCTTTCTCAATTGTGCGTTTCCACCAGCGCCATCTCCGTGGACACAGCTGCTTAACGCCGTATTTATGTTTGCCTGCTGCCGCTTCTCATAGAGGAGAGGGAGGGAGCAATTGGGCCGCAACAGCGCACTGTCTGCGCAACTCACCGGACGCGATAAAGTTTAGAGCAAGAGGGATTGCTATGCAAATTTAACGAGAAAATATATGCGTTAGCCAGAGGCGGTGTGGGGAGAGCGATGGATTTTGGAAAATGGGAGCAGGCGGGGCAGGGGTGGGGTAAGGTCGGACGGGGTACGGGAATCCTGAAGAAGAGGGGCCATGTATGTATGTATGTATATATGGAGGTAGAGAACTGATAGGAATTAGAGGTTTCGCTCTAGCGTTTCTAACCCTTCTGCGTGCCATTGCTTGACACGAAGTCTTTTGCGGTTTGCTTTCGAAGCCGATATGCGATGAAGAGACCGAGTATACTGCGCGCCAACGGACCCGGAAAGTTAACCTCCGCCTATAATGAAATTTACAAAAAGAGTATATGGGTATTGGAGAGTGTGGTCGTACAGGAAAGCCCCCAGCGTCAAGTAAATCAAGGCATTCGATGCCTGGAAAGACGGTTTGCCCATGCTCTGGGCTGAGGAGTCGCAAAGCTATAGATGCGGAGTACGGACTTGCAGATAATGACGTCGGTATGGATGTGTGGTTAACACAGAAAAACTCACGACGAGAAATCAATCTAGGCAATGAAGGAAGGAGAAGCAAAGCACAAAGGAAACTGAGGGCAAACGGAAATATATTTTCTTTTTATTCGTCCCACCAGCGCGAGTTGCGGCTAAATTCAGAAAATTGTGCGCCCGCGAGCGATTAGGTCATCGTTCGGCGCAAGAACCGGGCTTGGCGCGGTCGGGATATCACGTGGGTGTCGTCATCCAGACATGGAAAGAAAAACTGAACAGCAACCACGGGGTTGAATTAACAACAAATAGCCTGGGGTAGATAGCTAAACAATATACCTTTGTATCTCGCCATAGCGAAATGGAACAAAAAATAATAAAGAAAAGTAAAGTATACATGACCACTTGGCAGTTACCACCGAATAGGACAAGGGAGAGCCGAAAAAAAAAAAGGTTCGGTATAACTAAGGAAAGGTAATGATAAAAGATTAAATATCCCCGGGAATCTCTGCATGCGGAAACCGAGTACGAATAGGAAAAATGCCAAATGCATAGACAAACGAATGGTCTTTCAGTTTTATTAATCCTCGTCAAAGATTTGGAACGTATTCTGCAGAATGGTCTCTATAACACGTGCCTGCCAACCGGAATCCGCAATGCTCTGGCCGGCGTTCGAACCCATCAGGGTGAGACTAAATAGTAAAGATCTCGATTAGCATGCGGTTCTGTGCCGCATCTACATGTTACGTGGGAGTGAGATCAGACAAGCGGGACTCACCCAAAGCTAATAGCGATGTTGCCTGCATTCATTCGATTCTCGGCCGATCGTTCGTGGACGTGGTTGAGATGCTGGATGCAGCAAGATGTTCCGTCAGTAACATAACAACTTACATCAAATGAAAGAGGGGTGAGTGTGAAAAGTAGCTAACCAGAATCAACGCCCGAAGAGTCGCATAGTTTGGATCCGGGAGATTGTTAATAAGCGCATGCAAAGCATCACGGCGCTGGATATCGTCGTCGCGACCTATATTTCTCCAGCGAGAGTTTATTTTAGCACATAATATACGCCTTGTGTATATTGGATAGGTCACGCATCACGTACGGGCAGCATTGATGAAATCCGCATAATGCTTGTTCGTGAACAACGGATCAGGAAGCTCTCTAAAGAACTGCTTCAGGAGGCCAGCTACACTGTTGACATCGTGGAAGAAGTTCTCCGGGTTTGTAAAATCGACTTGGGAGGAATCTATATATCGGATTGCATTTTGGAGTTAGGGCAATGAATTAATCCACGATTGCTGTTTTAAAATAGGAAACGAGGGGCAGGGCCATGAGAAGATTTCTCGCATACCATTATCAAACAGCGACTTCAGATGCGCAATGTGATTGGCATTGCCAGAGAGACGATAGATGCCCTCAACATTGAGGCCGAAAAGCTCAACACCCTGGATACACTGGTACACGATCATGGGGATAGCGGTCCCATCTCTCTGGAACAGCTCCTCTAGCGATACCCCAAAGACGGGTTTCAGGGGTGGTAGATCTGCACCATGCCCGTTCCTCGCTACCGGAAAACGTTCCGGAGGAGGCTGCTGCTGCACCGGTGAGTAGGGCCGATACTGTGGCTGCATCTGAGGGCCAGGCGTCGGATATGGCATCTGCGATGGCATCTGCGGTTGCATTTGCGGGGGTGCCTGTTGGTGCATGCCATATGGATCTTGACGCGGCGGTTGCTGATATGGCGCTGGATAGGGCAGTTGCGTCGTTGGTGATTGGAAGGGCTGTGACGAGTTTTGATGCTGGGCTGGAGCTGTCGCAGATTGTGGAGGCGAGGAGCTGAAATTAGGCCCTGGCAGTTGCGGAGGAACGTTGGGGATTGACGAGATGCCCGGTTGGTTTAATGTTTGTATAGGAGTCGGCTGCGGAGGAGGAGTCGCAAGTGTCTGAGCTCATGTTAGACCGGGGCAAAAAAAAAAAAAAAACAGTAGTATAATACTAGGTCCGCACGAACCGGGTGTTTCTCATATTTGACCCCAGCCGACCCCGAGCCAATCTTTGACGCATGGCTCAAGATGAAGCTTTTAAAATCCTTCTCGTCGTCCACTTGAGCCGCAACTTCCCGCAGACTCTTAAACCCAGCAGCATCGGGGTTCACGCCGTTCTTCAGCGGGCTCACGCAAAGACCATTTCCAAGCATAAGCTTCTCCGTGAACGTGGCTAGAAACACAGATTATCAGTCACCCAAAACTGGAACACTACCGTATCCCCGACCTGACAAAAAGGAAAAATACATGACCCAATGCATACCGAATTTCTGCATCTGAAGGCTAAGGCCCGAATCACCCTCCGCGACCAAATCCTGCAGCGCGCGCACCGCCTGCGGCCGCAGGGTCGACATGAGCTCGTTCTTCAGACCCTGCGCCGTCTGGACCTTAGACGCATATTCCGAATCCGAATGCTGGACTTTGCGCAAAAGATCCTGTTCATGCTGCGCGGCCGATTTGTGTCCCTTCAAGCCGAATTTGCCAGGTTGGGCGTCGCCAGTCCGAGCGCGGTCGTATTGTTCCGCGAGGGAGTTGTATTTCGCCTTCGCCTTCTCCGCCATGCTCTCCGCATCCTGCACGCGCTTTTCCGCATTCAGCCCGTTTTGCTTCCAGTGCTTCCGGCCCCGTTCCATATTCGCCACCAGGTCGTTCAGGTCTTCCGACATCTGCTGCAGGGAGAGCGCAAACTGGAGGCCATGGTCGGCCATGCGGTCATGGATACGGTTTATCTCCTCACAGCCGGTGGAGAATGTGCCTTGGCGATTATCGATGCGTTGGGTTGAGTCATGGAAGGCGCGAGCGAGCTTTTTGAGGCCTTGCGCATGCTCTTCTTCTAGGGCGGATCGCTTGCGAAGGAAAGTCGAGAAGTCCTGGATTTGTTTGAAATCAATGGGTCATTGGGGGGGTTCGACGATTGAGGGATGAAGAGGGGGGTAAGATTGAGGGGGGCCCGAGGGGAGCTCTTCAGTGACGAACTTTAGTGGATGCAATGGTCTGTTTCAATCTAGTTAATAGAATCGAAACTCCGATCTGTTTTTTTTTTTTCGTGTGGCACGAATCGCAGTTTGTTAGCCATATGCTCTCTCCGTTGCATACTATACACATACAACTACTACAACTGGCGGAACTGCGCAACTTCTCCACATACATCTGACTGCAGGACCTTTTCCAACTGAGCCATCTCCTCTGGATTAACGGCCGCAGGCACTGGCTCTGGCAATGCTGTTTTCTCCGGTGGCGACGGTGAGAGGGGAGGCAGCTCGCTCTCTGGTCGTAAGGGAGTGTCTGGCGCAGGGCCACCATCGGGAGGGGGAGGGCCGTCTGCCATAACTAATAAAGAAATAAATGGGCCGTCTTGCTTGTAGAGTACTAGTTACGGTTGGTTGGGTAGAGGAAGGGCAACAGTTGGGCGTGGGTGGTATCAGAGCAAAGACCTCATTGTGCAGTTCCTCAGTGCAGTGTGGCTTGACTCGTCGGGGCCAGCTCAGACTGGCTGTGTGTGGTTGGTTCCTGGGACGTTGGATGTTTGTTGGCGTTGTCGGGGTTGTGGGCGGCGGGAAATACGTGGGCCAGGATCGCAACAGGCGCTGAGTGGGGGCGAGGGTAATCTATACAGTTGCCGCTAGAGCCTCGGTGGCAGCGGGCGGCGTCACGTCAGGGGATGGGACTAGGTTTCGACATATTGCGAGCACTAATTATACAATCTAGTTGATGTTGTTCATATCCCCGAGTTATTACTGTATACCAACTATACTATCTATCATACGAGTTAACAAGCCCGTTGCTGCGTATCCCAACCACAGTTACACGGCCGAGTGTGTGCAGAGAGTATGGATGCATATGCCGTTCTATTTTAACGCCTTGTAACCCAAGGAAACTTGAAGCTTTGCCCAACCCGCGGTCATCTCGCTCACTTGCATGTTACGTATGGTAGTGCCCTGGGCTGCCCCTTGCATTGGTTGACATTACTCCATGCCTGGCCAGGGGAACGAGATTGCCTATATTCAAGGTTTTGCAGTAGTTAAATGAACAATCGCAAATATAGAAAGAAAAAAAAATTCTAACTATTTATCCACAGATGTTCTGCGCAACTAGGATTTGTCTCCTCGATGTCTCGTTTCCTTCTTGAGGTATGCGCTCAAATCCCACATCTTGTGTGCTACGTAAAGACTTGCAGCAGGGTAAAATGTGATTTCACGAAGCTCGTTGGGAGAGGGGAAATATTACTATTTAAGTGCCCGATCGATCCCAGGTTTTGACGTGGCCTATCTTAATATTTTCCGTGTTTCCCCCTGTGGGGCTTTCCCTCGTGCCTTCGCTTCTTCCCACAAACTACATATCTACTGGATCCGGAAAATGGAACAAAGCGGAGCAGAAGGGTTAGGTGGAACAGGAACAGAAGCGGCATTTGTTGGAGAGGAAGTGTAAGAATGTTGCTGTTCCATGACAATGAGAAGGGAGACATGTTCTCCTTCAGTAAATGAACCCTCTCACATACTGAACATTGCTGTTCATCCTGACGCCGAATTTCAGCGCCGCCAAGGCACTTCCCGTATTACTGCATTGAGGCAGGTGGCTCCTTTAAATATTCACCCAAAGTGTCGCCTTCGTGTTGTTAAAAAGGCGTTGACCACTCTGAATGGTTGAGAAGTGTGATGGGTATTTGTTGACATTGTTTACTTTTTGAAAAGTAGTTAGTAGCTCTGGAGAAACCAGACAGTAAAAACAATCTGGATGCTAGAAGTCCAGGTTTGTCGATGCAAGAATCCGTGAAGAGAACTGGGTTGCTTAAACAAATATCCTGACAGGAACAAAAACGAGCTGATGGCGGATACCAGAGCTTGTGACCCCCCAACAAAGAAGGAGAAACGTGCAGGAAAAACATGCAGAAGAACACATGTATGTTGGAGACCCCAACATATGAAGGAGCCTGAAGGCTGGTGGGATCAATTTCCAATTCAAGGCTGCGAAAGAAGCCCCAATATAATTATTCTAAACTCTGGCATCTCCGGCACTTCTTGAAGGCCACCTCCCGGACGCACAAGGGCAGATCGCCGATCCCTTTTCAACACCTCACGCAAGTACCCGACTCCAGGCCGTGGTGATATCGACTTTTCCCCGACTCTTCTTCTCTTTTGTTATATTGCCCCGTTGTGACATCTTCTTCTGATTAGCTCTCTGGTATGTGGTGGGAACAGCAAGAACAGCAGCAGGAGCAGCAACGGCAGCAACTTTGCCCCTAGGAGACCTCCCCGCGGCAGCCCGGGCCCGCTGGCGCGGCGTGGCATTGGGGGGGAAGGAAGAAATCTCCATCTGTCTTATTGTGCTCGAACAAATAGTAGGCGTTTATCGCCCTAGCGAATCGCTTACGTAGCGATTCCAATTCCCTATATTTTCCTGGTCCTTCCGCATATAAGGCCTCTAGGACCACCGCCTACTCCCTATAACGCTCGGACACCTATTACATTAACATTCGATAATACTTCGATGTCATGTATATTCTGACCTCCTACAATATGAACAAGCTCCCGGGTGTTAGCCCTGTCGTCCATGTATCATCAGGACAATCAATGTTACCAGCTGTAACCTTTTCAATCTTTCTTGGAAGTTCCTTGCTAAGTGATGAGCGAATTAGTGTCATGAACTTGATGGACTATTTTGTAATTCTTTTTAATCACTTACCTTCACATATTCTGATAATAGCCGCGTTCAATGAAAGAAGGACAAGAACAACTTCGTTGACTTCTTCTTCCGGCTGTTTAGCTTGGCCATAAGACCAGACACAAACCTTGGAGTTGGCGCTGTCCTTCATTGCCATTGCAAGAAGGGTAAGCCAGGCTGGAGCACGATCCACAGACGACACTGATAATCGAGCGTCATATGAGAAACGGAACTCAGGAACCGTATCGTTTATCAGTTTGATGGCCGTTTTTTAAAGTTCCACGAGAGAAAGAAAACGGAGCTGGGACTTCTGTAAATAGAGAAACACGCCGTGAAGGCAAAAGGGTTTTTATGTACAAGCCTTTTGACGGGTGTTTTCTCAAGGATTAGGAACAAGAATTAAAGAACTAGTTATATTGAATTGATTCTTTTGGTTGATTCATTCATCCTAAGTGTTAAAAAAAAGAAATCAAAGAAATCTCCCCTTTTAAAGAAATAAAAACAAACAGGTTTACAAAGGAAAGGAAGTAATAAGGGTGCCCTTAAGGATCCACGGGAAGGAAGGGTTCGGTTAAGAAAAGAATCTAGCTCTCTCTGAGGGCATTGAACTCGTGGGTGTGTCCCAAGGACTTTAAAAGGATCTGATGAGATCTTCATGAATGTTAGCAAGGAATCGCCCGATTCGAATTTCGCGCAAGTGAACCGCCGCCAGAGTTTTCTATAATTATCTTTAACGTGCAAACTGTTGGTTTCGCGAGCGGGTAGAAGTTATCGGTTAGTGCAGTTCCATTTGAGTTTCACCGAATGGCGCCCGATTTCAAGAGTCAAGGATGATGATTCCCAAACACTTCACGATGTGGTTCCCACACTATGCTGCGACTGGCGGTCGCAGTGTATAGGTGGTGTTGTGGCCCTCTGTGGTCCGGGCCATACCACCACACCCACGGGTAGATATATGACCATGATCGCAACCATTTAACAAATGGTTATGTTGGCTTTTTGCTATGGATAACCTAGTGGTCATAGTGCTACGTTATCACAACGAAGCAATATATTATGTGATTAGTCCAGAGGCCCATTTAGCCTTCAATAATGCTTGGTCAGTGACTGCAGAGCATTTTCAAAATACAAACTCGAAGATTCATCCGGTTTTTTGGGGCTTTTACCCATCAACTAACTGGCCTGTTGATTCCGATAGCAAGGAAAATTGCATTCTCAATTTGGCTTTGCATGCATTTCTTTCTTCATGGGCCGAAAGGAAGTCCTCCACAGGTTCCCTCAAAGGATCTCCTGGACGGTACCCATTCTGGATATTGCTCTTCCCATATTTCTCCCTCGTCATCGAGGGTGTGTCGCCGCCATTGGAGGTATACCACGCAGAGCCGAGGTGCGCTCTTCAAGGCGATTAGGTTCTTCAAAACAAGAGAGACAGAAAACATAAAGGGGGTGTGTGATTTGTCCAGATTCAATTTGAGCCGTGTTATGACGAAGGTGGTTGACAAGATATGTGTGACAGGCTTATCCTATTCATGGACGAGAGGTCAGAAGTCTCTTACCAGCTGGGTTTGAGGTTTATCATCCCATTCTCTCCCGTCCTGGAATAGCCATTGAGGATGCTAGTGTTGACCCCCTAAGCCCGAGGTGTCCATAACAGCTCAAAGGTAGTCAATTCGAAAGTGATGTCAACGAGCTATTTTTTGATCTGTTCTAGAAGATCATCCTGATGATGCCACCCCCAGCCACATGAATTGTAGCATACTAATTACACGATGCCAAGAGCTTTGAGAAGCAGCTTCATTGCATATGTGGGGAGTAGATGATGATGTCAAGTTGTATTATTCATCGACCATCTACACGCCCAGCTGAACCGCTCCCTCTGTCTCAGATTGACAGATCTTGCACTCCACTGCGACCAATTATTGGAGCCACTTGATATAGCTGTATGAATCTGCATAGTTTATAGCGTTGTCATTGGATACCATTGCTGCACAGTGCGAGCACTGACAATTCGACACACTTTATGACACGTTTATGTTATAACTTGAGCGAGCCTGGAGTCTGTATCGCTCCATGGAGAGACATTTTATATAGAGAAAGATAATGTGTCTTGAGGACTCACATCTCAACCAAACTTTTTAAAAGAAGATTGATGGTTGTCGTCATTTGCAGTTGAATGATCTTATCAACGACTATAGCCCGCAGCTAACCCTTCCTTTTTAGCTTGTAGCGATAATATTTTGACTGATACCTGCCGATTGTCTCAGAAGCAAGGCAATGAGGACTGCAGATGATTGTGAAGACAATCGCTATATCAGGACCCATGTATGCGCCTCATCGAAGACAGCAACGGAAAACCGACCAGCCAGGTTCAGAGGGCAGAATTGCGGATTTGTGGTAGGATGTGATCGAACCCACGAACTAATTGCTCCGGGCCGTTTCAGGTCATCAAACTCTGGTATGATGTAACAACAATGTTTCTGCGGCTTGTATGTAGATTGCAACTTGGTGGTTGGCCACTTTTGCGGCAAACCCCCGGCCCAGGCCTGAGCTATATTATCTACTTGAACAGTAGAGATGGCTGGAGGGTTGTTTTTGTATGGATGCTTCCCGCATAGGAATGCAACTGCTCCGGAGCACACTTCCTTCGTCAGGATGAACGGTAAGGAAACTCTAATTTTAACGGCCGACGCGCCTATACGCCTTAAAGTTGATGCGTTTTTTACTTGCAGCCTGGTCTGGGAAACCATCTGGCAACCTTTCAAGTCCGTTGGTGCCGCCTGACGCGACCAATGCCGACGCCAAGGGGAAATACCGATCGTCGTGTTGTGCTTGGGTAGCCCTATCGAAGAGGAGTTCGATTGATGTAGCTGCAACGACAGCAGAGGTAGCAGGGGCATCGGCAGATCTTCCTTTCGCGGGGGACTTCCCCGCAGCCGCACGGGCTCGTCGGCGTCGCGCAGCATTGGGGATGTCCCTGTATAAGTTACAGGCGTCCCAGCATTCGACAATCCCGTGGTTCCAGCTTCATCCGCTTCTCTCTTGTGTCATCGGATGCTCTTTCGCATAGCACATGTCTACCTCTTGTAAACATGCCTATCATGCTGTTATATGCCTTCTGGTGATCGGAGCATCGGTTGGGCTGATACCCGGAAATCGGCAAAGGAACACATATTGAAGACTCCGAAAATGACAGACATCAGACATGCTCATCTCATTCTCAAGCGCGGTATCTGTAAACCCAGACGCTAGATAAGCTATCGGAGTCCTTGGCCCTGGCTTTGCCTTTATCCTCTGGATTCCAATCATTTTATTAGACGTTTAAAGAAATAAAAATAAACAAGTTCACAAAAGGAAGTACAAGGGTATACTGAAGGACCAACAGGGAAGGAAGGATTCTGTTAAGGAAAAACAGTGTGAGCGTTTGCATCTGCTTGACATTGTGAATGTAATGACATATAACAACAGATCGGAGTAGAGATATAATGTTATACTCTCAGATCTTGCTCATCAATTAGAAGGCAATCATAGCTGACCGACAATAAATAATTCTATAATAGTTTCATAAACACACTGTGTACTGACTGTTAAAAACGCCACAGTGGAGGCGTGGTCAGTGTAGAATATGGTGGGATGGGTAGCTGCTTCAACTGTATGATGGATCCTACGGAGAGTCCATCCAACTCTGTTGACCAGAATTTGTCTCCGCGTGGGATAACGAGGATAGATAAATGATGAAAACAACACAATAAACCCAGTTTATTGGTATAATGATTGGTGTAAAATGTCTCTGACTCTGAAAGGAACAGTATGCACTCATCCGATTGTCGAACTATGTTCAAGTACTCGAGAACTCCTCTAAGGTTATACATATTCTCTTTCATGGTTGCATAGTTTGCGGATGAGCATACTTGATATTCTTTTTGTCTTTTTGTTCTTTTTTAATTCTTTTCTTCTGCCACCCTGAGTTGGCGGTGCGAGAAGCTCGCGAGAATAGTGGGTGAGGGGGAACAAGCCAAGGCACGATTATACCACCTCAGCAGGTTGACCTCTAAGTTCGGCCCGTCGGAGCATAATTTCGTGCTCTAATCAGCGTGAGACGTGGAAAACAAGATCGGAGAGAAGATCTTGCTGATTCTTGTGGTGAAATGGCTATTCTGTTGGTATCATCAGTATTTCTCCTTGCGGGATAAATTTTCGCTGGCAATCCAGGAGCGCCAGGGACTAGAAAAAAGAGAAAGCGTCGTGCTCCGAGGCGACATCAAGAGCAATTACAGTGATGAGGACAGACTCAAGTATTAAACACCCAGCAGCACTCTGAACTGATACCGCTGCAAGTTCTCTGACCAGACACAGTCAGCCGTTTGCAGAAGAAAGTTGTCTCCTATATGTATCTGATCACAGTGTGACCTAT
The DNA here is from genome assembly GCF_000150115.1 of Histoplasma capsulatum G186AR. Classification (NCBI taxonomy): domain Eukaryota; kingdom Fungi; phylum Ascomycota; class Eurotiomycetes; order Onygenales; family Ajellomycetaceae; genus Histoplasma; species Histoplasma capsulatum. The sequence goes on from NW_025544806.1 coordinate 1,650,453, forward strand.
TTGCATGACACCGGCGACAATTTTTGAAAGGCACTTCTTGCACGGTAAGCGAAAGTTCCCCGATGCCTTTGAGGCGTCTCACATCACAATCCGGCAATAAACTGAGGTGGTATCGTTCCTCATCCTCACCCGTCCTATTGGCATCATTCTGTGTGCTTTCCTTAACGACGGCCTCGTTAGCTTAGTGACATTCTCGACTATCTGATTAAATTGTGGTAAAGAACATATTTTCGTTGGCTATTCACTACAGATTAGCACCACTTGCCTAAATCCTATATTACCTAGTTTGCACTTACAGTAAGTAGCTTCGATGTGGAAGTGGAAAATTTTGGAGACGAAGCGATCAAAACTCATCAGCAGACGATTCTTATCGATACTCCTTCGATAATATGATAATTACCTAATGTTTGATCCTTGAGAGAAATTTCTCTCAAGGAAATACTACATTCACGAGCCGATTAGCGAACTTTGTAGAGATGCTTGAAGGGAGATACATATGCGAGTGAGGGAAGGTAGGAATTGTATCTTCTGCGAAGGGCAATGAAGACTGGAGAGGAAGAAACAGAAACGGAAACGGTAAAGGGTAGAAGCCTTACAGAACATTGAACGACTATTCTCTCTCGCGCCAGGGGGTTAGGGAGGAGTTGCCGAATCACTTCCCAGTTTAAGACGTACCGGGCAATGTGCGAGCCGCAGGATCCCCAGTCCACTTTCTTTTAAAGCCCACTATGAATGAAAATCTCATCTTCTAGATGTAAAGATTCTCCTTAGAAACGGTGGGCTTGCGTATTCAGAAATGTATGCAGATACAAGTACATCATCATGACGGTGTTAATATATATAGTTATATGTTCCGAATCCGTTAAATATTTGTAATGTAAATTGGAAGGGCCGGAGTTTTTTCGTCGGGCCACTAGATATCGCACAAAAGGGTCGAGTAAGTGGTACTGGCGAGATCCAGATTAAAATCAAAGTCGCCATACCAGGAGATGCAAGACCGGAGGACTTAAATTCCCCTTGCAAGTTGCAGCCCTTGGAAAAGTGTAGGGTGGGTGCCAAAATAAGAGTCGATCCAAACATTATAGACCTGCGTCAGCTCTGGCGAGGGCGATCACTTCATCTGAATGAGGAAAATGGTTTGTAGACAAGCCCACATTGCTTCCCAGATGTAAACATATTCATATGTAAAAGATAGTAGTAAAAGAGGATAAGCGTCTCCGGTGTACGATCAACCCTGATCAGGACCGGCGTTCCTTCAGCCGATTGTTCTCAAAAGGACCTCATATGTCTAAAACCCTCCAACAGTTCATTACCTGATGGGAGATGGATTTGTTGTGGCACTAAGCGAGTTGGAACTATGGGGGTTGAGTGTTTCATTCAGACCAGCAGGCAAGCAGACAGCTGAATAAATAAAAAAGAATAAGGGGGTTTCAATATGTTGAGGGTCCCGGTATATGGGATCTGTATCAAATATATAAACTAATAAGAACGTATATCCGTATATCCGTATATCCGTATATCTGTATAGTCCGCGTATATATGCAACAGAGTAGTCCCAAAAAAAGAACTAATTCAGGGCGGAAGAAGAATAGAAATGGCGGATGCACCGCAGGACTTTTTAAGGGTATATATATCTTACTGACTGATCCGTTGAGTGATTTTCATCGAGATTCACTTGTTAGCTGGGTGAGGAATGAATTTGTACTTCATCGTATCTAGAAAGCATGGATGAATGGTAGCATGATTGACAGAAAACCCAAGGGCATCATTCATTCAGCCGTGATATAGCCAACTTCCCAAAAAGGCTCCACTCCTTCACGGTAGACAGCCGTTCATCACAAGGGCCAGAGTCTGGGAGGGGGGGAATTCTGGGCCTGTAAGCACTTGTTCACCGTAGCAGTCTGGTAGCAGTGCCAGCAGCAGCTGGTCAATAACATTTATGCAACCCCAAGCACTTATCAAGAGCAATTGGCCATGATTTACTGGCTAGCCAGGAAGCCAAAGCCTCGAACGTCATTTATGATCAGATTCTTTGCTTTGAATCTTGAGATCTGGTCTCTCGCATCTTTCATGGTTCTGCGTTCCAGGTGTCTCATCTACTCTTGGCTGGAAAGGGATCTGGCAAAGTGACAGTCTCACGCCCAATCGGCGCAATGTCAAAGATGCGGTGCCACCAGTTGGTTGGTTTGTTCCTTTCAACCCCAACCTAACGTCTGAACAAGGATTTGATTAAGAAGAGAGAACGAAAAACAAAACCAACGTTGGGGAAAAAGAAAAAATGGCAGAGTGGAAGATGGTCTAGCGAACCCCAGCCTGGGCCCCCCGGCATTGTATGGCTCGGCGAGCGGTTCAATGTGCCTAGCTAAACCCGCTGCTGGCATTGTTGAGCAATGCTGGACGACGAGCCCCGCTTCAAGAACCGCGGAACCTGAGTTCAGAGTGTATGTACTGTGTAAATCACTGGAGAGCCCCTTTTTCAAAGAGATATAAAAGGGCAGTGCGGCAAATGGGCGGACAAAATTTGGAAAATTTGGAAAACCCATTTTCATCAATCACATCAGCTCAACAGCTCGTCGCCGGGTAAGGGAGACCGTAATACTGGAGTTATGAATTGAGCACGTTACCGTTATTCCCCTTTCCCACAATTGTGCTTTAAATAATTGTCCGAAGGAGAGCAAGCTTTTCCTTCGTTGAATCTCTAGACCCTTTTTCCAACTTTCTCAAATCAAATAGAGAAGAGAAAGTAGAAAAAAGAAAAAAGAAAAAGAAAAATCAATTAACATTAAAAGTTCAAAGATACAAAGGTGCCCAGGCCCTACGGCGGCATCGCACCCCCCCCCCCCCCCCTGAAGACCACTACGAGTAACGTTGCCGGCCAGCTGTTGAGGAATGGCCTACAATAATGGCCGGGCGCCAGATTGGCGGGCTCAGGGGCCAGGAGAAGTTGTAAGCGTTTTTTTAGTTTTCTTTTCTTTTCTTTTCCTTTCTTTTCCTTTCTTTGCCCCTTGTTTTGCGGGGGAAACTCTTGTTTTACTGTTGAGATGCTGTAGGATGCACTTTGCAGTGTATGTACGTGTATGTCGGGTAGGGTTGGCTGTATGAATATATGAACACCTTGTTTGTACTGTACATACATGGACATACACATTGATAATATATATTACATATACATTTATAGGCTATCACTACCTCTGTCTCGAAGGTATGCTGGTGGGGAAGGGGTGAAACTGTTGGAGACGCACCCGCCATCACAATCTGGACAAGCTTGCTTCATATTAGAATTTTTCTGAAACTCTTCACACGAACTGTAAAATCTCTACTTAACTCTCCTGGTAGAAAGTTTACTTCGCCAAATTTGAGATCAGGTTTCTAGATATATTATCCCCACCTTGCGTCAGGATATGCGGATATTTTTAACCTGAAAAGTTTCTATATTTAAAAATGTAGGGAGCTGATAAGAATGGCTGCACACTTATACAATGCAGATAGAAGTATTGCGCTGTACATGAGTACACTTTCCACGCTCGATATCTTCAGCAGCTATAACTATTAAATACCCATCAGTCGTACGGCAGGACAGGGATCGGGCAGTAGCAAGATCCTCGCAACAGCAACACGACAGCAAGATGTCCCGGATACCAGTACCATATAACATGTCTGAGAAGGGAAAGTTGATTGGGTAAAAAGCCCCTCCCAACCGTTGATAGAGTTAAAAAGTGCCTTGGTCCTTTCTCCCAATGCATGCAATCATATTTTCCTAAATCTAGTGAGCAGTGTTGGGTGTGGCTATTGGATATCTCCGTCAACAGGTTTAATAATGGAGCCAGCCATATAAACATAAATATATATAGATATCTCCGTGTCTGGAGACCCTTGTTTACTGCAGCCAGTCTGCGGGGACGAGCCTGGGATGGCCACATGGAGATGGCGGCACAGACTAGCTGCGACGGAACATTGAGGATTTCGAGTCGCACATACTGTGCTAGTATGAGTGGAGATTGGATGCTTGGAGGGTTAGAAAAATAGAATTTATACTGGGTGGTTCCAGGCCAACCAAGCACATGTCGGGGCGCATAGATAGAAGGATACTAGTCACTTCCAGATACCACAGCGCTTATCGGTCTGCCAGCAGGTCACCGTTCACGCTGAAGGCTTGAAAACAAATAAAAGACAATAGATAGAGTTAGATCAAGAGTGCTAGTATCCCATACAACAACCAATGCCGCCTCTGCTCCTCCTATGTACATAGTATGGAGAGCTATGCTGCGAGATCTGCCCCCAGGGGCACCAACCATGGTTACTTCGCTGCAGGTTGATGCGACCCGTCTGAGACCCATGCCAAGCCTCTCCTCAACCGTCCCTGTCTGGTCTCCGACTCCTCGCAACCACCTCCTGTTACCTCATCTCAACCTCTCCTCCTCTCCTGCTCACCTTTTCACTGTCTCACTCTCTGGCTCCCTCTGCGGTTGTCTGTCGTCTTCTTATCTGCTCTCTCGCTCCCTGCTTGAGCGGTGCTGTGTCTTTTGTCTCCCTCGCTCTTCTGCTTGTCGTGGAATCTGACCATCACCAACACCTTCGCCAGCCGGGGTATCTTATCGTCGCCTCAACACATTCCCTCCTCCCGTCCCCGTCGCTGAAGGACTTGCGATCTCTCCCAGTCACTGAATTCCGGTTCCTCTCCAATTGGTTTTGTTGTGTGATCTAACCCTCCATTATTTACTACTCCGGCCGCCGCCTCCCGAACGAACGATCACCCCCGATTCCATCCTCGTGCGTGATCAAAAAATTTTTAACTCTCCTTGATACAAAAGGTTGCAAGATATTCAAGACAGCACCAAAGAGGTATATTATACCTTGTCGAAGAGAGAAAGTGCCATCATAGAACCTCCTTGTGTGTTTCTTTGGAGCAGAAACCGCCTCTGGATTGAATCCTGTTCGAATTGAGCTGGTGCTTTATTCGTTTCTTGTTCAGGCCTTGACATCTCTGCTGCCGGACTTTGATCACCAACTGGCCCTCTTTGACGTAATCTTCTGCTTTTCTACACGGGCTCATTTTCAGCTGCTGAATCATTTCGTTATTTTTTTTAACTTTTTTCTATTGGCTTTTTCCCCTGAAAGCTTAACAAAAATGGCCTCTGGACCAGCCACTCAGTCATTGAAGGTTGGTTAAAAGTGCTGCTGGCTCAAATACACCCTTTTTGATTTGTATAATTTTATCTCCTGATCAATCTGCTGACGGTTTGATCCCACTTGCAGTGTGTCGTTACTGGTGACGGTGCTGTTGGCAAGGTAAGCACTTTCCCCCTTAAGCTCCGTGGCGCTTCGTGTTGATATCCTGACTAACTTAAAAATCTTAAGACATGTCTCCTTATTTCTTACACCACAAATGCTTTCCCCGGAGAGTATATTCCTACTGTGTATGTTTATATTCTACCTTCTCGATCGTTTTTCGGTATATCTGACTGGACGTAGGTTCGACAACTACTCCGCCAGTGTAATGGTTGATGGCAAACCGATTAGCCTTGGACTTTGGGATACTGCTGGACAGGAAGACTATGACAGATTACGTCCTTTATCGTATCCACAGACCGACGTTTTTCTCATATGCTTCTCTATCGTTAGCCCACCATCTTTCGATAACGTCAAGGCGAAGGTGTGTTATCATACCCTCAAGACTTTGAGACTTCCGTGGTCTCTCTCTCTACACGAATTCTTATTAACTTTTTGCGTAGTGGCACCCAGAAATCGAACATCACGCGCCCAATGTCCCAATAATCCTCGTTGGGACCAAACTTGATCTACGTGAGGATAAGGCTACCGCTGAGAGTCTTCGTGCAAAGAAGATGGAACCAGTTTCTTATGAACAAGCCCTCGCTGTTGCCAAGGAGATTAAAGCACAGAAATACCTCGAATGCTCCGCCCTCACGCAGCGAAATCTGAAGAGTGTCTTTGATGAAGCCATCCGGTATGCTACTTGTATCTGCTCCTTGTACCATTCAACAATATCGTAGGAGACTAACTCTTTCCAGTGCGGTGCTGAATCCGCGTCCCATCGCGAAACCTAAAAAATCCAAGTGCAGAATCCTCTGAAGCTCTCGTCCAGCGAAGCATGGCAGAATCCATTGGACTGCCCGACTTGAAAAGAACGATAGAAATAGCACTATGATATCTCCCTGAGCACATTACTGTCCTTCATACATTTTATTTGCTTCTCAACTGAAAGCAAAGTACCCAGCAACTCAGCGAACATTTGCGATTTTTTTTTCTGAACAGTTTGAATTCGACTCGATAATGAATATGGTTACCCTCCTTTGTACGAATCGGGGCAAACCACGACCGCTCGAATGTTTTCAGTAGAGCGTTAATGACCCGATTCAATATGGACGACAAACCCTCATTTCCCAAGTACCAATTGGATCTCCTGCCATTTTCTTACTGTTATTTCCAGCCTCTTATTTTCGATCATTTGAACCCTGGATTTTCCCCTGCGTTCGCTCCGTCCACTGCCGGTAATTAATTTATTTGGCGTCAAGATATACTGTGTGGGCAACTTTCCCGAAATATTATGAGATCTATGCGAACTCGCGTACCATCATGTGCTTTTTACTTTCCTTCAAATCCCAATTATTTTTAAAACCCTTCCTTATTCTCTTACCTATCCACATTTGGAAACAAACTACTTTCCCGCACTCCTTTTCCAGTATCCCTCTATCCCCTCCATTTGATTCGTCCCTAGTTGTTAAAAATCGAATCAATACGACCTAACGAACTGCCCGCCACCCTCAGATTTTCCTGCTTTCATTGTTTATTTACCACTTTTTTTTATTTTCTCGCTCTATGGTTATTTTTGCCTACCACTCGCCCATTGCTGTTTGATATTGCTTTACCTCCCCGCCCCTTTTCTTTGTCCATGTTTACAGTTACCGGTGGATCCGGTGGGGGTTTTTTTCTCAAATTTCATTTCCGTCATATTTCTATTTTTGACCGCATATTTTGATTTTTTCTTTCTTTTTCTTTCCCCCCTCCTCAATTTCTTCTCCTTTTTCCCACCCACCCTTTTTCCCATTCTCCCTACCACCCCCGCAGTTTCTGTCTTTTTTCAACTTAATATTAAACTTCAACGCTATAGAACTCTTGATCAAGATCAATTGCCTGATTGTGCTCTTATTTTTTCTTTAACACTTGGTAAAGCGATTTCCGATGCTTTTGATATTAATGCATAGGAGAGAAGATGACCAGGGCAGAAAATTTCCTTTCCGTTTGTCTTCGTCTCTTCTTTCTTCATGTATCTTCTTCTCTCTTTCTTTCTTGCAACTTTTTTATCTTGATATTGTTTCTCTCTTAATCCTAGACATAATGGACGGAGTACGAACTTCTCTCACTCACTCTTTCTCTCTCCCTTTCTCTCTACTCTTATTTATTCCTCACGATTCCGACACCGTCGCTTAAAAAGAATGAAAATTGGAAAAATTACAGATTGAAATCCTTTGTTGTAGCTATCCATATGCCTTCACGCTATATTCATGCAATCATCCCATCCTGTCCCGTCCCACCCCCATCCACACACCCACGCACCTACTTTACTCAAACAAGACAACGGACACACCGTCTCACCTGTCATCGCCCCCTCACATTCCCTAAACCACTAGTCGTATATGCCATTTCTTGTCCGGAGTTTTGCGTCGTGGCAATTGTAGTTCCAGATTCCATTTCGTAATGGCGGAGACCGTGTGTATATTACTGGTTGTAGTTCTCGAAAGCCTCAGAGAGAAAGGGGGACGTCCGAAAGAGGTGCCGTTGGAGGTGTCGATAGCTGAGATGGAATGTAGTGCGTACACTTGGTGGAATATCGCAATGCATATTAGAATGGAGCCCTGATAGAGATGGCGGCACGCTTCGGGAAGGAGATAATGTGTACCCCGGACGCATGGTTCCGAAGGAGTATTAGATAGCTTCTTTAATCACAGCGAGTTAGCTTCCGATGTATTTCTCGCCGGCGAGAGCAGAGGCCTAGGCCTAGGGAGAGCCAGCGAGAATTTTCGTTGGTGTCCAGGATCTTCGGATGCGTTATTGGGGCCGTTAAAAAGACGTTTATGCATAAAGGCTCCATCTGCCACGCTGGATCTAATGATGTCCATGCCCATCTAGTTGGGTTTTCACTATTGTATAAATGTTCTTACCGTTTGGTAAATACAAACTTGCCTAGGTCTCGGGGCCGAGTGCGGGCCAACCAAGGCTTCGTGGTTAGATGTGATATTAGATGGGGTTGCTTGTTCCAGAATGTCAAACAATCTGGTCATAGTGTGATGAGCCATGAAGGACTCGAGACAAAGTGGGAAAGGTAGTAGCGGTTGTGACTATTCTGCAAAGAGGTTTTATGTTAATTATCCAAATCTTAATAACTAAGTGATAGAATGCCAAAGTTAAGGAAAAACCTAAAAACGGGAGGGTAGAAGATTAAAGCAGAATAAAAATTCAATATCAATACAATATGAAAAGCACAAGTGATAATAAAACAAGGAAATCGGACAGACACGCCATTACTCCCACTCCATTCCCCGTCTCTTCGTTTTGGTTAATATTCCTGGTTACTTACCCAATGCAATTAAATATTGAAAGGTATCGTTCTCAAGAACCAGGAACCCATTTCCTCCGACTAGGATGCACATCGTCCATATCGTTTTTAACTGGCACAGCTTCTGAATCGCCACCCGGCTGAGTAATGTTGGGGTTCTTTTTCTGTTTCTGAGCTTCCTTCGCAGCGCGAGCACGTTGCTCGGAGAGCTTCGTATTCTTCTCAACGATGCGCGCTTTACGAGTTTCGGATTTCGAGCCACCTCCACCAGCACTAGTAGAGATGTGTAAGTTTGAGAAAGTATGTTGGCGTGCGGATTAAAAAGGGGGAGGGGGGAGAAGGGAACGACAAAGGAACAAGTAACCAGAGTTGCAACTACTAGGAGAGAAATGGAAAGAAGCTCTCACGTTAACTCAACGTTGATTTTCCTGGCAGGGTTCTTGCCATCGTCGAATAAAGAGTGGTGGTACAGCTTTAAACACGTCTTCATGCGATCGTAACGGTCGAATTCGATGAATGCAAAGCCACGGCCCTTCTTCCCACCTTTTTCGCTAGGGAGCCGAATATCGTTGGGTTCGATTTTTGAGAAGTGTTTTTGCACGGCTTCTAGGGTTGTATGGAAAGGCAGGTTACCTGCATCGTCGTGTTATTATCATATAGTGCGTAAAGGCAGAATTGGAATGCCAGTGGGAACGTATGTGTCAAACCAGGGGGAGTATTTACCGATGAATGCGATCAATCTCAGGTTTTTCTTTTCTCCGTCATGTCCGTTGGCACCGTCGATATTTTCATCAACGCCATTCTCCGCAGCAACATCGGTTTCAACCACAGGCGTTTCTTCGGTAATTTCCCCATGCCTGTTGGTAAGTGCTGTTCCCATTTTATTTTTCTTATCCTTATCTTTATTCCGCTTCTTTTCCTTCTTTTGCTCCCGTTGGCTCCCTAATTGTTCTGCCGAGTTTTCATGCTCCTCTTTCTCCTCGCGGTCCCCTTCCACGTTTTGCTTGTCCTTTATACTTTTTCTATTCTTCTTCCTCTCTTTTCTCTTCTTATCCCTTTCCTCTTCCGCTGTTTCGCCGCCATCCTTTGCTTTCTTCTCCTTCACCTTTTTCTCCACATCGTCTTCCGCAGCACCGTTTGCCAAATTCATCTCAACATCCAGGTAATTGCCGTTAACTTCTACATCATCCTGAACTTCGTTGTCCTGGTTCTCCTTCTTCTCCTTCTTCTCCTTCTTCTCCTTCTTCTCCTTCTTCTCCTTCTTCTCCTTCTTCTCCTTCTCCTTTTCCTTTTTTTCTCTCTTTTCCCTCTTCTCCTTCCTCTCCTTCTTCGATTTATCTATTTTCCTCTCCTTATCGCTATTTTTGGATTTCTTCTGCCTCACCTCCGTAACTTCAACCGCATCATCTTCAGCTGGGAGCTGGCTCCGTTTCCGTTTATCGCCCATTTTTTCAGGCGATAGTATTCTACGAACTATACTGGGCTTCTGGGCTTCGAGAAAACAAAACAAGAAATGTAATTAGCGAATGGCAAAATGAAAATTAAACAACTAATTTTCCGCGAGTGTCAAGGTGCATATGATGTGAAGGTGCAGACTTACCAAGTGATTCCTCTTTGCGTGTTCCGGTCTTGTTAGATATCCCCACAATGCAGTTGATACTTTATTTTGGCAAAATTTAGTCTTTTTTTTTTGGCGGAAATATTTCTGCCGGCCCAGTTAGGCGGTGAGAATAAATGAGCTTCCAAGGTTCCAAGGTGTTGGGCACTAGTTGCCCAGGTGGCCCTCCACCGCACATGATTACCCCTATATAGTTAGCTAGTGACCACAACAATAACAAGATCAACCATCCCACAGGTTATGGCTCAGATAGCAGTTTTTTAAGAAAAACAACATATTTTGATTAGAATATACTGCAACTGATGTTATATTGAATGAGTTAGATATTATTTCTCTGAAAAGAGAGCTCTTTGTTTATAAAAGTGATATAATTGACAGAATTACTGTCAAGACTGCTGCAGAGATTTTATTACTATCTTGAAGAAATCAAAAATTTATTTATTTATTTTCATTCAGAATCTTTCTAAATCAGATTGATTATGAGTAATTCTCAATTATCTGCAACTTTTATATCAGAATATAAGAAGACACTACATTTATAATCAAGAGTTCTTCAATTCATCTTCTCTATTACTAAACAAAAATTCATCTCAGAAGCAGAGAGTGATTAAACTAAATATACAATAATAGAGAAAAATATAATAATCTCTAACTTAGTATATAATACTGATAAAATATCAGAATATAAGAAATCTGAAGATGATATACTCAGTTCTATATTAATTTCTATATCAAACTCTAACAATATAGTAACAATGACAGTGATAGATTTTATTACACTCTGTAAATAATTAATAGCAGTATATATATCATTTTCTTTATTATCTTTTTCTTTATTTTCATCTTCTCTGAACTCTATATCAGAAGAAGATCTGAATATACTGATTTGTAAATATCAAAAAAAAGCACAGATCTCATTGAATACAAAGTTTATTATTATATTTGATGATATCAACTATCAGATATAAAAGATGATATTCTTTTCAGATACAGAGATAATCAATAATACAGATATTTTTAATAAAAATCAATAGAAATTATCTGAAGATTTATTAACACTCAAATAATAATATTAAATAATATATTTAAAACTACTCTTCTATTATATATTACAATTTCTGATAGATTCTGTCTATTTAATTATAAAATTTATTTAACTCAATAATATAGCAGCTCTATAGTATAAAATAAACACAGTATATATAATATCTCTAGAGAAGAAAAGAATTAATATTCTCAAAAAACTTATCTATTTATATATCAAGAACAGTGATTATCTGATATATATATATCAATATCACTATCTATCTACTTATATATAACAACTAATAGAGAATTATAATAAAAACTATCTTTATAATTTCTTTATTATCAGTCTCTGAGATTATCAGAGAATCTACATCAAATTATATTTTGATATATTTTATAAAATAAATCAGAGTTTAATTATTAATCTAGATATTAATAATTTTACAAAATAAATTGCTCACTGAATGAGTAAATCAAAGAATTCTGAACATCTTAAAACTTCAAAGATCAATGCAATTATCAATAATAATAATGACAACAATATAATCATTATTACAATCTTATAATGTAGATATTATAAGATTTCAGAGTATATAAAAATTAATTGTTATTATCTGAACTCTGATAAAGCATCTGAATGATAAAGAAAGAAGAATAAAAATAATAAAAACACTGATAATACTGAAAATATCAAAAAAAAGAAAGAATAAAAAAAAAATAAAAATAATAATAAATCTACTGATATTAAAGTATCAGATCTTCTTATTTTACAATTTAGTATCAATACAGTATTCACTCTATCTATATCATTTATTATAATATTTAAATTTTAATATCTCAATATCTGTATAAACTTTAATATAATAGATGAAAGATATTTATTAGTATATATAAAGTTATTTAAAAGAGATTTAGAAATAACTACTGTGAATGATGATGTAGAATGAGTTGAGAAAATAGATGATATTCTTCTAAAATCAGAAGAATTTTGATTTGCATCAGCATTATTTTTTTTATAACTTCTTCTCTTACAGTTAGATATTTTTCTTATTCAATCTAGCATTGTCTGTTCAGATCTGATGTGTCTTATTTTAGTTTGATATTATCTATTTAGAGATAATACTTGCTTTTACTGCTGTGATCTGTATCAACATCACTTATCACAACTATATAAAATGCTTCTTTTTTTCTCTCTTGTACACACACTTTCTATCTTATTTTTCTTTTCAATTTCAATCTTCTTTTATTTTCTCTCTCTTTATCAGTGATCATTAAATTCTAATATCTGTATTTCTTTTTCTCTTGATAAATACTGAGCTGACTCATTATTATTATCATTATTATACTGAATGAAGTTATTCAATCTGCTATAGCTCAATTATTTTTATAATAATTCATTGTCTTTATAACTCTCATTATACTTTTGTACTTTTATTCTTCTATAGTTTACTGTTTTTATTCTTCAGTTTCTTTTCACTATTTTTTTATTCTTTATATATTTTTAATTCATTATATCTCTTACTGTTCTTGAACTGCTGATCTTTTTTTCTTCTTTTTTCTTATCTTTTCTTTTTTTTTTTTCTTTTTTTTTATCTGATATTAGAGCAGAGAATATATTATATTTTGAGTTAATGATAAAAATACCTCATTCTCTGTGAAGCTGTATATATAAATCTAGATTTAAAATTGCAACACAGTCATATCAGTGATTTTATCAATCAATTTTTGAGATAAGCTTTTATATAGATATTCAATAACTTTGAGAAGTTATAATAATATAATTATCTGATCTGACTGCAGTATTACTGATGACTAAATCTCTGTATATTTTATATAAATAAACTGAAGATAAATAAATGATTGTTATTGTTTTTTTTGTTTTATATTATCTGTACTGCTGTGTATATCTGTATCTCTTATCTCTATAAGAGTGATATATTCAATTTTCTTACTGAAGATAAAGTTTAAATTTGAATAATAAAATATTAGCAGACTGTGTAAGCTGAATGATATTGACTGATATATCTTATAATATCAATCTCTGCTGATTATTCTCATCACAGAATTTATATATAATTTAGTCTGTTTCTATATCTGCAGTAAAATGAATTATTGCAGTTAATCTAGACATTATTTGAAATCTCTTAATAGATTATAATCATCTCAGTACTGTTTTCTTCTTATTCAAGTTATATTAAAAAGTTATATATATTATTTATAGTATGAGAGACTGCTAAGATGGGCTTGCTGTTCTTTTTGAATATAATTGAAGAGACTATTCTTAATCAGCTTAGCTTATATTATATAAAAATAAGAAAACTGTATTTGACTGATTTGAGTCAGAAAATAGCATCTGCTTTTTTAACACAGTGAAGTTTAAGTTATTTTACTCTATATTGAGTCAGTGTGTACTATACTTCTGAATCTGTTATATAGATATTCTTTTTTCTTCTATAAAATTGTGAACTTTATTAGTAAGATTGAATAAAACAGTTTATGAGATTATTTCAGAGCAGATAAATATTATTTAATTATTATAAAGTTCATCAATTATATCTTCTCTTAGTCAGAATATAAAATCTTTCAAGCTTATTTTAATCACTTTTATTCTTCATACTCTATACTTACAATATTTTCTTTGAAATCTTTCAGATCTTTTTATTCTCTCTCTCTCTTTCTCTTCTATCTATCTGACTATTCTAATATTATCAATTTCTTATTATATTCTATATCTATATCTCTTCAGACTCAGCTTATACATTCTGTATTATTGAAATTATATTCTCTACTCAGTCATCTCTTTTTTAGTTTTTTATTATATACTCTATTTTAAAACAGCTGCAGCAGTCAAAATTCAGCACAGATTATTATACTGAATGATTTCAATAAAATATTTATAGAGAATAAAATTGCTGAAGATTTTAAAAGTAAGAGTTTTGTAAATTTAATTATTGATATCACTTCTTATAGCAATATTATTACTCTAGATTCATAACTGCATCTGTATAATATATAATATGATTTTATAGATAGATCTATTGATTTCTTTATTATCTCTTCTCTTTCAAGAGTATTGAATATTCTGAACTTCTTACATCTCTAATTCAGATCTTTTTTTAAATTTTTAGAAGAGAAATAAAAATTAATATTAGAAGAAGATAAATAAAATCTCATCTAGTCTGAAATTATTCATGAAATTTATTACAACTCAGTTCATTTTATTAATAGAATCATTCATCAGTAATAATAAATTAAATTCTCTGCTGATATCAGAGAAGCAACTTCATTTATTAAAATTAAACAGAGAGTAAGATGAAATACTCAATCAAAAATTCTTATATAGCAGTCAAAATAAGTCTTTACTGCATTTTTTTAATTATAGATCTATTTTTCTTATATATGTTTTTAAAAACAGAAATCAGTTCTAAGAATAGTACTACAGTACAGAGAGACTCTGTATTCTCAGATAAAAATATAGATTCTACTTCTACTATATTAATAATTTATTCTATAAAACTGAATCAACAAAAAAATAAAACTAATATCTGCAATACTGAGAAATATTAATCTCTCTTTATAGAATAGTACTGTCAATTCAATATCAGATCAATAAAGTCTATAAAGTCTATAATTACAGTTGTAATTTCATTCATCTCTCATTATCATCAAGAAAACTTAGAAAAAATCAAAAGAAATGAAAGTATACAGTATGACTCTGAAACTCATCAATGAAATATTCAGTCAAAATCTAAATATAAAATTTTAATTAAGAATTATCATCTTATCAGTAGCTTAGTATAGTCTATAGATGATAATTAAAATATAATCAGCACAACTGATTTTTTTGATGATTCAGACAGAGATTATATTATAAATAGCAATAAAAATGATTTAGTGAAGCAGTAATTAAAGTAGTATAAAATTTCCTCACAGTCAGCTGCTACTATATTATGTCAATTACAATCTCAATTTCAGAGTATATAAGTTATTGAGTATTATCAAGAAATCAAACAGACATCTCACAGCAGACAATCAGTGATTATTATAAAGTACTCTATAAGCTTCATATGTGTGGATTATAAATGATGTATATACTGCAGTTCAGTGACACTCATCAGCAGCTTCAAATATATTTTTAGTCTGTAGCTGTTATTCTCAAAGAATATTTTTATACTGATGTCTATCTTTGCTCAAAGACTTCTTAATCTTTATAAAGATTCTTTAATAAATATTAAATATATTATGAATAATGAAGTAGCTGATATTAATATTAAAAATATAAATAAAGATTTAAAAATCACAGAGCTGAATAGAAAAAGATCTCAGTAAACTTAGAGTAAAGATAAATAACTAAAGAATCTGAAGATATACAGCTGATATTGATGAGAGATCAAACAGTAGTTTTCACACTGAAAATTAAGCATCTTACAGCAGTGATGATTCTCAAAACTTAGAGAAAGAAAAGCATCATCAATAACTGACACACAGAAGTAGAAGAGAAAGTGTAAGTCAATTATTATAATTATATTATAGTTTCAACAGAATCTTGATTTCATCTATAGTATTAATATTGAATACAAAAGAGTGCATACTTCAGACTGACTGTGGAAAATCATTAAAGTTTTAATATTTACAGCTGCTCAGTGAGATCTGATTCAGAACACTGACAGTATTAGATTGTTATCTAGCAATTATTTATAGTATATTATAGAATTAAATTAATATATAATGAGAAAGAGAAGCTGATTCAGTTTTCTTTATCTCTAATAATAATTTATTAAATAAGAGAAAATCAGAGTTGAATAATAAACTTTCATCTGAGTATAATAATTAAATAGTAATAATATAATAAAACTGATGAGATTTTTATTCTATTCTATATCTCAAATCTCTATTTAGCATCTCATAAGTCAGATCTGATTTCTTTGTAGAAAGTTTAATATAGAATAAAAAATATTAATAAAACAGCTGCAATTACAATTATAGAAATAAAATAAAAATAAAATAAATAAAAATAAAATCAGTATTTTACTATCAATATAGATTGTAAACAGCAGTATATTGAGTTGTTTTCTACTATAGTTTCTAATACTAAATCTGAGAGATTGCACTCTGAAAGCTCAGAGAGTGTATTATAAACATTTTTTATTCTCTGATACTTATTCTAATCTCAACAGTTCTGAATTACATTGCTTATAAATACATTCACTGTATTAGAAAGCTCTTTATATATATATTTATCTATTTATTATGGAATTATATAGTTCTTAGTTTTGAAAACTGCTGCATTCTCATCACAACTCTGTATACTAGAGATAGTTGATAAATAAAAACTTCAAACTTTTTTTCTGTAGCAATGATTGTAGATTAGAGAACTGAAACAGACTATATTATATTTGACTGATAGATTATTCTTATTGATTTCATTAATATTTAGATATTTAGAAATAATGTGAGAGTTTGTAAAGTAGTATAATTTGAGTATTTACTTATCTATAATTAAGAAACTTTATACAGTAAAACTGCTGATAAGAATATATTTTGAATGTGTATATAAGATAGCAGTAGCAGCTTTCTGTGCTCAGTTCAATTACTGAGTCTGATTTAATTTTTCATATAATAAATATTTATTAAATATTCTCTTCTGTGAAAGTGAGAGATGAAGCTATATTTCAAATATATTAATATAAAATCTCAAATATTCATGTATCTTCTTTTCATATTTGAATAAACAATCTAGAATAACTAACTCTAGTACAGTCAGTAGACTTTTCATATTCTGAAATACATTTTTAGTTCAACACTTTTCAATGATTGAATTAAGTTAAATATTCTTGATGAAAGAAAGAATCTTCTGTTATAGTCAGACTGCACAGACAGACTTCAACAGCTGATCTCTAAACAGATTAAATTTGCAATACTGTCTGATTATAATTTTATATATTATAGTACTCAATTGATTAATATTTATATAAATTAAATAATCATAATCATCAGCACACTTCATACTTTTTCCTTCAAAATAAATACTTTTGACTACTTTATATACTAAGAAGTATAGTCTTACTGAATAATCAATATTTCTTTCTCTTCTTAAAATATTCTCTCTCTTCTTGAATCTAGATAAAACTTCACTCTGTGATTCTGTTTTTAACTACAGTGGAATAGAAATTATCATTCAATGAAATGACATTGCTGTTAAGCTGTCATTGAGATATATTAATAATAACAATGATAATACTTAAGCAAACTGTCTTATTATTAAATATAAAGAAGATGTGTATCAGTGACTACAAAATTATAATAATATTATGCATTACTTCAGCTTCTCTGAATATTGTATTTAAATGAAATTGATGAAAAATGAAGATTTTACTATATATCTGAAGAGATAATGTTCAGTGCAGTCTCTTTAGCTTTTATAGTTTCAGCAAATAACTTATACTCTTATTTGTATATATAACTGTTGTGTTATAGTAGTAGATATTACTATAAAGAATTTTGTTTTCAGTGCTGATCTCTCTGTTAAATTCTGTAACTTCACTGAGTTCTCTATTCTGTTTCTTGATTCTAATTCAAAAATGATAAAAGAAATAAGATGTTTAAATTTGATCATATATCACATTTTTTTTTTCTCAGCAGAAAATAAAAGCTATTAATTGACTATATTTGAGATAATAAAATATAACTAAGACAGCTTTGCCTCTAATTCAACTGAGGCTAGTTATAAATACTTTTAATATTTTAAACTTCAACTCTCACTTTATATAACTGATTATTATTATTTTCATTAACTGATTCTTCATCATCATCTGATTTGTTCTGACTTCAATGATTGAGATAATTTCATTTGTATTTAATTGAGCTCACTTGAGAGATTGAAACTGAATTTTTGTATTGACTTTCTCTTTGCTCTGCAGATTTGCACTATTATATATAATTATAATTAGATTTATACATACTGTATCAGTAAAATCTGCTTTGCTTATTATAGTGTAGTAGATACTATATAATTTCAAAAAAATCTTCTTGAAGATGAAATCATCAGATAAGAATATTATTTTATATAGAAAAATCAGAAAACTGAGTTCAATTACTGTTGCTGATTAAAATCAGTATATATTGATAGATGATATCTGCTTTACAGCTTCAGTTCTTCTTCTTAAAATATTTCTTAAAGAAGCTCTTGATATTTCAAAATATACAGTCATATATCTTCTTAAAGATTTTTGAATTCATCAACTCAAATGTCTGCTCAGAATCTTTCTGTAATAATAAAATGAATTTGACTGAGATACTGTTAAAAAATAAAAGAACACTTATCAGAAAAGTTATTTATCAAAAGAGAATATTAATAAAAATAAATACAGTTTTTCAGATATCAAAGTTTCAGAATTCAGTATTCTGAAATTCAGTGAAAGGCTTTTGAATAATTAGATACATCAGTGAATGATAGTTGTTGTATCTGAAGCTTTTTTTTATTTTTTGAAAATATTTGAATAATTGTGTTAGATCAGATGCTATATTTCTATTATTTATTCACAATAGAAGACTGTAGACTGCACCCTCTCTCTGTAATATATAGATAAGTTTTGAAATCACATTTTGAAACAGTTGATCAAGACTATCAATAATATTATTGTAGAAAATTAAATACAACTTATATATTCAGCTTTCTGAAGCATATCTTATAAACAGTTAATTAAATTAATTAGTGAATGATTTTTGATAATAATATAATCTTCTTATAAAAGTTCTGTTATTTTGATGATATAAAAGACTGTTGAGTTGATGTAAGATTAACTAGAAGCTGATAAGAGGAAAAAAATTAAATTGATATACTAATATTATATAATAAAAAGCAAACAGAGAAATAAAAATGCAGAATTGTAAGAAAGTTATAATTGATGATAATCTGTAAGAGAATATAACTCACTAGAAAAAGATGCTAATATATATTATCAAAAAAAGAATTATAATCAAAGAATTAATCTGACTTGACTCTGATTTATAATATAAATATAAAAATAGATAGAACTGCTGAGTAAGAAATCAGATGAAAATGAATTCTACAGTGTAATTATTTGATTACACAATGAAATAATAATAAATATAAATAAAACAGTAGTTTGAGAAAGATCAGCTATTTTTATTTAGAATTAATATACATCATTTACTGTGTTGAAGATTATTATTCATCTCTTTAATTTCTCTTCTCTATTTTATCATTTCTCTTCTATTTGTCTCTGAATCTGATATAGTTTGTTATTCTATAATATATTAAGCAGACTGTAGATTCTTATACATCATTTCTAGTATATAGATTTCTCTCTTCAACTTAAAGATTTCATTATTTAGTATTGAGAATTTAACTTTATCTATACTCTTCTCAGCTCAATTCATGAGAAGTATATAATAAATATTCTCAGTATTATAAAAAAAAAGAATCAGTTTCAAATAAATCATTCTCAGAAATATAAGACAGAACTCTGTGTTTTCTGAAGAACTCAGTATATTTCTACTTTATATAAAACATGTTTTCATAGCTCAGAATCAACTCTTTAATGAGAATTGATATCAGATTATTGAGATTTGATTTCTTACTGTGGCTGTTTATAAAATAAAATCAGATATAAAAGATAAAATAATTTTTCATCTCTAGATTCACTGTTTCTACTTTCTCTGAAAATACTACTGAAACTCAATTATTATTACTAATTGATAATTCAGATATAAGTTGCTGTTATTGAATTATCTAGATCTAAATATTCAGATCTTTTCAACTGTGTAGTTCTATTTTTAGTTGTAAAAATTAAAAATATATAAAATTAATTAATAAAATAAAAATATATTTGAACAGTTCAATTTATAGATAAAAAGAAGAATAATTTAATAAAAAGACAACAGCATCTTTACACTGTTTCTTAAAAGCTCATTTTCAACTCTATTCAGATGCTACTCTGAATATCTATAGAATTTTAATATAAAACTAAAATCTTACAATATTCTATTATTTATAATATCTGTGTCTAATCTGATAATATGTTTTTAATGAATGCTGATACTGAATTATTATATATAAATATCTTCTGTAAAAGACTTCTTACTCAATAATTATATAATTTACATTTGTTTAGAAACACACTGAGTGATTATATATTTATTCCTCACTTTCAGTTATACTGAATATTATATCTTGATGCCATTTTAACTGATTTTCATAAGCTAAATTCTCATATAAATCAAGAGAGAAGTTTATCTTTTGAAGATGAAACAAAAGTAGTTCAAATTTGCATTTCTCACTTTGAATATAGTATAGAAAGTCTTTTTTTTTATATATTATAAAGAAACTGTGAGGCTATAACTTTGCAGAGCTGAAATCAATAAGAAATACACAGTCATTATTTAATTTTATTATATTTCATGAAAATAGATTATTATAAGCAATATTTATATTGTATAGATGATCAAACTGATCTCACAAACTCTGAGCTTCAGTAGAAATAACTCTAGTCTTGTCAATAATATAATTATCAATATATTCAAACAACAGTTCATAAATAGAGTCTTCAGCTGTATTTATTCTCTATTATTATTCTAACTTTTATTTCAAGCTTTGTTTCTGAGCTTCATCAAGCTTGAGTCAGTTATAGCAACAAGGCTCAATCACTCTACTTAGATTATTTTCAATCAAGTAATTATATACTTAACATTCAACAATGAAGAGGTTTTTCTTTTATATATTTCTTTCAAATCATGATTTCAGTCAGTCAGATTGTGTCAGAATGTACTAAGAATATTATTATTATAAGCAAGAATTTAACTGAGCAGAGAAATGCTACTAAGATGTTTTATATCAATTTAAGAGTATATATTTTGCAGTTAAGTCATACTTTGAAGAGATAGCTATAACTTTCAGTGAATAATAGCTCTAGAAACTCAATATTAGATAGAAGATGACTAAGATTATTGATGAAAGAATACTTCATCTTATAGTGTTTTAATTATATAATTCAGTATATATACTTGTATTTAGATAAAAATATCTATTGAAGATTTATAGAAAGTAAAGAAGTAATTATAATATCAGTACAAGCAGATAAAATCTCTGAAAAGAGTAAATAGCAATACTGAAAGATTAAAAAATGTGTTGATCTAATCAGTATAAACAAGGTTATAACTGTATTTATATAATATTAATCAACTTTATTTATAATTGACTTGCTGTGCAGAGTATTATCAGAGTATCAACTATAGAAAATATTGTAGATTTTAAGACTCTTCTGTCAATAATTCTTGATATTAATATAGAGAAAGACTTTTAATTAATGATCACTGATAATACATATAAATTTAGTCTGAGATATTTTATAAAGAATAAATTAAAAGATAAGAGTTTTTGAGACTTTAAATTATATCTGAAGATTGTCAGATCAGCAGTTCAATTGAAAATCTATATTATTATAATCAATTAAATTGATTATAGCTGTGAAAATCAACAGAACAACTGAGTGTACTAGAAAAACAATATTTTAGAAATACTCTTCACTGTATAATATAACTCTGTAAATGAGTTTGATATTTTTTATTGAGTACATTCACTCTTCATTTATTATTCAAACCTTGTTTAGTATGAGATTGATTATACAAATGATGCTCATCATATCAAATAGCAATAGATTATTTTCATAAAATAAAAACTTTTTCTATAGTTCTCAGACATCTTTTCTAAGTGCTTAATCTTCTTGAAAAAATAAATATACTGATTCTTATCTTATCTGATTGATTTAAGCTTCAATTATTGCTTAATTTTACTCTTTTACTTCAAACAATTCTATTTGAAGAATAATTATTACTCTTTTCAATTCACAGTCATATCTACTCTACTTGAATATCTTTCAGTCATTGATCTCAGTTTAAATTGAATCAATATCAAAAAAGAAACTAATTTATTTAATAGAGACTGAGAAGATTTGAAGAGTATTGAGAAATGAACAGATTTTATCTATAAAAACTTAATTACTATACTAGACAATGTTCTTATTCAGTTATATCAATAATATAAATTTGACTCTCTTATATCAGTTTGATACTCTGCTTATTGTATTATCAATAAATCAACTATTACTGTTATTCTTTTGAAATAAAATTATATTATTATCAACTGCATTTTGAAGCTAGTATTTAAGACATCAAATATCATTCTAATAATATTTTAAATTTTAGACAATTACTCTAATTTTTATAGTAAGACAGTTTTACTGAACTGAGCTGAGATTTATTTTAATATAAGTTTTTCTCTCAGTAATTAAGTTCTGAGTAATATTAAAATATCTGAGAAGTGAAATACAGATCAGTAATATAATCACTTAAAATAAAAGAAATTCTATAAATCACTCTGTCAAGTGATTTACTATACAAAGTTATTCAATATCAGATATACTTATATTATATCAGATAAAGAATTAATTTGTATCAGAAGAATATTTTCAGAATATAAAGAGATTTTACTAACTATTAATTATTCAGTATAAATCAGTCAGTCTTCTATCACTTTAATCAAATAATTCAATCAGCTTTTATAAAAATTTATAATATTTTTATCTAGAATAGATTCAAATTTATTATTCTGAGTAGTGATTCTGTATTCACAATCTCAGCAGAGAGACAAACAATATCTTACTTCAGAGTATAGAATTAGAATTAGACAGAATAGTATTGTTTCTATCACTGCACTGTCAAATATATTATTTGATTCTCTCAGTTTGCTACTATTATTATCAAGTAATATAAGATTCTCCTTCTCTGCTTATACTGCTGACAGAAACTTTGATATAAATAAAGATAATATTCAAATAACTGTGATTTTATAAGATGAAAATAGATTAAAATATCTAACTATTAATCTTGCACTCTTCTAGCTTCATATTTTGACAGAATGTGATATTACTTTATAATTATTATATTCTTCTCTGAGAAAGAAGTTGAATAGAAGAGAGTTCTGAATATGAAAAGTAAATTCTTCTTATTTACTTACTTCTTATCTTTTCTTTTATATTATCTGACTATAAAAAAGAGAAGTATATTCAAATATCTTTTAGCATTATCACTTATTAAAATCAGAGGAATTATTATATAGACTTCTGATGAATATATTGAAATGCTGAGAATTTATAATTTTCTCTTTTGAAATTATCAGATTTTAATTTCTTTTTTAATCTCTTCAATATTGCACAGTTCAAGTGAATAACTTTTGTCTGTTTTATAATTTCTAAACTATAAATCAACAATTTTCTGATTAGTCTACTATTTGAGATTTTTCAGTCTACTTCTCTTTTTGAATTCTGAATGCTGAGTACAATTTCTACTGTGAAAAAAATAGATACTCTGATTTGCATACTGAGCAAAGTTTATCTTCAGTAAAGAACAACTAGAGCACTAATACTTTTGAAAGTTTGATATTGTTATACTTCATTATTATTTAGATTCTTTAAAAGTAATATCAGATTGCTGGGTGAAAGACAGATTGTAATTTATAAAAGAAAGTAAAGTATATAATATAAATAGTATTTTAATATATATGTTTTATTGAATATCTGAGTGGTTGTATTGATTCTATTGAGTGAGAGTTAATATACTTGATACAGAACACTAATTTATACTAAGAAGTCTAGAGTTTTTATATATTTGTTTTATTCATTTATATTCATTTGAGAAAGTGGTGAAATATATTAACTGATAAGTGAAGCCTCTTGTTGTTCTTGTTGAGCATTAATTGCTCAAATAACCACTTCATTATATATAATTATCTCTATATAATTAGCTAGTGATTACAATGAGAAGATTAATCATTCCACAGTTCTGATGTGTTGAGTATATGAAGATTAAAATATAGAGTGTTTTTAGATAGTGGTTGATAATAATTGAATGTAAGCAATGTAGTTATTATAGTATTCAGAGCATGAGAAGAAAAGATTATTACTGTAGAATATAACAAAAAAGAGAGTGAATAATATAATAAAATACTATTGTATGATACTGTTCTGAGAGATCTAGATATTACAAAGATAGAGAACTATAGAATCAGACTCTAGATCAGTATTGAGCAGCAGATCAATACAGAAAATTTATTTATATAATTTATTAAAACAATTATATACAGAATTGCTAACAAATAACTAATCAGAAAATTTATAGTCTAGATAAAATAAAGATAAAAATTGTTTTTTTAAACTTTATACACAATCTGAAGAGGTTAAAAGAAGAATTTAAAAGTATTATATAATATCTTAGAAATATAATAGAAAAGATTTATCACTCAATACTTCTTCAAATTTTTATTTTTATTTCAGTACTGAATTATAAATATCAGATTTGATATTATAGTAAGTCAGTATAATATTCAATATCTATATTTATTTCAGTTGCTAACTAATATCAGAATAATTCTAAAAATAATAACATAAGTTTTTACATCACTATTACTACAAGTAATGCTTAAATAGCTGCTCATGAGTCTGCTATTATCATCTTCTTATTCATCAATTTTGAGATAAAAAGAGAAGAGACTTGAAATGAGAGTAAGTCTGTTATCAACTTTTTTTCAAAATCTCAGAGAGGTATAATCACAGTCTTTCTATCAATTTATACTTACTCTCTTCTAATACAAGCTGTGATTAATAATTATTCATAAATGATGAGTTCTGTTTATTATAAATGAATTATAATACACTGATTAATATTTATATCAGATCATATCTTTCACAGCTCATCAACTAAAAACAATATTAAAATATAAACTGAGAGAATTTATGTTTTTATCAGAAAAAGCAGATATTGAAAATACATTCACAATTATAATATCTCTTTATATATCTGATATGGTAAAAGTTGAAGAGTAAGTAGTAGATATAGATTATATCTATCATATTTTGAGCAACTGTTTTGTTGAGATTTCAGATGACAGCAAGCTTGCAGTGTTGATTATAAATGAAATTATATAAACAACTTATAAATTACCATCTTACACTGTAGAAATTGTATTAAATTAAGAAATCTTTTTTTTATTAAATCAAATATAAGCTTTGAATTACTCTGTACTGTCTAAAGTATAAAAATTTATATCTTAAGATGCAAACTGCTGTATTTTATAGTTTGTACTATTAAAATTTTCAAAGCTTAATATAAGAGCAACTGTATTCTGAGATGCAAACAGCTGCATTTCATTATTTATATTACTAAAATTATTAAAGTCTGAATTATAGAGAATAATCTGACAGACAAAGACTTTTATTACACTATCAAAATAGTTGAAGTCTAAATTATAAGAGATAGTCTGAAATAGAAATTTTTATCTTACATTATTCAAATCAAAGCCACTAGACTGAGGATTTGAAGAGAGTGAAAATCTCAGAGATAATAAATTCTTATACTCTTCAGACTATTAATAATATCTCTACTTATTTTCAGTAATATTCAGTTATACTACTGATATTAAATTCACTGACTGAAATATAATACTTCAAAGAAATATACTTCAAAAATCTGCATTGTCTAATTGAATATTTTGATACAGTTTGTTGACTATAGATTTTTCTTGTAATATATTTTAAGAGTAATTTTCAGAAGATATCAGCTGCTTAATATTTATATTATATAATTCAGAATCATTATCTCTGCACTCTGAATTCTCTGATTCTTCAGAATAAGATAAATTAATCACAGTATTTATCAGAAAATTCAGTTCACTATACTGATATATTTGATATATTTAATATTGAAATAGATTTTCATCAGTACTATATAGAACTGTTGAATCTGAATAGTATATTTCAGAGAAATAAAGATTAGATACTGATGAATTTTCAGAATCTTATATATTATTGAGTTTTCTGACAGAGCTTTTTTCAGAGAATAATAATTCAATTTCTTTAATAGTACAATGTTGTAAAATCAAATAATGATATCTGATTATATAGAAGAATAAATGAAATTGAAGATTTTCAGAATAATATTATTTATTTTATCTATATTCTATATAATGTGTGAGTAAAGAGTATCTTCTTTGAACAGTTGATTCTTATTATTGTATGTTGATTGACTCAACTCAATTCAATATAAAGCTTTTTTGAGAGTATCAAATATATTTTCTTAATTTTTGAGAAGAGAGGAAAAGTTATAAATATCTAGATAAGTCAGAGTATCAAAGAATTTATATACAAAGAATATTGCTATCTCTATTTCAGAGATATTGCATACATTCTCAACTGCCAGTTGTTTAGTTTCATATTTGAGTATAATATAAGCAGTTTCAGTGTCAATGAATCAGGCCATACATTTCATATAATATCTAAAGTTCTCATTCTTATTTCTAGCTGATAATGATATTCTGAATATATCATCTAATCTTATACTTTCTACTTATTACAGTTTGCTTTTTTATTGATAAAAATCAAGTACTAGAGATTGCTGAGTAAGACACTGAATGAATCTTTTCTTAGACTCTGATATATACTTTTCAGAAATGCTTTTTATATAGTCAAGACAACAGTTTTCACTTCATAAATTCTCAAAGAATTCTTTAACTATATTATAAAAACTATATTTTAAAAATTGATAGATATTATTGAGATTTTCTTTTATCTTCTGCAAAAGATACTGAGCTCAATATAAAAAAGAGGAATTGAAATTGAATGAATATGTTTCTGAAAGTACAACATTTATTATAGATTATATCTCATCTTCAGAAACTGAATTCTCTTTTTCAGAAGTAATATTTAAAGCAGTAAGTTGCTGAATTGATTCAGAGTCAACAGAAACAGAATAGATCAAATTCTCTTTATAAGTATTATCTAAAATATCAGTGATTTGCTGAAACAATTTATTGTTAATAGAAGTAGAAAAAGTATAAAAAAAATAAGTAGTAGTATACATCTGTTGATATAATATATTAAAGTATTAAATAACTGTTATTTCAACTTGTTCTGCAATTGTCTCAAAAGTAAAAATTACATTTATACAATGAACTCTTAGCAAGTCTGAAGATACTTACAGTAAAGCTTTCAAAATTAACAGTACTTTCAATTCTATTATTTTGAGTTATTGAATTTAAGAAAAGAAGAAGAACAAAGCTCTGATAAGAATTTAATAAAATGAAATAAATCAGATAAAATTAACAGTAATATAAATATTGATAGTATTGCTTATCATCAGCAACTATTGTTTTTAGACTGGCCGCTGGGACCATGAATTACACATTTGGTTTGGTTTGGTTTGGTCCCAGTCCATTTCTTGGCATGATTTTAGTGGGATCAGGACCAGAATGGGAGTGTAAAGTGACTAGAATTATCAAAACATGAGTGAAATGGGACTAAAGAATCTTGATATTCCATGTAAAGTGACTGACTATCAAAATCAGAACATGATCTGGGACTGATCATGATTTTGACTCAAGTTTGGTCCCATTCTGATGATTATATAATACATCAATCTGATGATATGATTGGTGGAGATATTACCCCTATCTTGCTTAGTGCTGCTGCCAACCTACCCACCGCTGCCAATCTACCCACCGCCGCCAACCTACCTACCGCTGCCAATCTACCTACCGCTGCCAACCTATCTATCACTGCTAATCTATCGCTGCTAATCTATCGCTGCTAATCTATCGCTGCTAATCTATCGCTGCTAATCTATCGCCGCCAACCTACCTACCGCTGCCAACCTACCTACCGCTGCCAACCTATCTATCGCTGCCAACCTATATAGGGTAAATCATGGTCCCATTTGGTCCCATTTTGTAAAATGGGACCAAATGGGACCAGGATCACTAATTTATTAGTAAAACATGATCTGGGACTAGATTTATAATATAAACAGTGTAAAGTGACTAATTTGCTAAACACTATATGGGACCAGGACTAAGATATCTAATAATGGGACTGAGGAAAAATTTGGTCCCAGTCCCATGCATGGTCACACGGCCAGTCTAATTGTTTTATTGATAATTTATTGATAAGTCTATTAATAAACTCTTGTTTTATTGATAGTTCACTGATCAGTTCATCAATCAATATATCAGCTAATAAAGCAGTCAGTGAATAATGAAACAGATAGATTTATCACTGATTTATATATAATAGTATTTATTGAATCAAACTTGTCAACAACTCATAATTGATTTTTCTATATTTCAGATTTATATATACTCTTGATACAATAGTCTATCTACACTGATAAAGAAAAACTTATCAATTCAATAAAAAAACTAAATTTTCAAAAGAGCAGAGTCTATTGTTTTGTAGCTCTTTGAAGTTGATATATTATAGATAAATCACTATCTTATTCTGAAAGAATAACTACTGATATTGTATTAATATTGCTTTGATCTCTACAGTATTATTACTATTTAATTTCTTCTCATCAATACTGTATTCTGTGGAATGAACTTTCTTCAAAAGTAGCAGTATTATAATGACTTCAGATA
>NW_025544806.1:1679286-1700994 GCF_000150115.1 Histoplasma capsulatum G186AR
ACCTTTATAAGACTGCCTAGGATATCTCTTGGGAACCAGTTGACGTTGTGCCGAGATTCAATGCGTCTCTAATTTACGTCCCGCCCCACTCCACCCCGCCCCGCCCCATCCCATCCCAGTGCGATCCCATGTTTCTTGCCTGGCCCACGACTAGCCGACCGACTAATAGTAAAAGGGAAAGATTTTGGGGCATAAAATTGAATTGGGTCGGATTGGATGGGTTGGTGGAAGTGGCTGTTTTGTTTGTTGCTTTTTCTCAATGAAGTAAATAAATGTAGAAGAACAAAACGAAGCATAAATCAACGCATATTTGATTAGCCAATTCAATTTTTTAAATGACAAATGACCAAATGGGACCAGAATCACTAATTTATTAGTAAAACATGATCTGGGACTAGATTTATAATATAAACAGTGTAAAGTGACTAATTTGCTAAACACTATATGGGACCAGGACTAAGATATCTAATAATGGGACTGAGGAAAAATTTGGTCCCAGTCCCATGCATGGTCACACGGCCAGTCTAATTGTTTTATTGATAATTTATTGATAAGTCTATTAATAAACTCTTGTTTTATTGATAGTTCACTGATCAGTTCATCAATCAATATATCAGCTAATAAAGCAGTCAGTGAATAATGAAACAGATAGATTTATCACTGATTTATATATAATAGTATTTATTGAATCAAACTTGTCAACAACTCATAATTGATTTTTCTATATTTCAGATTTATATATACTCTTGATACAATAGTCTATCTACACTGATAAAGAAAAACTTATCAATTCAATAAAAAAACTAAATTTTCAAAAGAGCAGAGTCTATTGTTTTGTAGCTCTTTGAAGTTGATATATTATAGATAAATCACTATCTTATTCTGAAAGAATAACTACTGATATTGTATTAATATTGCTTTGATCTCTACAGTATTATTACTATTTAATTTCTTCTCATCAATACTGTATTCTGTGGAATGAACTTTCTTCAAAAGTAGCAGTATTATAATGACTTCAGATAAAAGTGATATTAAGTCTGAAAATAAACTTTTTAAACTTTTTTTCTCAATCAGCAACAGATACAGATACTACTATTATATCTGTATTAAAAATATAAGAAAACTTGCATTGATCACTGATGTGAGTGTGATATACTAGTTCAGCTTGAGTTTATATCTTGCAAAACAGATTAATAACAATAAAATAACTATTTATATCAGCTCTGAGCAATTTTTTATCATTCAAAATTTGCTGAAATGAGAATATTATATTTTTGATAATTGAAAAGCTTTTATTTGAAGCAGAGAGTGGCTGTCTGATAGCTATAAATTATAAGATATCTCTTCATCAGATCATTTCAAAATAAATCAACTTGACTTTCTTTTTTTACAAAATATATTCTAACATCTTATATACACTTCTGTCAGCAGCATTCATTGTATTAAATATAGTGCATTTTATCTTATTTATTATTCACTATCTTTAATCTTACTGTTTGTCTGAGATATTAATCTTTGTTCTCTTTATCTATATCAATATTATTATCATTGATATTAGTCTATCAGATTTAAGATGTGAGAGTGAGCAGTCTCTTCTACTAAGATAATGATGATAAATGTTAAATACTTATTTCAGATACATCAGTATTTTACTATTTCTTGAAAATATATACAGTATTTTTATTAGTTTTTGAGATGTGTTATTCTCAGTTCTTTATTTTAATTCTTGCTAACTGTAATATCTAGATAATTCAGCTGAGTAAAATTCAGACTGAATTATTTATAAATACTCTTCTATATCAATTATTTTTAGAGTATTGTTTTCTATTCTCTGTAGTAAAGCTCAGATTGATTTTATAGTATACTCTTCTCTCTAATTTTAATAGATTTTTACTTATTGAGTTAGCTCAATTATCTATAAAGTATTGATAAAAGATACAGCTGTAGCTGTATCTATTGACTATATAATTCTTGCAATTACTAGTCTATTTTTTTGATGCAGAATTTGTAGTATATCATCTCAGAGATCTATTATTTATAAAGTTGCAATTCATATACTTTTTATTATTATAATAGCAGACTTTGCTGCAGATGAATTTATTCACAACTGACTTCTCTGAATTAAAGTAAATTCAGTAAAATCATAAATATTACTTCAATATATACTGATATGAATTCAGATAATATTGATTATTATTATTAATATCTATTTAACTCAAAATATTTCCACTCTGTCTGATGAGCTGAGAAACACAGTACTGTTATTAAATTCAGAGAATACATTCAATCTAGATCAGCTTAGATTTCATTAAGAAAATTATTCTGCTTATCTCTCTTTCATTTTAAACTATAATAGAGCTATAATAATAATAAAGACTGTAGTGAGATTTGATACTGAAGCAATATCAATGATCAAAAACTATATACAACTAGATAAAATTGAAACAGCTTACTCTGAAATAATATATCTAATATATTACTCTCTTCTATTTCTGCTGTAATAATCTAACAGTAATTTCTAGAAAATTAAAGCAGTGATTTTAATTTACTATTCAGATCTATCAATCTTGAGTATAGAGATATTTACTATACAATATAAGAGATATAAAAAAAACTATTTGTGAAAGCTGAGATACAATAAATTGACTGTTTGTAATGATGAAAAAGCTGCACTTCAATTATTTCAGCTCTGATTTTTTAAATTCTTTTTTATTTTATTTTTTTTTTCTCTACAACTCTTGTTTATGACTGATCTCTCTACATTATATTATTATATAACTTTTCAGAGAATATATCTGATTTTTTCTGTTTCTGATTATATTGAAATATAGCTGTCTTTAGTTGTATAGCAAAATTTCATACTCTTTTAAATTTACTTACTTTTAATTGCTTAAATATTGAAGGGTTTTAGCTATTTCTATTTAATACTATAACAATATCAATTAATCTAACTTTCAGATTTCATTTCTATTTCTGTTTTGTTTTTTTTACTAAGAAGTTTATTATATAGCTGAATGCTTCTTATTCTAGTCTTATAGCTTCAGAATAAGAATATTAAAGCTAAAGATTTGAGTATAAATATCTTCAGATTTTATATAATATTCTTCACTTTATAATCTGATGAAGATATAATTGAGTATATAAATAATTTAGACACAGTAGAAAGCAAAGTAATTCTAAGTTTGAGAGATATTGATCTTCTTAGAATGTTCTATTTATTGTATAGCTAATATCTTTTCAGAGATGAACAAAGATTTAATCTTAAATCAGCAAGTATGAAAAAGAGCAAGTACTGATGTAATATGAAAAAATACAGAGCTCAACAAAAGAATCAACAGATTTTAAAATTAAAATAATAATTAAATTATAGTATATAATCTATTGAATAAAATACAGAGAAAATATCAAATCAAAAAAAAATATATTTAAAAAGTAGTTTATCAATATCTGAAACTCTACTGCTGCAGCTGTGAGAAGAATATTAGCAATGAAGAGAAATATTAATAATATAACTATATATTATATTTGAAGTGCTTGTATAAAAGAAAACTGTATAGAGAAAAAAGATCAATTGATTCATTACATAAACTGAATCAAGTAAATAGTTATTATAATACTCAGACAAATTTTCAAAAAAGCTCAGTTTCAATAATCTGTCTTAATCAAGCTATTAACAGTAATAAGAATTTAGAAGTACTCTATATATTATCTTACACTGAACTGAAGCAGAAATTGAAGAAAGATGTAATAAAAATAAAAGATTTAAATTAATCAAATCATTAAATACTACTACTGTGAAGAAACTGACTCAGCAGTCAACAGATATATATATAAGTATAAATATTGTGAAATATATTTCTGTTACTCAGAATAAATTCAATATAATAGATGAAGTTATAAAGAAGAGTGTAATTATACTGTGAGAAATTTAGACTCTATATTTCAGAGACTTTCAGATCAACAATTTCTTCAATAGTTTAAATTTAACTCTCAACTTTTAAATCAGATATTTAATAAGATATTTGTAATACTGTATATAGATTCTGAACAGAGACACTTGTGATTGACTAAAAAGACACTGAGAAAAATAATGCTAATTATGTTTTATTCAGATAAGAAGATACAGTAGTTATCTAATTTCTCTGTAGTAGAACAGCTGAGAAAGAGCAGATAAACAGCATTACTTATTTCATTTACATCTTTTAATTAGTCATTAATTGTGAGGCTCTGAGCAGCTATAAGAATAGCTATATTTATTTATACTTATATAGCAAAATACAAATTGTTATTCACAGAAGCTTCAGAATCATGAAGAAGTTAATTAAGACTTTCATAAAAAGTATATAATCAGCTTTAAATTGTTTTTCTATTATAATAAGTTTATTGTTTCTGTAAGTTTGTTGTTTCTTAATGCTTATCTTATTCAGAAATCTCTTAATATTATTGCTTAAGAAAGATAGAATATTGATCAAAATATTGCCAATCTGAATCTCTATAGCATATTACTTCAAATGAGATAGAATATTGAAGAAAATATTGATACTCTGAAGAAATTTCTTCAGTATTTTAACAATGTCAAGACAACTGATGATATACAAAAATATCTTCAAGAATTTTTCATTGAATTCTACAAGCTTTTTTTATTGTTTGAAAAGCTGGCTGATTTTATGTTGTGTGCTTTGAATATAGATATAGAAACAGAGAAATTGAATGAGTTCAGATGGTATATAATCACTTTATGAAAAGATTATAAATATATACAGCAGATTGTATACACATACTTATTATATTATCATTTGCAAGATACTAAGTTTTATTAAAAGATACAGTATCTTCAAAAACAGATGTATGATTTAGAAGCTGTTTGTGAAGAAAGTAAGAAGTAACTGAAGACAGACTTGAAAAATCTGAAGAAGAATCTGTTTTAGTGTATATTAATATATTTTATTTATAAAATCTCAAATTTATTCAAAATAATCTCAAATCTTCAAGCAATATATCAGAATAATTAAATTATTGCTTGTTGAAAATGCTACTGAAGAATATAAATAAATAATATTAAATTGTATATAAACAAATACTGTCAGCTCTTCTGTATCTTTGTGATTTATTGAATATAAA
The DNA here is from genome assembly GCF_000150115.1 of Histoplasma capsulatum G186AR. Classification (NCBI taxonomy): domain Eukaryota; kingdom Fungi; phylum Ascomycota; class Eurotiomycetes; order Onygenales; family Ajellomycetaceae; genus Histoplasma; species Histoplasma capsulatum. The sequence continues at coordinate 1,684,408 of NW_025544806.1, forward strand.
TAGTTATAAATATATTGATTCTCAGTTGAGTTGAGTAAAGTGAAGATTTAAACTATTTATTTCATACTAATAAATTTCAGAGACTCAATCTGAGTTCTCTAAGTAGAAAATAGTTAAAATAAAACTGACTTACACTCTGAATCTTGTTGTGTCTCTTACTAGATTTCATAAAAAGAGGCTTTATACTTACTCTTCTCTCATTCTCTTATTCTCTACACACATTGATACTAGCTGACATGAGATTACAGAATTTCAATCTCAATCATTTTCTTGACTCTCATTTCAAAAGACTTTTAAACTGATTTCTAGTTTTTATTCTTTTCTTTATCTTATTTGATATTGTCTTCTGAATAATTGTAATAGCTGCAGTGTGATTAGCTATTCAGTTGATCAAAATATTTCCTCAGTTATAAAGAGTAAAGATAAAATGAAATTGAACAACAAGCTATTATAGTATCTCTCTTCAGATGACATTATAATATTGAAATATGAAAACAACTATTATCAGACTATTTATTGAACTGAAACAGCAGATTGTGAGTCATCTGAATATAAAAGACATTGTATATCTAGTCTGTATCTACAAATTCTTTCTCTCAATTGAGCTATATCTTTATAAAATCATCAACTTGAATATTTTCAAGAAGATATATTTCTATATATTAAAATTATCAACAATGATTAATAAAGATTCAACTTTGATGAAATATATCAAAATATTTGAAATTGATGATCTGAGAAAAGATGATATCAGATAGATGAATGAATTGAATGAATTGATGAAAATAAGAGAATGAAAGATCAGTTTATCAGTAGATGAAAGTATTGTATATTTGCTATTTTAATTAAGTAATCTCAAGTTATTTTTTCTCAACTGTCTTCATAATGAGATGCATCTAATCATCTTTAATTTTGTCATACTGTCAAGTCTGATGAGATTCAAAATATCAGCAGAATCTCTAGTATTGCATTCATCATCTCTAATTAATCATCTGCTCTTTATATTGAAATATCTTTATATAAAAAAGATGAATAATGAAATATATGAAGATATTTTATCTTAATTACTGATAGACTATATCAATACAGCTTCAGCAAAGTTAAAGCTGATCTTCATTCAATTATATATTGAATATTGAAAAAACAGTACTGTCTTATTAAACAATATATGTAAAAATTGTGAAGTGAAACTAGAACTTCAATATCAAATAGAAATGCATGAAGTCTGAGGTTTTGATTATATAATGATTCTGAAAACTTATGAAATAGAGAATCATTGACAATGTATACCACTCAATCATTGAAACTGATAAATAAATATGAAAAGTAAAAAAAATTTTATTACTGATTGTAATATGAGTTGCAAGATGCTGATTGATATATAATCTTCTTGAATCTCAAATTTCAATCAATGATTTGTCTTATGATGCAGTTATTGATTGATTATCAAATATATTCAGCTAGTATCAGTAAAATTTAAACTGATACTGTTGAATACAGAATGTCATCTGATCTTGAGACTACTTTGCTGCTTATTTCTGACTTTGAGAAACTGTGTGCTATAATCTCTGCTTTGCAGAAGATATTTTCTACTAGTTATTTATACCTCTTATATTTACTTCTGAAATATTATATTTTCAAAATCAATAAATATATAAGTCATCAATAGATGAATCTTGAGTATATATTTTCTCATGAATTCAGACTACATCAGTGCCTCTTTGTCAGATGATGAAGATTGTACTCTCTTAATATGTTTTGATATATTGATGTATAAGTCCTCTCATTGATCTATAACTTTTGATCAAAGATTTAATTATTATTGAGAGTGTTCTCTAACCCACTCTATACAGCCTACTTCAGAATATGAAGAAACTTTATAATTCAATTACAAAGCTTATAACAACAACTGAACTGATCTTTCAATTATATATACTCTTTCTCTTCAAAAATTGTCTTTTATTCTTCACATTCTCTCTAACTGAATCAATATTTTTTCAGTGAGTAAAGTTGATGTATATTAATTCTAAATAAAAATAGCTGATCTTTCTCAAAATACAATTTCAATTCTGTATTTTATTCACACTTCATTCTGTTGCAATCAAATGGAATTAATCTTTACTCAGTTTCTTACTCAGTGATTGATCTATTTTTCATATCAGAGTCAAGCTGAATCAACTCTTTGATCAGTATCTGTTTCTAATCAGCTATCTTATAAATATTATACATCATAACTTTCTAACAATTCTGTATTTTTATTTCTATTCCATTCATCACAGCAACTTCTAGTTAGCCTCATATCAATTCAACAGTATATCATTAAAATGGTAGAACTTTTATAAGAAGATTATAATATTATCAGAAATCATTCTCTAATCAGCTCAGTCAATCATTTATAAAATATACTTCAGAAAGCTGAAAAAATCTATAAGTTATATCTAATTTTCTATAATAGCACTGTTGATAGTCTTGATCAACTCTATCAGAGAGTAACTTTGAAACTTTTCTCTATTTTACAGAAAGAGAGTGCAGCTTGCAACTTTTACTTATGAATAAATAATGAGAAATTGAAATCTGATCTAGAACATTTAGTTGAGCATCTCAAAAAAACAAAAGAAATTTTTAAATATAATAACTATCAGCCTCTAGTACATCTGATCATTCAAAGGCTCTCAGATAATGAAATTCAGAATATTAATAAATGAAATATTAATATCTGAAAAGCTGTATTTAATTTCATTGACAACATTTCTCAATCAACTTCTTCAACAAGCATTTCATTCTTCTATAACAGTATATCAGTTAAATTCATCTCATCATCACAGAAAGACTCCAAGCAGATATATAAGTTGATAAATTCAAAAATCTTTAAGAAGATATATGACTGCATATTTTGAGATGTTGAGAATTTTTTTGACAAATACTTTAAAAAGAAGAATTGAAATGACAAAGCAGATATTATCTATCAATATATATTAGACTCAGACAGCAATGATAATTGAGCTCAGTTTCTCAATCCTTCTACACAGAATAATATTCTCACTTGATGATTTCATCTTCAAGAAAATCTTCTCTCAGAATCATGCAGTATCTACTACACTACAGTAAATAAAGTAAATCTTACTGATTCACAGACAGAACAGCAAATCAATCTTCTTTTACAAGTTAAAAATAAAAGTTTTTTATAAAACAAACACAACTGAACAGATATTCTGATGATTGATAAGCTCAAAAAATCTAAAGAGAAGATCAGAATCAAAGCTACACTGCTGCAGATCAGTTACTCTGTATATAAGATTTTTACTGCACAGTTTACTCAGCAGTTCATTCATATATTCATCATCTATAAAATTAAGATAAAGATATGAGTGTTCAATCATATAGAGCTCTATAGCTCAGTAATTATCAACATCTATACAGATTCAAAACAGTTCTTTCAGATGCTTATGAGCTATATTATAATGAACAATAAAAAGCTGAAACTGAATATTTTTATTGATAGAGATGAAAACAGCAACAAATCAATAATCATTAAAGAATCTGAAAACTCAGAGAAAAAAATACTACAGCTGAGTGAAATACTTTTCTTTCAGTATATTATTATATATCACAGAACAATATAACAATAAACAAATGAAGAGTATAGTTAAATTTTTATAAATGTTGAACAAACAGTAGCTGAAAGTGGAACTATTCAAGCTAGTGAGTCAACAAAATATTCAAGAGATTGTCAGAATCATTGACTATAGTACTATCATCAATATTACTGACATACACTGTGATATAGCCTTCAATAACAGACATTACAACTTTAAAAGCATATCTTCAAGCACAATCTTTTTATTTCATCAATCTCAGTTACTGACTGAGCTCTGTTGCTTAGATATTCATCAAAAATCATTATTCAGAAAGTACAGATCATCAAATAAAAAAATACAGATATTTAAATAATTATATTTTATCAATCAAATATTGAAAGATATTCAGAATCTAGCTTTCTTCATTCAGTCAGTATATAAGTCAAATCTCTTTGACAGAAATGATAAAAAACTATATAACAATTATATTTTTCACTGTTTAATAATATTATTCTCTGATCAGCTGATCTACAAATACAAATTATTCTTAAAGCTGCTCAAGACACTTCATAATATAATAAAAATATATCAATCTCTTTATCTGAATGAAAACATTTTTCATTGAGATATTTTGAAGAATAATATAATAATCATTAATTCAGACAAGACTGATAACTACTCTGATATACTGATTAATCTGAATCTTACTAAAGAAGTTGAAAGTGAGTAAAGCAGCACACAGCATCAGACTGATACAATGAAGTTCATAACAATTAAGATACTGCTTAATATTAATTATATCTATTAGTATAATCTTAAGTCTTTTTTCTATATACTTATCTGACAGTGTATTCATTATAACTGAGAGAAGAATAATCATTCTAAGAATAGTAAACTTTGTATCTGATATACTGATAACTATAAAAACATTGTAAACATCAAGTTTAATTATATAAGCAAAGCTGAAAATATAGAATTTGAATTCATTTTGAGAGAGTTCTCTCTAAAGCTTTATAATATTGTACTGCTTTGCAGAGCTCTATAAGACATACTCTTTTCTTACAATAATAAAGATCTCATTGTTGGCATTTCTCAAGACTCAATTCACTTATACAATTCTATTATTAAGATATATGATAACACAATTGCTCAATTTGAACTCAGAAACCTCACTAGTGATAAATCTGTTTAATATACAGAGTTAAAATAATATTTTATCAATTTGCTAAGCTATATAGTTGATTCTTGATAATATTATTTTTCATTTACTTGTTTTCAAGTAATCTTTATATACATCTTTGATTTTTTATAATTATCTGTGAATTTCTTTCTTTGAATTTGAAAGGTTTATAGAAATCAATTTCAATTGATTTTGATTCTCTTTGTCTCAGTCAAATAATATATAAAAGCTCTGTCTTTTCCATCAGATATATCATGCAGAAGAGTGCTGTTAGTTGATGAGTACTGCTATCAGTATTTATAATGACAATGATTGAGACTTTAAAGCAATATCTCTGAGTCTGAAGACAGAGTTTATCTACAAGAATTCTTGTCAGCTATAGAGTCATTGAGTCTTTTTTATCCCATTTTCTCTTTTCTCTCTTCACTATATAATGTCTGTTATTAATAGAAGAAGCAAGTAACCACTTCTATACTGTTTTCATTGATGTATACTGCAGCTTGAGCAACAGCTAAGAGAAGAAAGATAAACAGAAATGTAACCACAGTATTATTATTCTTAAGCAGACTTTTCTATATTAGTGATTTATTATGATATTAATCTTATAAAACTCTGTATCTTTTTCTATAGAATCTTATATCTTCTATAATTCATTCTTCATCTGCTCTGTAGAGTGTATCTTTTCTCTGTAAATTTAGTGTATTAAAAGATGTGATAATAATATTTTTTGAACAGTCAGCTCTTATTGTTTTGATTATAAATCATCATTTCACTGACTTATAATTTATCTCTGTCAGTATAGTGCAGATGTTACTGAACTCAGTTTATATTAGATTACTAGAGCAAAAGAACTCAATTCAGTATTATAATAATATAGAGAATATAAATCACTCAATTCAATCCTCTCAACAGTTGATTATGAGATCTAATCTAGCTTATTAATCAAAATAAGAATTATATAATAGAGCTAGTATAGTATAGCTAATAAGAATATCAGAGCTGCTCAATAAACATGCTAGCAGATCTAGAATAAACAGAAAATTATTGACTCAGAATCTGATAAAATGAGATAAAAATTTATATTAACAGAGTTTAAAAGAAAAATGACATCTATAATTTAAAAGAAAAGATAAACAATAAATTCACTGAAAGTCTACATAAAAAATGTCTCTGATTTTGATAAGTGATAATGTTAAAAAGCATTTAAATACACTGACAGAATGGTTTATCACTTCAAAAACAAGTCAAATCAATGAAAATACAGAGAAATATATCAATGACAAGTATCACATCAGACTTGAGTCTTTTCTTTAAAAAATGAGTCTTTATAAAAAGATATGAAAAAATTATACAGTATAAGAGTAAAAAGCTGACTATTTATAGAGCTATTATTATATTCTCTGAAGACTATCTGAAAGAATAACAATTTCAAAAGATTTAAGTTTTAATAATATCTTCTTTCTATTATCAAATATAATTGACATCTCTGACAATCATCTTCATTCAGAACAGTATATACAAATTTTAAGTTTTCAAATCTTTGAAACAGCTCTTGATTTATTGATAGTTGTGATTTCAGAAACTGACAATCTATAAAAATAATTATATGAGAAAATAACAGACTATAAATTGACACAGCTGTAGAAAAATATACAACTCTGCTGTATGAATGATATTACTATCATATTTATTGTTTTATATATATAGATTTGAATATCTGAATGAGGTATTTGAGTTTGTAAATAAAGCTTATATAGATGTTGATACTGAATCAATAATATCTGTATATGATTCTAGAGAAAGAAATTACTCAGAATATTGTTTGAAGAAATAGCTAGAAAGAGGGTTTATAAAATCAGTAAATATAAAAGTAGATACTGAATCAATAATATTGATATATAATTCTAGAGAAAGAAATTGCTCAGAATATTGTTCAGAGAAATAGCTAGAGAAAGAGTTTATAAAACTGATAAATATAGAAGTAGATACTGAATCAATAATATCAATATATAATTCTAGAGAAAGAAATTACTCAGAATATTACTCAGAGAAAGAGTTTGCAAGATTTATTAAAAATTATACAGAAGTTTATATCAACTCTATAATATCTGTATATTATATTATATAAAAAGATCAGTCAGAAAAACACTGTTCAGATAGCTGAGAATATTTTATTTCATTAATATCAATTGAATTAAAAGCACTGATTGCTGAGAATATAATGAAGTTGTTTTATATAGAATCTAAATCTGACTGTAACACAAACAGTTGAGAGCAGAATTCATTTATATTCAATGTTAAAGTGTATACAATTGACTTTTTATAGAAGATATTCAGATTACTGATTAAAATATACACAGATTATTGAGAGTGGATTTCTTTATACTGCTTTATAGCTGAGAATATCTCTTTCTTCAGACAAGGCTATATATAAGCAATAATATTCTTCAAAATTGAAATATCACTGAATTTCTTCATAAATCTGTAAATGTCTTGTTGAAGTGTTTTTATCAGCTTATTATATACTTTGTCAGATTTTAACAGATTTTTCTCTCAGCTATAAAATTATCAGTCTACTCTTATCAATTATTTAGAATCTACTTACAATATATCAGAGATATTATCAGAGAGAATAAATAAGAAATCAAGTCTTTTATAAACTGTTGTCAGTGCTTCATACTTCTCTTTTTTTAATACTCAGTCACTAAAATTTTCATAAATATTCAATACATTCTCAATAATAAAATCTAAATATAGAAGAATAAAAATAAAAAATTCTTGAGCAACAGAAGATAAATAAATATATTCTAGTCTTATTTTTAAATAAATAAAAATAATAAAAAAGATTCTCTGCTGTAATTTACTCAATTTTATATCAGTGAAAAATTAATAGTATTGAGTAAGAGAAAATCTGAGATTAAATTTTCTATCAATTGATTTAAAGAAGTAACTGAGATATTTTTTACAATTGTTGATAAACTTTTTCAGATCTGAGAATAGAGTGATAATAGTTTGAAATTTTTTAATTACTCTCTGTATAAAGCTTTTACAGCTGATGATTTTATTTCTTACATCAGCTGATAGTTCTTTTCAAATTAATATAATATAAGAAACAATTTATCTGATTTGAATAACAGATGAGATAAAACTGTATTATAAGAACAACTTATTTATAAATTGAAAAGAATATTTTTAATCTGACTCTGTATTAGTGAATCAGTGAGAATATTTTTATTCTAACTTGAATTATTAATTATCTCTGCTTTATTATAAACTCTAGAGAAACTGATAACTAGTAATTTACTCTCTATAATACTCATTTTTCTATCAGTAAGATAAAGATAAAGTATTATTGAAAATGTAATGATGAATTATATTAAGCATCAGTTGCTCAGACAGCTACTCTACTGTATATAATTACTACTATATATATAGTTATTCAGAAAGTATATTAACAGTGTTATAATATAATCTTTTCAATAACTACTAATTAACTAGTGACTCAATGAGTAGATTAAATTCATAAAGATTCTATACAAAGACCCTTCATCTATATATATATATTAGCTCACTACTAGATAGATGATAACTATTAAATCACTGAAATAAAAGAGCTCAATTACATCAGCATCACATCAGTAGAGAGAATAAATTAATTTAAGATTCAATTCTTTTACAAAATATTCTTCAGTCAATACTAAATTGAAAAGTGAAGTCAACTGAGTTTTCAGTTTCTTAGACTCACTTTCAACAGTCACTAGTGAATGATTTGACAATCATTAACTTGTAAGAAACTGTCAACTTTCTCTTTGAAATCAAATTTATTCAAAGTTTGAGAGTAATTGATAATCTCAGATTTAGATATAAAAGAAGAGAGAAACAGACAAACTAGCTTTGCTGCTCTATTTTGTAAAAATAATAAATACTCAGTTAACAGTAAATCTCAGCTAAGCATCAAATTTTGATAGTACTGACTAATAGATTTAGATATAATTATTGTCTTTATTTCTCTAAATTGAACTGCTCTTCAGTCAAGACTACTTTCTTTTTCAATAACTTTTATTCAGAAAAAGTGAAGAAAAGATTGATTATCTAATAAATTATAAGATATCTCTTTACAACAGATTATTTCAAAATGAATTATCTATACTACTCTTTCTTATAAAATATATTCTAATATATATACTTCTGTCAGCAGTGCTCATTGTGCTAAGTATAGTAGTAAATATACTTCTTAGAAGAGTGTGATTAATAGATAAGAATATTGAAATTAATTTTATTAATCTTCAGTTTTATTTCTTCAGTAATAATTTATATTTAATTAATAATACTCATTATCAGACTATTCTGATATCTGTGATGATATATGAAATACAAAAAGAATTAATATCATTATACTAATTTCTAAATAGATTTATTATGATAATGAAAATACTTTCTTGACTTTCATTGTTTTTATTTCAGAATTTATACTTCAAGTTTTGAACAAAGTGATGAAGTAATGACTCTGATTTGATAAAGAGAGTACAGATCTGTACTAATAATTATAATTTCAGTTTAAATAAATCTTTTATTCTAATTTTATATTATCAGTCTGAGTTTATAGCACAGCTGATTCTATTGAATAGAAGTTTCTTTTTAGTAACTATATTCATACAGTCAGAGAGCATTCATCTGAATACTTATTTTTAGTACAATTTAAGCTCAAATTATATATTCAAATCAAGTTATTACTTCTTTTTATAAGAGGAGCTGATTTTCTCTTCATTTCTTCTTCTCATTTTATCTTCATATTTTAACAATACTACAGATACAATGGAATTTCTCTATTAAATTATCAGTATATATCTGTAATACTAGAAAAAAGTTATCAATTTTCTTTATTTTTGTACTTGAAATAGTCTTTCACTTCTTAGAGTTATCTTCAAATGATATTTCATCATTCACAGAATTAAAAATATAAGCTTCAATAATAGTTGATCTAATTTATCTAAATTCAAACTGCTGTATATTTTCAGCAGTGAAATTTTATCTTTACATCAGAAATAGAAAAGATCTATTAAAGTCTGATATATTTTTTTAAAATAAGACTGTTATACAGTTGTAATTATCAGATTTAATTATTATAATTGACTGATAGATCTGACTAGCACAATAATGTTAAATTATTTATATACTTCTCTTTATTCATTGAGCAGACTGACTAAATATCAACTCACTCTTTCATAATTATATAGCTAATAAAGTAAATATAAATCTCAATATATAAAATAGCAATAAATTTAAACAGACTCTTTCAGAAAGAAACACAGAATTCAAGAAGAAAAATTATTATCTGAAAGAATAATTATAAGTACTCAATTTTGAGAAACTCTGCTGTTCACAATACTTATAAAGATTCAAAAGACTTAATAGACTCTATTTTTATATTCAATAGAGTCATTAAAATTGAGTAAAGTTATTTTCAGATAAAAGTAGATGTGATAAATATAATAAAAGTATTTATTTCTATCTTCAGCATCTCTGCAGTTATTATAAAAATAAATATCAAATAATACTTAGCTCACTATTTAATATTAATATTCTCTACAATACAACTGTACTCAGTTCATCTTACTGCTTTGATATTTTATTCATCAATCTCTATTATAGAGTACAAGTTTCAGAAGAGATTGAAGTGATTTACTATTTGAATAATTAAGCTTTCATCAATATATCATCAGAAAATGCAGTATCAAAACTTATATTAATAACAGCTATATCAAACTGTGAGTCTGCTTAAAATACAGAGCAAAGTATACTCTCTCAGCAATTTCCTCACTATAATATTTTCAGTAAAGATTCATCACTTCAGCATACACTCTTCAGAAGATTTCAATTATTATATATAATTACTCAAACTCTTTATAAAGACTTATTACTTCAATATATACTCATAAAAGAATCATAATTAAGAATGATTTTTCAGACTTTCAATAAAGATTCATCACTTCAATATACACTTTCAAGAGAGTTTTTATAAATATGTATGATCTTTCAGATTATTAGTGAAGATTCATCACTTCAGTATACACTCTTCAGAAGATTTCAATCATCATATATAATTATTCAAGCTCTCTATAAAGACTTATCATTTCAATATACATTTATAAGAAAATCATGATCAAGAATGATCTTTCAGACTTTCAATAAAGACTCATCACTTCAATATACATTTTTAAAAGGGTTTCAATTATAGATATACTCTGTTGACAAAGATTTATCACTTTAATATATACTTTTCAGATAAAGTATGATCTTCTGAACTTCTAATAAAGATTCATTTATTTAACAGAGAATACTCAGAGAAAACTTTTTATATTTTATCTATAACAGTATATTCAATATAAACTCATCACTTGAACACATTATATTTCAAGAAGAATGAGAGAAATTTCAGAGTTCTACTATCAATGTCTTATTCTCTCTGTCTAATAAAAATACTTTATTTATATTATTTAGTAAACAGTAGTTGAGTATATCTTTTACTTCATTTGCAGATTTATTATTTGAATAAATTCTGTAATATATTCAGATCTTTCAGTGAAGAGCTGATGATTCTAAATATAAATAGTTTTAAGTAAAAAATATTATCACTCACTTTATTTCTTGTTTTTTTAGATATTTTCAGTGTGATTTTTTGAATCTCATCTTAATACACTATTAAAATCTATCTTGATTCTTTATAAAAGCTAGATATTGAATATCATTTTAATTCATCTTAATTCATACAACTATTTCATAATACAGATATTAACTCTTAGATTTTCTTTTTTATTATAAGTAATATATAAAGATCTTCTTCAGTCAAAGAGTAGTCTATTTTTATATTTTCATCAAGAATCAGAGCTTAATTCAGTTGTAAGCAATTAAAAAATTAAGATGATGATATACATTGCTCATTTCACATCTTAAAAAAACTATTATTGAAGTCAAGAATATTCTTGAATAATCTGAAAATTAGAATGTAGTTCAGCTCTACACTAATATTGAGAAGCAGTCAGTGATTTTTGCTTATCAAGACAATTATTTGAATCTTTTCAGTATCACTATAAAAGCCACATTGATGCTTAATGAGAGTATTATCAGATAACTATTTATTACATCAGTGAAATTTTTAATAGATGAGAATATAAACTCACATTCAATTTATAATGAAATAGCTCATCACATTTACTATCTCAGCTCAGTGAAATATATTCAAATTCAGAAAATATCTCAGTTTTATTCAATATATTTTGTATCTTTTTTCATGTATCAGAAATCAGATTATTATTCAGCAGTAGATATCATACAACATTAAATAGAGACTTCTGATTCATTTTATTATATCACTATTTCTGCAGATGAATCAGTGAAAATAAAGAGTATTGAAATTATTATTAACTGATGAGAAGAATTTATCAGCTGATATGAATATTCATATCTGTCTCAAAAATATATAATTATATACTTGTAAATATTATATATTGTGTGCTCAGTTGAGTAGTTGAGATCTTCAATAAAATATATAACTTACAGCAAAATAATAAATTTTAAGACTTTTAATTACTTATATAAAAGTATTAATGATTTTATATATTATTATTCACAAAATACTGATCACTTTCACTCAATCAAAATAAACTATTTCATTAACTTTATAGCTCATTCTGATGAGTTCTGTAATTTAAAATAATTGAAATATTGTCATTCTTTTCACAAGCAACTGCTATTTACTTTGATAAAAAATTCTGAATTAGACAGAGTTTATAATGATATATTTATATTTAATTGTCTAATCTAGAGGATTTTGAGCAACTACAGTGAGTAATCTGCTCAAGTGTAACAATTATTAACTAGAGTTTCATTCTTTATAATAATTAATACTTTCAAAAATCCTCTCTAAATACTGTATCTGTCTGAATACACTCAAAGATTGTTACAATGAATTAATATTTTTCAGAACTATATCTATATAAATTATGAAGATACTGCTCTTTTATTTTTAAAAGAGCTGTTTACAGTAGTAATAATTATTTTTTCTAAAACTCTTTTATCATCTTCAATACTGAACAACAGTATATATATTGAGAAATATTTATCAATTTATTCAGACTTCTGATTAATAGATTCAGTAATCTCATTTCTATAACTATATATTTTTACTAAATGAATATTTTACTATAACTCTTCATATTTAACTAGAAGCTTCTGTCATCATTCATTTTTTTATAAAGAATATATTTGTAGATGTAATCTTTACTTATGAGTTTTCTGTGATTTGATTAATAGATGACTTGAAAGAAATATATATCAAAAATAGTATACTTTTTATAATTTCAAAAAGCACAGATTTTCTTCAGTTGAGTGATCTCTTATCTCAGATATCTCTGAACAGAATATAAGAACTATATATTAAATAACACAATATCAGCTCAAAGAGTGAGCAGAATGAAAATGAAAAATACTGAAATGAAGTTATATAAATTCTATTCAAGCTATAGTTAGAGTCTAAAGTCAAAAATTAATATAAAAGCAGTCTTTTTCTCTTGCTCTTACTTTCTCAGAGTATATACTAAGTTTCATTCAGACTGTGTTCAAAAAAACCTCAATACAGAAACAGAGATGCTTGAGTTTTTGAATCAGTATATATTTTTATAACAGTTCTTTTTATATTATTAAAAAATAATACTACAATAGATTACTACAAGCAAATTGCTGACTAATTGATCAAATCTGATCAATGTATATACTACTTGAAAAAACAGAAGTATCAATATATTTACAGCTATAAATATTTTGTTGCCAGTCAATTCTCTGTTAGTTCAGTGTTTTGAATAAGTTTATATTTATTAAAGAAAGTATGAGGCATTATAATCATCATCAGAATAATTTTCAGTATGTAAATAAGTTAGTATTAAAAGAGAAATACTCAGATAAATATTTAATTTTCTGTTCTGATAAGAGATAAGTTCTCATACTAGAAGACACAGCTGATTGAAGAACTTATCTAGATAATACAGTTATAGATCTACTATTATCTCCTCTCAACTGCATCTTTTTATATACTAGCTTTAATTATACAATTTTAATCCTCTTTTGCTATAATACTGAGTAAGATAAATATCAATTGAAAATATATATAAAGTACATACTTTCTCTGTTTCAGAGAGAAATATTGTTTTATTATTACTTTCTTTTAAAATTTTTATTTATAGCATTTATTTACTGTCAGTTATTTTTCATCATCACTTGAATCTCTGAGTCACTCTGATATATCTTGAAAAATAATATTATAATATCTTCTCTAAAGATTTTATATATGTATTATATTTTAATATATCTGAATCAATCTGAGAAGATTTAATATCAGCTTTTGCTATCAATACAAAATCAATCACAGATTTTATCTCTGAACTTAAAGAAAGTATTTTTTACAATATATTCAGCAAGTAATTATACACAACAATTGTCAATTTCCTCAGAAATATATATAAAAATATTAATGTATTGAATATTTAACTAGTGATAATACATCTGAGAAGTCTGACTTAGATAAGTCAGTAAAATAAAGTAAACTTATAAATAAGATTATTTTACTAATCAGAGATAAATAAAAGATGCTGATTTATTATATAGAAGTCTTCAAAGCATTTTAATAGATCAACTGCTGTGAGATTGTGAAGACTTATATCAAAATAATTGAATTACATAAATAAATGAAATATCTATATAATAAGGGAAATACTTGGAATTCTGAAAATACTAAGCTATTTTAATAATCTACTGATATAATATACAAAGAGTCAGATCATCTAAAAAAATATAGTATAATAATTAAATTTTCTCTTTCTTTTCAATACTTATAAATAACAGATTATATATAATTATTTATTCATATATTCTGAAAGAGCTGTTGCTCTGTATAGAAGCTTTGATATATAAGCAAAAAAATAAAGTAATATATTAAATTCTCTGAGAAATTAGATATTTTAAATGAGATATACTGTATGAGAGAAGCAGAAGAGTGCTATAAAAGAGATGAAATTGATTGATTACATCTCTATTTTTATGACTATATTCTATCTAATACACTGTTATCACTAAATATAAATTCAGAGATTTTTGTAACTGAGAAATGCAAAAAGATTCTGAGAATAATCAGAAATACAATAAAATACAGAACTGAGAAACAGAATTCAGATACTGATAAATATCAATCTGAAAATATATCTGAAAATGATTCAAATATATGAAAGTCTTCTCTTAAGCAGTATTGAACAATTCTCAATTTTGAAGACAGTGAAATAATGTTCTCACTATTAAATATCTTGAAGAAAATCAAAACTGAGTATGAGAAGTTTATATCAATAGTATTTCTCATTGATTATCTGAATAAAATTGCTGTATTATTGAATGAATAATCATTCTATCAAAGATATATCAGTGCTGAATATCAAATAGTAATATTATTTCAACAGTCAATCTCTAGCATCTATTATACTGATATGATTTCTTTTCAACAGTTTATTTCTCATTTTATTTCAGCAGATTTGTATTTATCATATACATTTATTTTCACTTTCTTCATAATACAATATCTATATTTCTGTTTTTTTATACTGAATAACTGTGATACTGACACTCAGTCAATAAATTTGAAAGTATTTATAAATATCTTTCAGTGAAGTTGTCTTTTTGAATAATTATATATATTAATCATCATAAGCTGCTGAAATTTATTATAAGAAATATTTTACTGTTTCTGAGTATGCTGATTTTGAGATCAAGCTGAGAAATGAATCAAAAAATATTGTTGATTATTTGTTATATCTTGTAGTCATCAGTGTGAAGAGATTGAGAGGTAATAAAGAAGATAAATAAAAAAAGAAAGAAGAACAGAGTAAAGAGAAATATAGATAAGAAAAAAATTGAGAGACAGAGTTTTAATATTTTAATATAAAGAATTCATTACTGTATTTTTATAATTTTGTATTTAACTTAAACAACTGAGCTCAATAAATACTAGAATGAAAAGTAATCTTCAAGAATCTTTCTATTCATCTCTGACTGCTGTATACTTTTATCTTTTATACTTTAATAATATTACTGCTGCTTTTCACTGTTCTTCTGATTCTCTTTTTAAGCAGTGTCTATATTTAATATCATTGTGTATTAATCAATGCACTTCTGTATAAGTTTGGAATTCAATCTTACTGTTTCAATTATCAACTCTTTAACAATCTTTTACTACTTTATTTTACATTTCTCATTCACAGTGATTTCTATTTCATCTGTCAATAGACTAAAGAGAGTTACAAACTTTAACTAATTTTCATAATTATTAAACTTTTCAAAAGAAATACAGAATATATATATAATAGAAAATGAAATAAAACAGACTCTGTATCAGAATACAACTGATTAAGATGCATAACAGACAGTATTATTACTATATACAATTATTATAAATATAAAAGCTGTGGAGAATCAGTCTTCAACAGTGGAATCAAAGATTAAATACAAATCATTAATATACTTCAGAACTACAATCTTTATAGTCTTGAATATCTGTTTATATATTGAATACTGTGATATTTCTCAGTAGTATGATTATTATTAATATTAGATTACTGCAGTGATAATTGCATCATTTATATTCAATCTCTTGCTAAAAAGTTCATTGTTGAGAGAGTATCTATATAGCTGCAGTTTTATTTTATAAAATTTGATAAATCACTTTAATACGAGACTCCGTATGTATTGAACTTTGCAAGAGAAAAAAGCTGAATGAAAATTATATATAAT
>NW_025544806.1:1701118-1720516 GCF_000150115.1 Histoplasma capsulatum G186AR
AATTCAGTATTAAGTGATACTGAGAGAGAAATATGAGAAAGAAATATGTGAAAAAAATATGAGTACAAATTCATCTTATATCACTGTCTGCTTGAATATTTGATGAAAAATCTCTGCAATATTGACTTCACAATTTTGAAAGCAGTAGAGACAGAATCTGATGAATATCTCATTTATAATCAAATTACACAGTCAAAGACTTAGCAATTTACTTATTTATATCACTCTATAAATAAGACTGAGATATAAGTACATACTTCTGTGATCATAATATACTAATTATATATAGTCTCAAAAGACTCTGTATGATTGAATGTGTGGATAAATTTCTTATTTAATATCACAGCTTGCTTCAGATAAGTGTAAGATATACATTCTTTATAAAAAGTAATGAATATATAAATAATTATAGTCAGATTTTTGATCTGAAGATGAATATATAATTAGAGATAATATATAAAAAGTGAGTACTCTGCAATCTACATCTCAGATACTCAGATTCAGATTCTTTAATTTATACAGTTTATTATTAAATATCTGCATATTTTTCTGATATATATATAATTTTAAAAGAAAACTTCTTCAGATATCTCTTCAAAATTCTCAGCTTAAATCTTTATATTTTAGCTTATAATAGATTCTGCTGAGAATAGTATTATCAAACTTATCAATACAGTTTATAATAAGAAATAAAACTTCTTTAAAATATTTAAGTTTGTGAAGAAAAATTGTCACAGAATAATTGTAAACTTCATCAACTGAATATCTCTATAAAAAAACATTGACTTTGTTCACAAAAAGTATAGTGTTAAAATAACTGATAATTTTAAATATATTGAAAATATAATTCTTCAGATATCTATTCTCAATCAATTCATCAGCAGCTATCTAAACAGTAATATTAATATTTAACTATTAATCAGTTGAATTGAGAATATACTCTGTAAAAAAAATACTACAAGTACTCTATCAATGTTTTAATAATAAAAGTCTTTCTAAAATCTGACTGATTACTGATATTGAAAGTCAGAGTATTTTATATTAAATAAGAATATAGATACTTATTATAGAAAAATATTGAAATCATACTCTTTATCAGTAACAAAATCATTGAAGAAAATGCTAGACATCAGATCTAAATAAATCTTTACTAATACTAAAAGTATATTTTTTTGCTGACTAGAAATCTTAAGATTTTTGAATAATATAAATAATTATTTGATTGAAATGAAATTAGCAACAGCAAATTTTACTGAATTCAAAAATTAATATAAGTACAGTATTTAAAGATCAGTCTCACTTACTTCAGAGATTATTATTGAAAAAGTACTCAAGAATTATTGAACAGTATATAAAAAAGTCAATATTTTTTATTTCTGATGAATTTACTCTATTTCTTTTCATCTTTCTTATATACTGATTCTGATCATCAAGAACTGCTGAAATATCAAGATAGATAATACTGTTATTATTTATATAGAAGTTATTTTACTGATTGATCTGTAATCTGATATAGTTCAGATTCATCTGATAAAAGAAAATTAAATCAATCACAATACAATTGTTGATACAGATTTGAATAATTTCTTCTCATACTTTGAAAAAGACACAACTGTGACAGTGGTAAATATACTAATTATTCAAAAAATAAAATTTTCAGCTGCAGTTGATAAAAGATTTTATGATATCTGATTTATTAAGATAATAATTAAAGAGAAAGATTTCAAGAATGTGAATGTATCTGAGTTTATGAAACTGAACAATCTTCAGCTGAATATTTGCTTCACTGATTAGCTTATTATTAAAATTCAGATAATAATAATCTAAATTAAAGTATTTGATTTTATTTATTTTTATTTTCTCTTCTTCAGTATTAAATATAATACATTACAGTTTGTCAGTTCTCAGACAGATACTATATACAAAGATTCTCAGCTTGAAAATGATTCAGAGCAGATTGTATATAATCTCTTTTTTTTTCAAAAGTAATAAAAGACTCTGAATTATAAAGATATAAATTTCCTTGATATATCTGATGAGCAGATCTATATATTTTGAATATAAGTTTGTATAATTTCATTTTTTCTTGATAATGTATTTCTTGAAATCAGAAAAAAAGTTATATAGAAAGTTCTGCTCAATCTGATATTGAGTTAATAACTACTTTAATAAAATTAAATAAAAGAGTAAAACAATACTGAAGATTTATTCTCATACAAAATAATAGCTCTAACATCTCTCACAATTTCTCACAGCATATCAAGCAATATTTTGAACTTGATATTAATAAAGATTTTAGTTTTCTTAATCATTCTATCTGATATATCATTAGTAATTAAGTGTGAAAATTGAGAATATATTTCTTATCAAGCTGATTTCAGATAATAAATATATACTGATCAAGATTATCAATTATTTTATTCTCTCTTATAGAGTTCACTATTTTATACTTGAAATTGTTCTTGTTTCATCTAGCTGCTAGTAAGTATAAAAGAAATGAAGATATTAAATGATAAAATATACACTTTGTAAATCTTCTTATATTTGAGCTTTGATACTTAAACTTTTCTTTTATTATCTTCTTTATTCTTATTTTTCTCTGATTTAATATCTTCAATTGATTTCAGAGAATCTGAGAACTGCTTGATTTAATGAAGAATATTTATAAAAAGCTGTTGCAGCTGTCTCATTGTAATGAGATGTAGATTTTTATAACTAGAACTATCTAAAGATGTTTGAGAATGAAGAGAGAAAGAGATAGAAGCTTTAATATCATTAATCTTTGCAGATTTGAACATTGTAATCTGTAAAAATATAGTAACTTATAATGATTTATGGAAATGAATTGAGAAGTTTTGCTTGATAAGTATTTTTGATTGTTTCAGAATTTTGAGAAAAACTGAGTCTTTTTATATATTATTCTGTCTTTTCTATTCTTTTGTAGACTTCCTCTTCTGTTTGAATTATATGAATATATAAGAAGATGATCATTACTCTTTTATTTTAGAGATGTATGAAACTGTGCTATAGAATATATAATCTCAATCTTATTGAGAATAATTGAAGAATGCTTGTTATAGCTTACAGTAGTGTTGTAATTTTATAGTATTGTTTTTTTGTAAATTTCAGTATTATATATAGTAATCAATGAAGCACAGCTGATGATCTGTATATCAACATTATTATATATTTGTTTATTAATTGATTAATATAAATAGCACTGCTAAATTATTTAACTTCTACAGTATTATAGTTATACTGAATTGTGACACAGAATCTGTATCTAGTATATTTAAAACTTTCTTCTACTCAACTTATACAGATGATTCTGTAAAATTATTCAATTTCTATCAGTACTCAGTTGATCTAGATTTTTACTGAATGAGATTTGATATTTAATATATCAAAAAACTCTTTATATTCAACTTAGTTTAATGTTGTCAATAATATAAAGCAATTAATCTTCTGCTGAGCATTAATATTCAGTCTAGTCATCATACTGATTAGTTATTTACAAATCATTATCAATGAGATTGATTCAATCATTAAAACACTCAGATATAAAAAACTGCAATTCATTTAAAAAGAGTATAAAACTTTGAAAGCTGCAAATCTAAAACTTGCTAAAAGTGCAACAAATCTTTTCAAAGAGATGCAAGTATTAGAAAAAAAACAGATAGAAATTATATATATAGAAGAATGAAAGCTGCTGTTCACAGCAGAATCTATCAGATATAATTTCATTATTAGTAGCAGATTAAAAAATCAAGCAATATTCATCAGAAATATTCAACTGCTTTTCAACAGCTCTAAGAAATCAAAACTTGATTCTGCTGCTGTTAAAATAAGAAAAAGACTAATTTATAAGTACTGCAAACAAATCTGTAATCTAGAAATAAATGAAATGACTTTATAAACAGCTGTATTTATCTCTAATCAGTGGAAAGCAAACTTATTGTCTAAGTTTATTTTTGAATATATTCTTAAATTTCTTGAGTTGTAAGGAACACAGCTATGATCTAGTGAAATTTACAATATTTTAACTTTATTGATAAAGAAAGAATCACTTCAAAATTCATCTAAATTTCAAAAGTATTTGAATGATATAAAGTACTTGTTTTACACACTCAGTACATATAACTTAAGCTAAAATATAATAGATATAAAGCAGAATGCAGAATATTCTTGAACAGTATTATCAATAATACAAAATCTTTCAATAAAATATCAGATATAATCATATCATGATATTATTTAGACTTCCACTTCTTTTTGAAAATAATGTTAATTATAATCAGCAGTTAATACTTCATTCAATCAATAGAGAAATTTAACTTCAGAGAGAAAGTATAGATATATTAAAGATATTTATTCTTCAGACAATCAGAGTATAGAGACAAGAAGATATAAATAAAATTGAAATACAATATTTCAATAATTATAAAGAAATTTAATTATTGAATTAATCAGCTACATCAGCAGATCTGACAGCTAAGATATTAAAATATAGATATAAATTAAAAAAAATTCATTTTCAATTAACTATATATATCTAACAATAAATTACAAAATACAGAGATTGAATATAGATACTCTGAAGCATTGATAACTTTAATTCTACTTTTAGATAAAAACTTTTCCAATACTGTACAGAGTAGCAAACAATGAAAATGAAAGTATATTATTGAAGAATTATTAACTATAAATTATATCAATGTATTGGCTTCAAAAAATCAAAATCAAGATATATCTATAATCTTATCAGTGAAATTTAAGAAAGAAATACAATTGATTGAGAAGTTTGAGCTTGTATCTAGATAAATTTGATTGTAGCTGTGATAATGCAAACCTTGTGATCAGCAGAAATATCAGATATATTAACTATATTCTCATTTTCTCATTTTCAGTATAGTAGAGAGTTCATATTTGCATTTGAATTATAGATTTATATCAATTTTCTCTTTTCAGTTATATTTCTTTGATAATTTACTTTCTCAAACAACTTTATTTTAATATATTTTTATTCTTCTTTTAAAGCTATAGTATCAGTCTGAAAAGTGCAAATTAATTAGATTCTTTAAATCTAAATATACAAGTATCAATACATCTCTTTCAGTATACTTTTGTACTGTCTGCTTTTTATAATAATAGATATATTGATTATAATAGCATCTGAAATAATACTGAATATTCAAATTTATATCAGTTTTCTATAACAATGAAAAGAAGTTGAGTTCTTATTTTTCAAATAGTATTGTTTTTTTCAATTCTTCTGAACTTTATCTAGAAATCTGTTAGTTACAAATATAATAAATATATTATTTGAAGCTTATCTTTTTAAATAGAAGATTGATAAAAAGTTTTATTCTGAGAATCTAAAAATCAATTTTAATTATAGACACTCTGAATTGAATTGAGAAGAATTATAATATATAAATTTTAAAAAATAAAAATAAAAGATCAGCAGCAATACTAAACAATATTTTCTTACTGTCAGCTACAAAGAAGTGTATGTGATATAGAAATTATTTCTTTATCATTTCAAAAAAAAATAGCAGATATCAATATATTTCAGAAAAAGCTTAGAATTTTATTAATTTGATTCTTTTCATAACTTAACAGCAATGTGAAGCTGATATAATAACAAATTATATAAGTGATTTTATCAATTGAAAAGATATTTTTCAAAATTTCTTAGCTGAACTGATAATAAAAGTATAATATATTTATTTAAGCATCAATACATTGAGCAGATGAAATGACTTTGATATTCAAAAGTGAAAAACAATCAAAAATAAACATTCAGATTCAAAAAATTCCACAAATAAATCAACAGCTTTTCAGATCTACATACTTTATTACTTATATTATCTGTTTGAAAAGAAGTATACTGACTCTGTAAAACTCTAATTAAATGAAATTAAACATCATAATTACTCAAAATGAAAAAGCATTCTGAAGAAATTTAGCTCACTATTTAATATAATATTAGTATTTAGTGATTTCTTAAAAGAGAGACTTAGCTGTACTCAAGAATTCTCATTGACTTTAGTATGAATTATTACAAGTTGCTTAAATAATGTAGATGTGATATCTCAAGTAATATAAGAGCTTATAATATCAAGATGTAATTGACATTGTTGAAGAATGCAATCATCTGACAAAGCTCAACTAAATATAATTATTTAAAAGATATCAGATTAATAGATAAAAAAAAGCTGTTCTAGTACAGAAGTTATTCTATTTATAATTTTATTATAGAACAACTTCTGCACAGCTGAAGAAGTTGTAACAACACTAAAATATAGATTCTATAAATAAAAATCTGCAAATAGCACTTGTTTTCTTATACTCTTATTTGATTTTACTTCATTGTTAGCTGGGATAGCTATTTTTGATATAAAATAAAGTACTTATAAATAATCAGTAATACTTTCTGTGAGAGAAAATAAATCATTCTTCAATTCAGAGTAATAGCTGCTGATACTGTTTATCTTCTTTATCTTCTTCTTCTTCTTCTTTTTCTTCTTCTTCTTCTTCTTCTTCTTCTTCTTCTTCTTCTTCTTCTTCTCTATCTTCTCTATCTTATTCTCAACTTCACTCACTCTAACCTCTTTTCTCTTCTTCTTCATCTCTATCTTATAATCTGATAATATTGCTGTTTCAGATTGACTAGATAATTTGATAAATATACTGAAGAAAAGAAGAGACAATGAATATAGCTTTCAATATCTGATATAAGAGATAGATTACTCTTATATATATATCTTGAGAAATTAGAATAAAAAACATCACTCTCTGTTTATAGATAGCAACAGCAACAGTGAGTATAGACTTGAAATTAAGAAAAATAATTTTTAGCATCTTTATTGACTCAAATTTAATCATATATCTCATTACTAATATTAATAATTCAATCAGTTGTAAAAGTATAGATAAAAATTGTACTAACTGACAACAGAGCAAATGTCATTCAGATATAGATTATCAATACTTATTTCTTGAGATTATATTTTAAATATCAATATCTATAAAGTATATATTTTTTAGTGTTGTTATTTCAAATACAGTTAGATTTATTTAGATTATCAAAGTATCTCAGTTAACAACTGATGAAAGAGATATAATATATATAATACTGATATTAATTACAGCTTTGATATATATACTTTCACAGATTTCTTTATAATTCAATTACAAAGCTTATAATAACAGCTGAATCAATCTTTCAATTATATATACTCTTCTTTTTCAAAGATTGTCTTTCATTCTCTTAGTATATAACTCATTCAGATTATATATTCAGAGCTTCAGATGGAATAGTTATAATATAAATATATAATTTATAAAAAGAGAGTGTAACAGAGTCAGAATGACTAATCTTTTCATTAATAATATATAAATAATTACTCAAGAGACACAACTGATTGCATTGCATTGTATTTCTGATATAATCAGTCTCAAATACCATGACAATGCCTACTCATAAGCTTATAAAATCAGATATTGAGACTGAAAGTAGCTTGCAAGTGCCTGTACTGACAAAATAGCTATCTTTATATTTTAGAAATTGAAGAATAGAAGATGAAGCCTGGTTCTGTTAGTGAAGCTATTATATATTAAGAAGAAGATATATCATTGATATAATCTTAAAACTGAAGAATTTTACAGATTTTTTCTGTAAGCTATAGTGTTTCACTGAACTGTATATTTTCTATTTCTGTATCAGTGAATGCTATACTATGAAAATTATTTGAGACTCAAACTGAATATATAGCAGAGAAATAACATATCAATTAACTTTGTATGATAACAGTAAGTATACTCTTTATATATAATAATATAAGCAGATTTTCTTCTTGCATTCAAAATAATAATTCAAATGCAAGTTAATATAAAGCAGCTTATATTCAAATAAAGCAATGAGCTAGCAGTAAGATATCTCTTATAATTAAAAGCATTGAAATGTAAAGATAGCTTCAATTAGTATCAAGATAGTGATTTTTTATATAAAAATGACATGAACTTAAGCTGAATATATATATTGCTCTTACTCTTTCAGTGTAATTGATGCAAATTTCTCTGTACTTTTAACACAGTCTGAAAGCTCTAGCTGTATTTTACATACTACTAGTCTTTCTCAAGATATTTCTATAATAATAAAAATAGTCTGAATGTATTTGCAGCAATCAATTACTATCTGCATTGAGCAAAGAAAAATTCAGAAGATTTATTTTTAATATCATTTTTATCAGAATTTTAGACTATTATAAAACAGCTGATTTCTTTGAAGAAAGCTTAATATTATATTTGATTCTAATCATAAAAGTCAGAGCAGATACTATCAAGAGATTATAATTTTCACAGATTAAATAAAATGAGAAATAAACTATATTTACAGTGAATAATCTGATAACACAGATAGTTTAGATGATGAGTATATTAATAAAGTTTTTTATATTAAAATTAAATAGAGAGTAATTTATAAATTTATTAAATCACAGTCAGCAAACAATCTTCAAAGCAAAGAATATCTTACTATTATTATAAACAGCAATTTCAGAGTTTAGTAAACTTAAGATTTCACTTGAGTTCTAGATTTAAAACTTTCAGCTATATAATTCAAAAGAGAGTATCTGTTTTAATCAATTCTTTCTTCTCTAATTACAATGAACATCTCATTTCTCTTTCAGATACTTTCTCTATTCTAAATATGACTCAAGCTAAAGAGCTGCAAAGCTATATATATATATACTAATATAAATAATCATTATAAAATAAGATGCTAAAGTATCTCTTTATCAAAAATAGTTCAATCTGCTCTCTATTTGACTCAGAGCTGCAAATCATCTTCAAGTTTTAATTTATAGTTTCTGAAAAAAAGAAGATAACTGTGTGATGAATATTCTTTTAGCAAGTAAATTAATTACTAGTGATTTATAAATGAAGTCAAGAGATATAAATATCTCTTAATCTTACTTTTCAATTTAGTGTATATTTTGACAAGTTGATCAGTATGATGCAGCTTCTTAGTAAGTAAATACTTGTTTTGATAAAATATATCTTCTAATATACAGAGTACAGAGCAGATTAATTCTCAATTACTTCTCTTATCAATATTTATTTCATCTTCAACTTATTGATAGATGAAAATGAGTATTACAGAGAGTAAATTACTAGTTGTCAGTGTTTTCAGAGCTTGTAATAAAGCAGAGAAGATCTGACTTTCAATTTCAATAATATCTTACTTTATCTTCACTGTGCTGCTAAGTTTTTTCTTTTACTAGATGCATATACTGATATACTGAAGTACTGATTTTTTTTTTCTTTTTTTTTTTAATATCAATCATATTCTATACCATTTTATATACACTCATGCAGTGTATACTTCTTGAGACAGCAAAGCTTGCATCTGAACTCTCAGTTGAGTATAAATATTCTTCAAATCAAACTCTTTTCTTTTATTTTATACATATAAGCTATCTCTTCAGTACTTTCTTTGTAATCATTATGATATCTCACACAAAAGACATTTTGAAACTCTCAAAAGATCTTAAAGCTGATGACAGAATTGAGATAATTTGAGAAAAAGATATATCAATATCAAAAATTCAAATTATAAGCTATATTATAGTTACTGCTATAGTAAGAATTGACAGAGTTGTATCTCTTTTAACTAAACAGCACTCTTCTGATTCTATCTATTATAATTTTCTCAATACTCTTCAGAGTATCTCTTATAATCAATTCTTTACCACAGTAATTTGAAAGATTTGAGAGATATTTGACTGAGAATTGAATTTACTGAAAATCAATTTCAGTTCAGAAATTCTTTAGATAGAGAGTGAGATAGATTGATACTATTAAACAGAAATAATCTATCATCAGTTTTTAGACATCTATAAACTTTATTATATTAGAAAAAGTATTCTATCTGCAATTGAGAATTTCAAGATTATTGAAGTCACTCTGATTGAAATTTACTTTTTAATATAAGATTTACTTTTTCAATTTATATTTTCTGATGAGAATTTTTATATTACTGTTATATTCAAAAAAATTCAGCATCTTTATCAATAAAAGATTATTTTCTTAAAGAACTATCAGTATATTAGCAGAAAGAAAGTATAGATATACTCTACTAATAATCTAAAACAGATTAAAGATTCATTAAATTTCAGAGTAATGATACTTGCAGTCACACTGACTCTCACAGAATCAATTACAGAAATTTGAGAAAGAAGTTTATTTTATTTCTCTATAATATTCATTGACAACTGCTAGAAGACTGATGATATCAGTTTATAAAAGAAATAGAATCAGAGAAGATAAATAGAGATTAGTTAAAATTACAAGCAGTATTAATATTGATGATACTGAACTTTCTTTCTCTTAAATTAGTGAAAATATAATCTGTGCTGAAGTTATATCAGTATCAAATTGTCAGAACTGAATGAAGTCTGAATATTAACTCAAATACTGAATATCAGTAAATTAAATTAAATTAATTATTCTAATTTCAATCACTATATAATAATCAGACAGTATTTATAAGAAAGAGAATGTCTGAATATATAATAGAGACAGTGCTTGTATACAGCAGAGTATTGTTTAAGTTTCAGTTAGCAAGATGTTACAGAATTCTTGATATATAAGATATTATCTCTAACACAAATTTTGACAAAAAAGATGAAGATCTAGTTTAGAATAATATTATATTCAGTAAAAACTAATTATTTTAGATATCAGATAATCAATCAATTTCATCTTCAGATTAATGAATTCAGAGCTGTCTTTAATAAAAGAAATAAATATAGCTGAAATAAAATAGAATAAAATATCAATAAATAGCTGATTAGCTAACTATTAAACAATCAAAAGTTAATTAATATTTTATTTTTACTTTTTCAGAGTTGTTCTATTAGCTGCAGCAAGAGTTCACTGAATCTATTTTATTATCAGTCTATATATATAGTCTGTATAGTAATGTAATAAAATTTATTTGAAGATCTTTTATATTTATACTAACAGTTGCTTATAAGTATTCAGCATCTTCTCTGTAAAGTAATACTGTTCAATTATACAGTAAAAACAATGAAACAATTTTTAGAAAACAGTAATATTAAAATAAAGATATCTTCAGTCTTTTATCATTTCATTATCTATTTATCTTCTTGCAGTTTGCACTGAGTGATATTTAATATATAAATTATTTCATCAGTATTGTTTCCATTTGTAATATATTACATCATATACATTCTCAAATATTTTTTTTAATATTAGATTATTATATTTCATAATCTCAGTAATTAGTCTATTCACTATTTAGATATTTAATAACTTTACTACAGAAGAGTATGAGCTGATGACTAGTTGATATTATTTCTGATTATAATGAAAAAAGTCAATTATAATATTAGATAGTCTTCAGCTGAATTTATTCTATTCAGCTGATGTAATTCATTCTATCTTATACTTTTTTATATTTATAAGATTAAGCTATAATAACTTTTACTTTTGAGATTCAATTATAGAAACTCTATACTATAATACTATCTCAATTATTGAACAGTCTTCTGCTTCTGCTGCTATGCAGAGATAATAATTATCAGTTTTATCTTAAATTATACAACAGTTGATGATGCTATAAATCTGTACATTTATCATCTATTCTCTGTTTGAAGTGTAGTCAGAATAGATAGATTAAATAATATATCTACTGAGAATAAGTATATAATATAATCTTCTATTTTATAACAGCTGATTGATATTTAATAATTAATTAATTATGCTTTCTCAGATTGTGCTGTCACTGATGTCAATTCTTTTATATTTTCAGAGACTTCAGCTGTAAATATACTAGTTAACAATTAATTACATTTCTAAAATGAGATTAAAATAAGCTGAATACATCAATAAAAATATAAAAAAGCTGAAAGTATTGAATTGCTATTTCTTTATTATTAATCAAGATAATTCTGATAAAATCTCTGAGAGTATTCTCTGTATAAAAAAAGCATACTACTTTCTGACTCTCTATAGATGAAATATTTATATCTATTTTCAGATAATACTGAAGATGAAACTGCTTTTATTGAAGATATTGAAGATGAAACTATTTTTATTGAAAATACTGAAGATAAAACTGTTTTTATTGAGAATACTGAAAATAGAACTATTTTTATTGAAGATACTGAAGATGAGACTTTACTTACTAGTAATACTGAAGATAAAACTTCATTTATTAACAATACTGAAGACAGAATTTTATTTATAAGAAATAGTAGAGATGAGTTTACTCTTTCTGATAATTCTAGTGAATCTGTCTTATTTATAAGTATATTATTACTTCAAAATATAGAGTATTAATTTCTCAGTATATCAGTATCTTTGATATCAGCTAATATTTTAATTCTTATATTATTATAGTCAGTTATATCTTCATTGTGATATTTTACAATAATAGCTTCAAACTCATTGAAGAGATAATCAGAGTCTAGAAGATACAAGTATTCTATTTAATTTCTTTCAGTGTTTTCAAAACAAATTCTTTCATTCATTAAATCAGTGTATATAATAAAAATACTCTTAGCTAAAGAAATGCTGTTCTTATTTAAATAACTTTATATCAGAACTTCAATATATAATATAAGACTGATTCAATAAAATTGATAATATTTATATTCTTTATTCTGATCTGTATAATATAGCAAACTGCTTGAGAGTATAGAGAGAAATACAGTGAAAAACTGAAAATCTTTAATCAGATTACAAAAATTGCTACTTTTATTATTATTAATTATTAACTTTCACTATTCTTCTAGTGTCTCTAGAGAAATTTTATCCATCTCTGAATAAATATTATTTTATACATTTAATACATTCAGATAATTGTTCATTTTATGAATATAATCAATGATTTCAATAAAATATTGCAGTGGTGAAGAATCAATTCTTATATTTGTAATATTGAGAAATTTATTATTTTCATCTCTTGCATTGCAAAGTTCTTGCAAAAGAGACAGAGTACAGATATACATCTCTTTATAATAATCAGTTATAAATTAAAGAAATAAAATCTTCATTACTTTAAATACATTAAGTATTTCTGAATAATTCTACTTTGTTTTATTAAAAACAGCTTTTTATTCTAAAGAAGATATTAGTAAAAATTAGCTTGTAGTGAAAATCTAATTCTTACTCTTTCTAATACTCTGCACAATCTTCTTCTATTCTCTGTTTAAATTATTTATATTATAATTTACTATTATCTCAGTGACTTTAGTATTGACTGTCAACTGATACTTAAATAATTTATAAAATTTCAATGAATCACAGATTACTTCAAAAACTTTGTAGTAGATGATATTGCTGTGATTTTTGATGATGTATTTTATAATACTCACTTGAATGTAGCAGCTCATTGATACTGAAGATAATTTTATTTTATTAGATTTCTTACTTTTTCTCTTATACTTCTGATCATTTTCATTAGATACTTGTTTGATGATAAGTTTATTGTAAACAATATTTATTTAATTGACAGTAAATGAATCTGAAAAAGTTGAGTCAGAAAATAAAGTAAATATTAAATGCAATGAAGATTAGACTGGCCGGTGGGACCATGAATTTCACATTTGGTTTGGTTTGGTTTGGTCCCAGTCCATTTCTTGGCATTATTTTAGTGGGACCAGGATCAGAATGGGAGTGTAAAGTGACTAGAATTATCAAAACATGAGTGAAATGGGACTAAAAAATCTTGATATTCCATGTAAAGTGACTGACTATCAAAAATAAGAACATGATCTGGGACTGATCATGATTTTGACTCAAGTTTGGTCCCATTCTGATGATTATATAATACATCAATCTGATGATATGATTGGTGGAGATATTACCCCTATCTTGCTTAGTGCTCAATGCCCTGATGGCTCGCTATTAGATCCCCTATCTACCACTGCCAACCTACCTACCACTGCTAATCTATGCCGCTGTCAACCTACCTATCACTGCCAACCTACCTACCGCTGCCAACCTACCTATCGCTGCCAACCTACCTATTGCTGCCAACCTACCTACCGCTGCCAACCTACCTACCGCTGCCAACCTATCTATCGCTGCTAATCTATCGCTGCTAATCTATCACTGCTAATCTATCGCTGCTAATCTATCGCTGCTAATCTATCGCTGCTAATCTATCGCTGCCAACCTACCTACTGCTGCCAACCTACCTACCGCTGCCAACCTACCTACCGCTGCCAACCTATCTACCACTGCTAATCTATCTATCGCTGCTAATCTATCGCTGCTAATCTATCGCTGCTAATCTATCGCTGCTAATCTATCGCTGCCAACCTACCTACCGCTGCCAACCTACCTACCGCTGCCAACCTATCTACCACTGCTAATCTATCTATCGCTGCTAATCTATCGCTGCTAATCTATCGCTGCTAATCTATCGCTGCTAATCTATCGCTGCCAACCTACCTACCGCTGCCAACCTACCTACTGCTGCCAACCTATCTATCGCTGCTAATCTATCGCTGCTAATCTATCGCTGCTAATCTATCGCTGCCAACCTACCTACTGCTGCCAACCTACCTACCACTGCCAACCTATCTACCGCTGCCAACCTACCTACCACTGCTAATCTATCGCTGCTAATCTATCGCTGCCAACCTATATAGGGTAAATCATGGTCCCATTTGGTCCCATTTTGTAAAATGGGACCAAATGGGACTGGGACCACTAATTTATTAGTAAAACATGATCTGGGACTAGATTTATAATATAAACAGTGTAAAGTGACTAATTTACTAAACACTATATGGGACCAGGACTAAGATATCTAATAATGGGACTAAGGAAAAATTTGGTCCCAGTCCCATGCATGGTCACACGGTCAGTCTAATGAAGATAGAGTTGAAGTATCTGAAAACTTCTTTCAGAAGATTGAAATCACTGAAAAACTAGAGATTATTATTAAAAAATATAAGAAGTTAAGAATAACTACTTCAATCTGCAAAACTTGATAAATTTTTAATTTAATAAAAGCTTGATATAATAAAATTATATTGAATGAATTTAGAACAGTTAATTATTCTGCTTATTAGAGCTTTTATATAGTATTTTTATCTATCATAATATTTGTTTGCAATATATTGCTTATAATCTACAGCTTATACTCTACAGTCTATACTCTATAATCTGTGATCTATAATTTGAAGTTTTATAGTCATGATTTGAATCTCTCTTCCAGTCAGCATATATATCCACTTTTGAAAGTATTTATTGTATTTAGATAGTCTTTATCAATCTGAAAAACAAAATTGATTCACAATCATTATACTACAGCAAAAAATATATTGAAATATATCATTTCTTTTATCTATACTTATTTTATTATCAGCACAGTAGTATAGATGAAGTATAAATTTCAATTCAATTAGAATATTTACTGAACTGATATAACTCAAGTATCAAGCAGTTGATATTCATTGATATTTCTTCATTCAATGTATCAATAATTTATCATATTCAAATTGATGAAGAAAATACAATTGTCTTCAGATCAAATTATCTTAATACTAACATCAGTAATAAAATGATTTTTGAGTTTCTTGAATTAAATCATACTCTAACTCAGTTTATAATTAGACAGTTATATACTTCAGTACATCAACTAAATTCTAACTTCAGCTATTTCAACTCTATCAATTATATCAGTCTTATATTATCAATTACTGTTAATTCAGCTGATTCTCAGTGGTTCTTCTGTCAATAAAATAGTATCATCTTTCACTGTTATACAGATATGATGTTTGTACTAAATTCAGATGATTATATGAAGAAATTCTTAGCAAATATCAGAAGTGAGAGTGCATTGATAACAATTTATACAATTAATATTAAAAATCAGAGATTATTTTTCTCTGTACAGTATTTAATATCTTTCTATTCTAATACTACTGATATCACATCTTTCTATTCTAATACTATCAGTATTTTATCTTTCTATTCTGATACTACTAGCTCTACAGAATGAGTTGAAACAATATAACAATCAATAATAACAGAATTATTATTCTTTTCTTCTCTTTTATTTACATCTGATACAACTCAAACTATTTACTCACAGTTTATACTTATTATTCTTCTTTTTTTATTTACTTAAATTTTAATTTTTTATTATCAAGTATAGACAGATCTATATTTTTTTGTATTTACAGTAAAAGATAAATCTGATTAGTGCTATCAAGTTTCTTTTCATTTCTTTTTATATTTTACTTTCTACTTGATATATCTATATAAATACAGTGCTTGAAACAGATATATAAAACCACTATATCAAAAAGAATACTCTTTGATAGTTAATAATCTCTGATTGATATCTTTATTCTATCTGTATCAAGATAATACTAAGTCTCTTCTCTAGTTTTTATAGCAGTCTATAGTGATAATATCTAGCAATAATATCTAATAATAATATCTACAATGATATAAATTCACTGTTTTAAATATACTTAGAGAATTCAAGAAATCAAGATGTATTACTTTCTAGTATAAATTTCTATCAATGAGTATCTGTAAATGAAATTAAATAATTACAGTGGAAAACATTAAAAAAACTTATTTGATATATTTATTATTATAGACTGCTGTGATATATTTTTGTTTTAGCACAGCAACTATTTTTAATTAAGCTTTTGAATTTAAAGCTTCACAGAAAAGAAGCTGATGAGAGTCAAGAATTTTATCTTTCAGAAAAAATACAGATATATTAAAATTCCACTCTGAAAAATTAATCTAATTATTTTATATAATATATATTAAATAGTTATTCATTTATTGATAAATTATAATTTATTCAGTAGTCAGTATATTTAGAGCTCAAAAGCTGTTTATAACTGTAATTGACTGAAATTTCAACTTCTGAAACTGAAGTCTTTCTATATTTAAAAATACAACTTTTCAAACTTCATCCCATACTATCAAATTAACAGAAACTGAAACTAATATTAGATAACAAGCTATAAAAGAAAGCTTACATACTAATCAGTAATAATAATCTTTTCATTTTATTCAGCTAGCTCTCTTACAATAATTTACTTTATATTCATTCTTTTATAAAATATTTTTTTATAAAATGAGAAAAGTTTCAAATTTTTATTATTGAATTTAGTAGCTTTTACTCTGTCTGCATCAGAATCTGAATAATTGATAATATATACAATAAAATACAGAATCTATAGTTAGTAAAATCAGTTTGAATTTTATAATAATATGATTATACTGCTTATTAAAGACTTATCATTCTTCTCAAATAATTAATCAATTCAATTATAAACTCAATTTTAATAATCTGATAAAGATGAGTTAATTGTTATTCTGTATTATTTTTTCTTATAAATTTATACTTCTTACTAATCTTTCACAGTAAGATGATATAATATCTATGTAGCTTTTTATTACAATTCATTATTGATTTTTCAGCTGAAATAAAAATTTATAGTAAATTCTGTATATATAATAATTGATCAGTTATATTAATATCTGTTGCAAATAATATTACTGAATTATAAAACTTTATTTCATTTCAGTGTTTTCACTGTCTTGTATCTTCATACAGTCTGTCCACAATAACTTACAGTCATTAATATAAAATTAGAATTAATATTATAGATAGCTCAGATTAAACTCTTATAATTACAGATATTATAACAGCTGTATCATCTGATGCATTCTTTTATCAGATTATATAATAAAAATATAAGCAAGTAAATAATCAGAAGCTTCTTAGAATAAATACTGTCAGATAAATATACTGATCAGTCTGTATCTTTCAAAATCAGAAAAAAAAGAAAATCAGTTTTATAATATCTGATTATTTCAGTACTTTCACAATCTGTAGTGATTTAATTACTGAAAAATTATGAAATATAATCTGAATATAATAAATAATAAATATACAAACTAGTAGATCAGCTGCTAGTAAAATAAAAACAGTGTCAAGAATTTATAACTCTTTCAAATACAGTTTTAATATAATCAATAATATAATACTGAGAAGAGTATAAGCTGTTGTTCAGAAATAATAGAATTATAAATATATTCAGAACAGTATAATTATAAAATTTATTATAAATACTATACTCATCTGATAGATAATTAGCTATATTCATTAACTAATAATACTCATACAAATCAAATTCAACTCATCATAAAATCAAAGTATAAAATCTGATCACTGAACTTTATAACTTTATTTCAAAGAATAATAGATATATACAGAGCTGCTTGAAAAACAGCTATAATTTTAAGAATCTGATATAGATAATAGTATGCTGTAAAAGAGATTTTCAACTGATCAGCAGTAAAGCTGAATTATTAAATGAAAAATAGTAAAATAAAATAAAGTATAATCAGAGTTTCTGCTTTTAAACTGACTTTCTGATAATCTTTTATATCAATAAAATTGTATATTAAAATAATAGCTCAGTAAGCAATTCAGAGAATAGCTCTTCAGCAAATAACTGATTTAAAAAAATATCAACATTGAATCAGATAAAATTGAAGAGTATAATAAAAGCATACTGAAATAAATTACTTACTCAGAATTAAAAAGAGAAAATAGTAAAATAGTCAGTATAATTAAAATATTACTACAACTTCAGCAGCAATACAGATGTATATTATAAAAATATTTATAATTTAAATTATTAATTGAAAGAAGTATAAAAAAGAGAAAAAGTTAAGTAATGAATATTTGTAAATAATTTTTGACTTATAAAATATTATTAAGTATGTTTCTTATAGATTACACTTCTTAATAACTGTGGCTTTAATCTGTACTAACTGTGGTAAGAATATTTAGTAACTGATAAACTTAGTATAAATTCTTACAGATTATAATCAAAGTATTTAACTAGTAATTATAGATTATAATAAAAACACTCTAATATTTTTAGAGTCTATCTTTCAAAAATAGTTTCATAAAATTGTTTTATAATATATTATTGAAAATATCAATATTGACTGAATAGTATATATTCTGAAAGATATTCTTCTTGAAAAATCAATCTATACAGTTAATTTCATTTTATCATTTATATTTAAGCTTAAATACATTCTTAAATTATAGCTGAACATTATATTTTCAAGCAATATAATAGAAAGCTAGTATATAAAGATTATGATCTCTGTAAAAAAGTGAAAGCAGACTGACAAAGATTTCAATGTAACAGAGATGCAATTTTTATCAAGACTCAGACAATATATCAAAACACTTATAATAGTAACTGAGATTGATTTATCTCTGTTGTAATACTTGATAAAAAGATCAATTTATCAGAGAAATACTTTGTCTACAACTCTTACTCAATAAAACTCTGATCTCTA
>NW_025544806.1:1721264-1723362 GCF_000150115.1 Histoplasma capsulatum G186AR
TAATTATATAATAAAGAAAGTATTTATAAAAAAGAGAATACTCTATTATACAAGCAAGACAGTGCTTGAGTTTTAAGAAGCAAGATGTGATATAAAATCTCTGATATATAAGATATTATCTTCAACAATTGTTTATTGAACATTTGTTTTTTTTTAATTATATTCTAAATATTCACACTTATATATCTCTTCAATTAACTGTTTATTTAGTAAAAATTTTTAAATTTTTAGAGACTGACTTCTGAGCAGTATAGATATAGCATTTAAAACATTGAAAATCTGAAGATAAATGAAGAAAATTATACTATTCTAAAGTAAGATATAGTAACTGAAAATAAAAAATTTATAATTTATCTTCAATAACTTTACAGTAGAAGTTGTTCTGATACATATTTGAAATTTATAGAGATTATTAGAGAAGATCTCACTGATTGAAATATCTTTATAATAAAGTATTATATAAAACTCAAAATATTCTGTAATTATAGTACTCACTGAGTGAATATCTATCTGAGTTTTATAATTTTATTTCAATATACTGATCTCAAAATTTGCTATATCATTTAAGTTAGTATTTAAGTATATAAAATTTAAACAGTGCTCATCAATTTTTATTTCTACTGTTTCTGTAAAAAGAAGAATATTTTCAGAATTCAGCTGTCTATATAAAATATGAAAATTATAAATATAACTCAATCTCTGTAGAATCTCTCTGAAAAATACTGTAATTTTATAAAATCAAAGAATACTGAGAGATGTTGAGAATATCTGTGCAAGAGATATATTTATAATCTTATAAAAAAATATATACTGTCTTGATAATATAATGTCTTATAAAAAGCTATAATATTTTTATAATTTATTTCTT
The DNA here is from genome assembly GCF_000150115.1 of Histoplasma capsulatum G186AR. NCBI lineage: Eukaryota > Fungi > Ascomycota > Eurotiomycetes > Onygenales > Ajellomycetaceae > Histoplasma > Histoplasma capsulatum. The sequence continues at coordinate 1,722,133 of NW_025544806.1, forward strand.
TTACTCTTGACAATTATTTCTTTTTATAAATCTTGATTTTTTTGACTAGTATTTCATTGAATATATCATTTTTGCTATAAGCTGTTCTTTTCTAATCAGTCTGATTCAATTTCATACAGAACTGATATTAATTTCAAGAAGTTGTTTTATTTTTGAATAATTGAACAATCTCTATACTGACTTTTGAAGCTGCTTGTGATATTACAGAGATCATTCAGTGAAGCTTTGATCAGTTATCTTTTAAAACTGATATGAAATATTTTTATTTTAATACAGAATTATTTTTTGTTTGAAAAGCTCTGATCTTCTCTGTTATTTTATTCAGTGAATATTTCAGGTAAATAAAGTAGAAAATAATATACAGCATCAAACTGAAAGTTGTATATCTGATATCAATATATATATCATCTATCTAATATAAGTTTAAATTGACTAACTAAGAAGTATGACTGTTGAGTAGAAAAATATGATGAATATCAACTGATCTTTGTAATTATAGCAATATTTGATACTGATATATGAACCACTGATAAACTCTTTATTCTCTCTTCTCAAATTAACTCAAATTATACAACAGAAATAATAATAGAAAACTTTGATCTTACTCTATCTGAAGAGAAGAAGAGATTTTTTCTTGAGTATATAAAAATATCTGTAAATTATCTATAATTTAAGAATATCAATGCTTTAGAAATCTGTGATGTGAAATGAAAAAATATCAATTTATTACTCAGCTGATTCAAATAAAATAGATGCTGAAGATTTAAATTTTTTTATTGAATTTCCACACTGATCACACTGCAATAATTTAATCAATTCTTTTATTATAATAATATCAATACTACAGATCTGAGTTATTTTTTATCAATCTTTTTAAAACTGCAGTCTGAATGAACTGTAATCTGTCTTTAAAATCAAGTATAAATTACAGCAGTGAAAAAATGGCTAGAAGAAAATAATCAGTGATGAATGATTAAGTTTTATAATCAGACTCAACTATTTCAAAAGATGCAGAGAAGTCTCAGAGAGTTTCAAGATGATTCTCAGAAATATATCAGTGAAGAGTTATATTATAATATATATTTATATTAATAAGCTGATGAACATGCAAAGATCTGCAAGTAATTGACAAAATCTTTAAATTTTAATTGAAATTTCAAATAACTACAGCAAGAAACAAAGTATCAGTGCTTTTATAAAGCTCTGAATACTCTTCTTAAGTTTTGTGAT
>NW_025544806.1:1723712-1752246 GCF_000150115.1 Histoplasma capsulatum G186AR
AATATTATCAGAAGAGTCAAAATTCTCAATACAGTGTCTGATCAGCTTATAAACAAGTATTTTTAACTTTAATATAATATTTTTTCTCTCTTATTTCTGAGTCTCAGTCTCTAAAGATATATAAAGTTCTGTTGAATATATATACAATTGAATCTGAGACACTTTTATATTATTTCACTGAACTGATAAAATTTGTTGATTTTATATCTACTCAGCCTAATCTTCAGTCTTCAGAAAATATTTAAAAAGATTTATCTCTACTTTCTTCTTTAACAATAGATAGTAAGAAGAAATGAATATATTACAGAATGACAGATAATAGATCTTTCTTTTCAGATAAGATATATCTATATCTTAATAAAATTTACTCAGCTTTCAATAATCTGTAATAAGAACATCTGATTTTCTTTGCAGTGAAATGAAACTTTTTTTTAATCTTCTTCTCTTTTTATCAATCAGAAGATACAGAAAGAAGATCTAATTCTTCTCAATTAAATTCTATAATATATAGACAGTCAAATTTAAATAATAATAAAATATCAGATGTGTCAAATCAGCAGACTGAATCTGATCAATCTATAACTTTAAATATCACTGAATTAACTATTCAAGTTAATGTAGAAATGTTAGACAGCTCAATCACTGAATTATTCTTCAGCAGAAGTACTGTATATTATCATTTATATACTTATTATTACAAATCTGACAATCAGATTCAAGTTAAAAAATAAGTTTATATAATAAGATTCTCTGCTATATTACACTGATGAAATATCTTCTCTATTATTAATCAAGAAAATGTAACTATTTATTACTGATGAAGTGCTTTCTTTACTATCAATCAGAAAACTATAATTATCAGTCATCAGTAGAATATCTTTTCAACAACTGAATATTCAAATAATATCAAGTCTGATACTATTATATTAAATCAAATAACAGTATAGTGTGAGATCAGTGTGAATATAAGCTCTGAGCAGTTCATAAAATCTATTGAAAAAAATACAATTATGAGACTTGACTGTGTTTTTAATATTTCAAAAAGCTCAGCTATATTTATTTGTATTTTTTATATTGAATATTTTTCAGAGTTTATTTCTTCTGATTTTTGATTTGCAGTTTCAGATTTGTAAGATACTCTTTTTATTATTAGTATAATATAAATAGAAGTATTGTTAAAAAAATGAAAAATAATATTTATAAATTATAGAGTAAACAATTTATTTAGTCAATATTTACTATATTCTGATATTGAGCTAGAGAATACTCAAATACTTGAAATCTCTAGATTTTATAAAGAATTAAATTGATGACAATTTAAGTTGTAATACAGAATATAATTAGAAATTAACTTATATTGTAGTTACTCTGAAAGTTAAATCTAGTAAGATAAAAACATATAATAATTATGATAATAAAATTTAAATACATCACACTATATCAGTAAATTGTGATAAATTAAGAGAAATAAAAAAAGATTAAAAGTAAAAATAATAACTGAAAGAAAAAGAAAAAACAGATACTGAATAACTAGAAATAAAGAATGAAATGAATATAAAAGTTCAATTCAATATTTCAACTCTTACTCTTTCTTATCTTGATAGTAATAATTATACTGATATTTCATTATAATTCATTGCTTGTTAAAGCTTTATAATATATTTATTCTGTTTTTGAAATTGAGATCTGTATTCATTCTTCAATTTGAACTCAATATTAAAAATGATATCAGAAATCTGATATAAGCAGTCATTCATTTTCAATTTACTATCTTTCTTTAATTGTATGATATCAATAAGTTTATTTATCTAATAATATTATTTCTGTAAATAATCAAGTTCTGCAGTGATTTTTTAATAATACTCTTGCTTTATAATGATTTTCTACTGTATTTAAAGAACTTTCTATTATAATTAATTATTGATTTTTTTCAGATCTAGCTGAAATCTTTTTTTCATTTGCAATTCTTTCTGTATCAAGATATTAACAGTAGACTGTTGTTGCAATCAAAGTCAGAGATTGAAATATTCTGTATTAAATCAGTGAATTAAATCTTTCTGACTTGAATATTGCTGAGATATAGAGGTATGAAAAAATATTGAGAAAAAGAGATAAATGATGATATTCAGATTCAGTATCTTTTAACTTTGAATGCAGAATGTAAGTATCTTAGTAGTAATCAATATATACAAAATATTAGCTTGAAAGATGTGTAAAGTAAAACAAACTGAGATATATTATTTCTTTCAAGTCAAAATACTATGAAGAGGCAAAATAAATCAAAAAAGAAGACTGAGAGAGAAAATTCATTCATATTTATATCTATCTATCTAAATTTAGATAATATAAATGTATAGATACTACTAAGATATGAGTGTAGACTAAAAAATATTAAAACAATGAAATTGTGAAAATATTATTTAGAATGTATTAAAATTGACTAATTTAGAGTATACAGATTAAACTAAAAAATTTTACTGTTAGATATAATTTTTTTCAGCTGCTAAAGAACAGCAATAAAATCTGTATATAATTAGATATTAAAATTAAACAAAATTCTTTGTTGAATAAAATGATCTGCATTCACATAATCAGTTTTATATATAGTTAGAATATAATTCTGAATTTAATATTATTGATCAAATTATTTTTCAATCAAATATTGAAATAATTATAAAATATAATTATTTATCTTTCAGACTCTTGATTCTCTTCTGTGACAGAGTGATCACTATATTAACAATTTATATAATACAGCTGAAATACACTACTGACTAGTTTCTATTTTCTTCAATGAAATATTAATCTAGATATATATAAATCAGTGAAGTATACTTTAGTAATACAGAGAATCTGATTCTTATCAGTTTATTCAAATACTTTTAGCATTTCAGACAGAGCTGTAATATATTTAAAGATTATTAATATTTTGATTTAAATTGTCAAAATTCTAATATATGAATAACTTTGTATTATAACAGCTTGATCATTAGAGAAAGATATTATTATTTTTTACTTTTTATTTCATTATATTAGATATATTATTATTGTTGAGTTTTTTAATTACTGTGAATATATACAATCAGTAGCTGCAGTATATTCTCAATTATCTACTTTTCAAAAATAACACTCTCAGCTCAAATTTCAACAGAAATTTAATATTTACAGTATTAATTCATTTCTTTACACATTTTTCTCTTCAAATAATATTGAAATATTAATTCTTTTGATCTCAGAAAATGTCTATATTATTTTTCAGATACAGTATATACTTTATTGAGAAATACAAAAAATAGAAAGCTGATTGAATCAGTCTCACAATAAAACTCAATTTATTGAGATACTTATTTTACTTGAATAAAGTATGAAAATATTGAATGAGATAAGATTATAAATCTAATTGAATAAAATAGTTTATGAAAATCAATACTAAAAGATGATAAAAATGAGTTTGTAAATAGTCAGAGTAATAAGTAAAAAACTCTGATTTTAAATAATAATGACTTCATCAGCTCATGCTGAATACTTGATTTAATCTTTTATTAATTAATATAAATACAATTAATTCTATATTAATCAGAAAATTGTCAAATTGATCTGCAGTACTTTAAAAATCTTGATTTTTATCAATAACAGTCAGCATCTAAGAAAGTACAATCATATATTTATAATAAATATGAATATCTTAATTTTGATCACATGAGCTGTACTAACTCAGCTCTATTTTCAGCTTGTTATATAGTTTCAATCAGACTCATTTCATTTATTTTAAGATATTCTTTTTAACAGAATTAGACTGGCCGGTGGGACCATGAATTTCACATTTGGTTTGGTTTGGTTTGATCTCAGTCCATTTCTTGGTGTGATTTTCAGTGGGATCAGGATTAAAATGGGAGTGTAAAGGGATCAAAATTTTCAGAAATGAAGTGTAAAAGAACCAGATTTGAGCCTAACATGATCAGAATGGGACTAACAAATCTTGATATTCCATGTAAAGTGACTGACTATGAAAAATAAGAACATGATCTGGGACTGATCATTATTTTGACTCAAGTTTGATTCTGTTCTGATGATTATGTAATACATATACAATTGATAATGATCATTGGTAACACTTACAAACTTATTCATACTATATACAATCTTGGCCAATTTTTTCCTCCACTGTATCATTGGAAGAGTATTTCATCACAATATTATTCTTATCAACAATTTCTTTTTCTTTTCCATGCTTAACCATCATCAATTTCTTCATGGTTTCTTCTTGCAATTGACCATGATGATAATGACAAATATCTCAACTTGAGTTAAACTTCCTCTCTATACCAACTTCTGCCAATGGAATTGCCAGAATATCACACATCATTATTGCCACTGTTGGATACTGACTACTGATCATCCTCCATAGATTCAGAATAGATTTTCCTTTGACATTAACAGAATCATTGTATAGATAGTGGTCAAATTCAGTGTTGCAAGCATTTTGTTTTGTCAGGTTTTCTGAGGCAATCAATAAGTGCAAATCCTTAAGCAGTATCAGTAACAGATTAATACTAATATTGTATTGAGTATTATGGAAAAAAATTATCAATCAGAGAATCATGATTTATGGACTCTTCAATTTGTGTATTCTTCTGTTTGTATTGTTGATAGTTGTCATTGTAGTATATCCAAGCTATATCAATATAGATTTGTTGTTCTTCCTCAGTTCAATCCTCTGAAGCATATGCATTGATTCAATATAAGGGATCAAGTACAGCAGCAACAGTATAGTAATCAGTAAATGGCTGATTTGTTCTGATATAATATTCTGCAAGTTTGTCTCAAGCTTGTTTAATTGCTGAAGAAATAGTAGTATTTCAAGATTATTCTTCTTGTATATGAGTCATCTGAGTTTTCAGATGAGTAAATAATCTGTTGTATATTCATCAAGCAGCTTGCATCATTGATGTAACTGTAATAGACACAGCCTTTGTTGTTGTGTAAAAGATATACAACAGCTCAATAACATATTTTAACTGTGCTCACTCTGGTTCAGAAAGTTTCAGAGCATGAATCTTCTCTCACTTGGAATTCTGAACTCAATGATTCACAGCATCTTTTAGTTGAAGTGCTCAGACTGCCATCTTATAGATAGAACTCCACTGTGTTCAAACATCTTGTATCATATTAAGTGGAGGAGTTGAGCTGTGTGTGGCTTGGATATCATGGAATCACTGCTGCTGTTTGAAAGAGGTGCTGATTGTGTTGGCAATATGATGAATCTAAAAGAGAGAATAATATAGTTAGAAAATTGATCAATTTACACCAGAGTGTTACCAAATATTGTTACCTTGCTAAGAGTCAATGGGAATGTGACTTGAGTATCAATTTCAACATCATTTTTGTCAAAACAACTGGTCAGTTCTGTGTTTTCAGGTTCAATATTCAATGCTTTGATCAATGCTTGCACAACAAGCTGTATAACATGTGCAACACATAAAATATGTTCATGTTTATCATTTCATCTGTACAATACCAGTTTTTGCTTCAGACTCTGTGTTATAGTGAAGTTGTTTGCTGCATTGTCTGTTGTGATTGCAAGAAGTGCTGATGAAATATCCCAGAAATCATTTTTAATGATTGTCATCAGAACCTCTGTCATATACTCATCTGTGTGACTGCTCTTCAATGGTTCAAAGTCAATCAACTTCTTCTTATAGTTTCAATCTTCATCAATGAAATAACAAACAGTGTTCAAAAAGAAGAGGTTATTGATACTTGTTCATGCATTCACTGTCAGTGATATCTTCTGTTGTTTTTTCAACATAAGTTCAAGTTGTTGTATATCATTGTTGTAATGAGTATCAAGAGAGAAGCAGAGATTAGATTGATGAGGAATTTGAATATGTGAATTCAGTATTTGCAGCAGAGTTCAGAATTCCAAGTTTTCAACAGTATGCAGTGGAAGATTCAGAGATATATATAGATATAGAAGTTGTTTGCAAAAGTTGTCAGATGAAAGAGTTGAAATTATAAGATTGAAATTGATTTGTTGTTGTTTTTGCATGTTTTCCTGCAAAATAGTACATGAGTGTTATCAAATATCATTATCATTAGTGAGAGTAGATGATGTACTTACCAGTTCATTTTGAATGTTCTGATATTCTTCTCTGAGCTGTAGACAATCAATAGATTTCAGATGTTGTGTGATTTCTTCTGAATCATGTCTATTTTATGATGAATGTTTCTGTATGGAGTTGCAATGATTACAGCAGAGAAATGGCTCTTCAGTAATCTTGACTGCAATTTGTTGAAAGTTTTTCTATATATCTTCTTATTGTCTGTGCTGACTTTTCTATAGATTATATTGTTTGTTATCTTGGAGAAAAAAGAATGTGTGTGTCCACCAGGCTTGAAAGAGATCATCTTGCAAGAACTTATAAATAATATAAATCTTTTGATCCACTCTTATTTCTATAAGATCTTCAACTTTCATTAAAGAAGGTGATGAATTTCTTGGTTCAGTGATGAATGAAGTTGTCATGATGGTATAAATGATAGAAAAGTATGAGTAAAATGAATTGTTAGAATAATAACATTAGAAAATCTGTTGAGATTTTTACTACTTCTTTTCCAATAATCTACTCTAATTGATTAGAAGACTAGTCAAATATATTTATAATCAACAATAAATACAATACAATGCAACAAAATATAAAATAACAATTACTAAAATATTAAAAAAATTATTAAATTTTATAGACACTGAAAAGTTTATCTATTATAATTCTATAGTATAAATATATCATCTTTTGTTGTTTACAGATATTATATGTAAAGTCATACATATGACATCAAATAATGTACAAGAATTATAAGTATATATATATATATATATCATGAGTGTAATGTCTCTATGATGATATATTCTCACAATAAAGAATTTTCATAAAGTGAAATATCAAATAAAATTTCAAATCTTTGATCATTATAATAATACAATTAATTTAACAAAAGTATTAAAAAACTCTGCAAAAAAAAATTTTCTTTCATCATTTCTCTTTCTTCTTCTCTTTCTTCTCATTCTGCTTTTTCTTCTCTTTCTGTTTCTCTTCATCCTTCACAATTCAATTCTGCTCTTTCTTCTCCTTCTTCTTCTTCTTCTTCTCATCAGAGGAAACAACCATCTCAAAACCCTTCTCTGCTATCTTCTCAGATGAGAGAGGACTCTTCTCTCTTTCTGTCAGATTTACTTGCACTTCAAAGTCATGCATCTTCTGATCTGCTGCCTCAGGTTCTACCTCTGCAGCAAGCAGATTAGTGTGCTCAGAAAGCAATACTGCCTTCTCAATGTCTTGAATTATTGAGTGTATATGAGATCTAAACAAGGCCTCAATCCTCTGATTCTCTTCAGAAGTCTGCTAATCAATTAGATCACAGAGTTGTTATTAAAAAGTGTTATCAATGAATATATTCAAAATACAATCTATCAGCTTGGGCTTCTTTGTCTCACAGGCAAACACATCTTCAATCTTCTTCTGACAGCACTTTTTCATAGCTGCTATTTTTTCAGCTCTCTCTCTTTTCATTTTGATCTCAAATCATTTTCATAAGTGCTTCTGATCTCAGCACTGCTGCATCAGCAACTTCACTACTTTCTTCTCCAACTTCTCATATGTTGAGTCATCAGTATTAATTCTTTCATACTATTAGTCAAAATTCAGCAGAAGTGTTACTCAAGATTGTTATCAATCTGCTCTGTTGCAGAGTTTTTTCAAGGCAATATAGTGTGCCTTGTGATCAGCCTCTTCATGCTTGAAGGCTTCTTTCTCTTCCTCTTCAAGGTGATGGCAGTGCTCACATGCCTTGGTGGTATGCAGAGCCATCAAATGTTCCTTGAAGAGGGGGGCAGATATGTTTTCAGTGAGGGGGGGGGAAGAAAAACACATTCTGATTGTGATGGTGGAGATTTGTTTGGAAAAAAATATACACTTTTTACAAGACAATATCTGTACAGAAATATGATGGGAAGAACAGGGATATATCAAAGAATTCAAGAAGAAAAAAAAATCTACAGCTATATGTTATGGGAAATTACATGTCTCATAGCAACACTGTTTGCATTTTTGTGCTGCTTGTTAATATCACATGCATGCAGTTGCCATGCAGGTTATATTATGGCTCAATGCAGATGAGATGCTTGTTGATATCATATGCATGCAGTTGCTATGCAGGTTATATTATGGCTCAATGCAGATGAGATGCTTGTTGATATCACATGCATGCAGTTGCTATGCAGGTTATATTATGGCTTGATGCAGATGAAATGCTTCTGTGTTGCTGTAGAGATTATTTACAAATGCAATCTCTCAGATTAATATCTACAGATGTTTTTTTTTTCTTGATTCTTTCTCTCTTTCCTCTTCAACCCATCATAATTCTGCACCAGTATGTTAACTATTAAAAGCAATATGAATATCTCAATGTTTTCTCACTAATGAATATTGATTAATTATTTGATTCTATCTAGCAAATCCAGCACCACAAGTCTCTGTCCTCCCCCCTCTGAAATCTACACATTCATTCCTTATGCTCAACATCCCCCCCCCTCTCCAAGTGAAAAAATGGCTCATGATAAGGGTATCCCTTGTCAGAGGGTTATGCCAACAACTGCTGCTGCTCATAAGGCAGTATATGAACAGCAAGTGGCAGAGTGGGAAGTGGTCTGAGCCCACCATCATGAGCAGCATCTCAATGCTTGCTGTGCTGTGTGGGAGGTGCACAACCCCCACCCTTGTATGAAAAAAGTGGATAAGCAGAGTATGAAATTATCAAAGTAATGCTTTTTGGTAACACTAGATACTGATATGGGACTAGAGGCTATCCATGAGATCTGTTACTATCAGAAGTCAGAAGATCTCATTTTCTTCAAGGCTGCATTTGCATGTCTTGTTCAGAAGATTGATGGGGGTCAGTATTGCTTTCAGCATTCTGCTCTTGATGCCCTCCAAGTCACTGCAGAGACAACCTTGGTCACACTTTTTGAGTGTATGATATTATGTGAAAACAAACATAACAATATCTCACTAATTATTTCACAGATGGCTTTAAAGCTATGATTCATTGTGGGCAGGTGACCCTCACTGTGAGGGATACTAGATTGGTTGTGGAAATTGCTCAAGGATTGGGGAGTAAATTTTTTGACAACTATAGACTGATGAAATAAATTTTGTTTTATTTGTTTATATTTTTCATTTTTTTTGCATTTTTTATTTGTTTTTTATTTTTTTTTTGCAGAAGGTTTTTGTTTTTTTTCATTAATATTCTCAGATGTTTGTTTTGTTTTTTTTTTTTAAATTTTTAACATGCCTACAGGCATATAATGGTATTTCTGTTGTTGACTTTAAAAAAGGTAATGATATTTGGTAATACTCACAGCATAATTAGACACCATCCAATGTAATAACATGTGGATTATGTAATTATGGGTAAGTCACAGTCTCATTTGATACTGTATTGTAAAATGGGATCAAATGGGACTGTGACTCAGAAATAAAGATAAGAACAGTATTCAGAACTTAATATTTTTTATAAACAGTGAAATGAAACCAGAGCTATAATATAAACAGTGTAAAGTGACTAATTTACAAAATACTATATGAGACCAGAACTAAAATATTTGATAATGGGATCAAGGAAAATTTTAGTCCCAGTCCCATGCACAGTCACATGGCCAGTCTAAACAGAATTTATCTTAATACTCATTCTTTCATTAATCAGAGTATTTAAATTGATAACTCAATGCTAGACTGACCGTGTGACCATGCATGGGACTGGGACCAAATTTTTCCTTAGTCCCATTATTAGATATCTTAGTCCTGGTCCCATATAGTGTTTAGTAAATTAGTCACTTTACACTGTTTATATTATAAATCTAGTCCCAGATCATGTTTTACTAATAAATTAGTGGTCCCAGTCCCATTTGGTCCCATTTTACAAAATGGGACCAAATGGGACCATGATTTACCCTATATAGGTTGGCAGCGATAGATTTAGCAGTGGTAGGTAGGTTGGCAGCGGTAGGTAGGTTGGCAGTGGTAGATAGGTTGGCAGCGGTAGGTAGGTTGGCAGCGATAGATTAGCAGTGATAGATAGATTAGCAGCAATAGATTAGCAGCGATAGATTAGCAGCAATAGATTAGCAGCGATAGATTAGCAGCAATAGATTAGCAGCGATAGATTAGCAGCAATAGATTAGCAGCAATAGATTAGCAGCGATAGATTAGCAGCAATAGATTAGCAGCGATAGGTAGGTTGGCAGCGGCATAGATTAGCAGTGGTAGGTAGGTTGGCAGCGGCATAGATTAGCAGTGGTAGGTAGATTGGCAGTGGTAGATAGGGGATCTAATAGCGAGCCATCAGGGCATTGAGCACTAAGCAAGATAGGGGTAATATCTCCACCAATCATATCATCAGATTGATGTATTATATAATCATCAGAATGGGACCAAACTTGAGTCAAAATCATGATCAGTCCCAGATCATGTTCTTATTTTTGATAGTCAGTCACTTTACATGGAATATCAAGATTTTTTAGTCCCATTTCACTCATGTTTTGATAATTCTAGTCACTTTACACTCCCATTCTGATCCTGGTCCCACTAAAATAATGCCAAGAAATGGACTGGGACCAAACCAAACCAAACCAAATGTGAAATTCATGGTCCCACCGGCCAGTCTACTCAATGCAATTGATATCTGAAATTTAATTATATCATAATTATAATATAACTGTATATTATCTCAATAACTGCTTTTTGAATATCAGATAACTCTGTTCTAGTAGTAATCAGATATTATTAAAAATCTCTTTACAGTGATATTGAAAGATTATATACAGCTGATGAAGCAATTGTAATAATTTTAGAGATTAAATATAATAGAAGATTTATGTACAGCTCTAATATACTAAAAAGAGTACTGAGAAGTTTTACAGCTCTTAAATAATTATTCAAAAGTATTATTTTATATTCTATAGTTGCTTACTATTGATGAAGTGAATAGTAAAGATATTCAATACTTTCAGTTATTGCTTATCATTCTTGAAACTTCATTTCAGAAAAAGTATTTTTTAAGTACTCAGTAAAGATAAAATGCAGAGTCAAATAATTAAATGTTTTTACTGTTACAATATAGTATATATATACAACAATTGAGATTGAAAGCTCAGAATTGATGAGAATTTTTTGAGTTTTAACTTATTTCTAAAAATCAGTTTATAAAAAGTCAGAGTTTAAAAAATAGATGAGAATCAGTTTCAGAGCAATCAGATCTGCATATACTTCATAAGTCTTCAATTTATCTTTTCTCTGAGTGAATTGAAAATCAGTAATAAATATTTAATAATACTGTTAATTTAATCACTCTAAAATCAAGCTGTTGAGAGATAGATTTCTGTATAATATAGATCTGAAGTGAACAATCTTCAGCACTGACAGAAGTTAATCTATTAAAGAAAAAATAACAGATAATATAAAGCAGCAGTCAGCTTAATTAAAGAGTGTAACAGACGTGCCACTGATTAAGTAGATGTTATCAATGTTGCAGATCAAACCATTTGTACCATCTGTGCAGTTTATACAATCTATTTCAATGGCAATATCAACAGACTTGACACTATTCTGATAACAGTTTATGAATTGATTAAGAAAAGAAAGAGAAGAAAGATCAGAAGAAGGGGTTATACAAGAGGGTTCTTATAGAAGAAGGATTGAAACAGAAGAATATCAGAGATCATGCTGCAGTGGAGCACAGAGCAGAAGAATGTTAAGAGTTACACAGAGAAATTGTTAGAAACTATACAAGCACAGAGCAGAATTGTGAGAAGAGGAGCACAGAGCAGAAGAATGTTAAGAATTATATAGAGGAATCATTAGAAACTATATGAGTGTAGAGCAGAATCACAAGAAGAGGGGTGTTCTGTGAGTGTGCAAGAGCACATGAGAGAGTGAATGAGCAATAGAAGATTGATTGTGTAAGTTAACTTACTAGCAGATGCTAACTCATTACATTATTCCTCTCTATCAGAGCAAGTAAGAATTCATAGACATCAAGTGCAATGATGTCTTTCATAGTGAATGTGGGTTCCCAGATTGAGCAATCATACTCTACTCATTTGACAAGGTATTCACAGCAGCAGTGACTGATTCTATCACTGAGGATTATTTCAATTTCTCATTCAAGTTCATTGTCTTCTTCTACAATGGCAGATGATTGTCAGTCAGAGGTCTTTTGCAAAGAGAACAGATCCTCAGCTGCAGATCAGAGCAGATTCATGTGAAAGATATTATGAATGCCAGGCAGAGTGTTCAGTTGATAGTCATGGATGTCTAGCACTTCTACTATCATGTATTTGACATGACAGTAGTTCAGCATATATAAGAGGTGATCTGTTCTTATGTTCTTGAGATCTAATCAGATCTTATCTTCTATACTGTAATGAGTCACAGAACTTCTTCTGATGTTCACTTGATTCTTATAGTCTTGTTGAATGCTGATTATTAAAGCTTTGACTCACTTACAGACTTTTTTGAGCTTGCTGACTATATTTTCTGCTATCTGTACAGAACTGCAGATATATATGATTTCTCAGAGAATCTCAGAGAAGTTCAGAATCTCTAAATCATAATTATATAGAAGAAAGAACAGACTTACATCTGTTGTAGCAGAATCTTGACTGTTTATAGTAATCTCAGTGTACAGCAGCAGATTGCTCCAGTCATCTTATATATAGTTGCAGAACTTTCAGAGAATATTCTTAACTATCTATATCATTCTCTCAGTGGCTTCATCAGTCTCTGAGTGATACACTGTCAACAACTTTCACTCAATTCTCAGTAGCTGGTATACACAGGTTCAAAGTGTGCTCACAAACTGACTGCCTCTATCTGATACAATGGACAAAGATAGACTGTGTATGTGATAGAATAAGCTTCTGATGAAGATATCTGTAACAACTTCAGCATCCATCTTATCACAGAGTTGCAGTATCACACTCTTACTGAGATGATCAATAATGACTAGAACATTTGTAGAATCATCACTCTCAGATAAGAAAACTGCAAAGTCAATAGCTATATCACATCAAATTTATTCAGAGACAGACAGAGATTTTAGCATTTCTTTTTGACACTCACATCATACTGTTACTGAGCTGCAGCAGTCACAATTGCATACAAATCAGTGTACATTCTTCAATATATTCAGTCAGTAAAATCCTCAGATAATAATGCTGTATATAATCTCACACTCTGAGTGCTCAGTCATTGACAAGTTGTGGATATCTTGCATGATTCATATTTGTAAGAATTCTGAATTAGAGATTCATTATCTATCTTGAAAGTATAGACAGTTGTCATTATCAATCAAGCATGCTGAGATGTTCATTCTTGAGTATATATCTGCAGAGAATCAAAATGCTTTGCTTCATACAGCTTTCACAGTCTGTTGTCAGAATTCATCTGTCTCTGCTGTTTGCTTTCATTGTTCTTTGAGTGAAGGTTTCTAAGCTCAGAACAGATTAATATATACACAGAAGCTATCTGATTATCTGAGACTTTCTATAATTGCAGAGTTAATTAATCAATATTCTCAGTGCTTTCATCTGTTATCTAGATTGTCAGAGGATATATCTTGTTCTCTGCAGAATAGAGTATTCACAAAAGTGTTTTCTATCTCTGATCAGTAACAGATTGCAAATAAAAAACAGCTGAGAAACAGTGATCAGTATATATATCTCTCTATAAGCTTGTAAGTGATTGTAAAATATTCTAAGTTCTTATGATCAGTGACAATCTCAAACTTCTCAATACTCATAAGCTCAGATTCCCATTCTTTAAGACATTGTATAATTGTCAGAAGCTTCTTGTTGTAAATCTTGTAGTTACACTCAGCAGACAACATCTTTTTTGAGATGAAGACACAGAGTTGTAGAATATCTTCATTGTTATATTGCATCAGTGCTTCATCTACTACATAATCTGAAGCATCTATCTCAAGAATCATATACTTATCTGAGTTGAACAACTGCAGCATCAGAGTGATTGTGAATATATGCTTCAATTTCTTGAAAGCAGCATCTGCTTCAGTGATCTATTGAAATACAGCATTCTTTCATGTCAGATTTATTAGTGGTTGTACAATATTCAAGAAGTCTCTGATGAATCTTCAATAGAAGTTGACAAATTCTAGAAAACTTCTAGTTTCTTTTATCAAGATAGATGCCTTTCAGTTGAGGATTGTTTTCATCTTTTTAGAATTCATTTGTACACCTTTTTCAGCTTCAATGATGAATTCTAGATAGATTATAGACTTGGTTTCAAAGTCACACTTGTCAATATCCACTTGTAGTTCTGCTTCTCATAAATGATCAAGTATCTGTTGTATATGTTTACAGTATTCAGTGAGCAATCCATCAGTGAAGATCAGAATGTCATCTATATACACTGATACAATCTCATTAAGCAGGTTTCATAGAGCTCAGTTGATATATTTCTGAAACATACTGAGGGCATTCACTAGTTCAAAGAGGGTCACTGTCCATTCATATAGTTCATAGCATATATAAAAGACAGTTAGCCATTCATCACCTTCATTAATCCTTATCTTGTAGAAGGCCACAGAGATGTCAAGCTTTGTAAATCATTTTGCTTTTTCTATTCACTTGAGTATCTCATTGATGAGCAGAAGAGAATATCAGTTCTTTCATATAATCTTATTGAGTTCTTGATAGTTAACACAGAATTGTAAGTCTTCTTCTGATTTCTTCATAAATAGTACAGAGGCTGCAGTGGGTGAATTGCTAATACAGATGAAGTCTTTATTCAGTAATTCATTGAGTATTTTTTATAAGATGAGAAGCTCATCACACAACATGCTGTAGAGAGAATCCCAGAGTGATTGTAAGTCTCTGCCATCTTTTTTGATGAGCTCAATTATATAATCTATACTGCATCCTCAGTGGAGAAGAAGCTCTTCAGCCATCTTTTCATTGAATATGTCTGCAAAGTTCTTATATAATTTGAGGAGTTCCTTGTGAGGCTTCTTGAGATTCTTGAATTCTAGCTTTTCTAACACTTTCTTGATATTCATCATACTAGCAGTGAACACTTGAACATTCTTCTTCTTGCACACTTGATGAGTTAATAGCTTGAATACTTCTGTCAATATCTGAGTGAGATCAGCAGTTCTATCAACATTCTTCTTATAGATGCAGTCACTTTCTAAGAAAATAAGACAACAGTTGCATACATCTAACAAGGTTTCAAATTCTGTAAGCTATAACAGATCAAACATTAAGTCATACTTAAGGTTCTGCACTTTATATATATAAACATTCTTTTTCTCATACTCTTCTACATCAATATTGAATCTTATTATATTGTAGAAGACAGATTCTCTGAAGTCATTGAATTCACTGAGTTTACACAGTTCAGAGAAAGAAATATACTGAAGCTTATGCTTTTCTACTAGCTGGGTATTTATAAGAGCATAGTGAAGAAAATCACTGTCTATCATTGCATATATATTGACTAGACTATTTACAATGACAGAGATTATGATTGTGTTCACTTGCATCTTCTGCTCAAATCTTCAGCTAGCTTCTTATTTCTTAAACTCTTGTCTATATTTTAGAGCAAGAGCTCTTCTTTTCTCTGTTCTTGTTCATTCATGAGTATAGTTGTATTCACTCACAGTATAGAGATAGAAGCTACTGCATTGATGCACTGATTTGCAAAGTACTCTAACTTGTTGCAATGAATGCAGACATCTTGAGCAATTCAATCAGTAACTTTTCATTCAGAGAGATCAGATATTTTTGATCATTCTGTGCTCATATAAGAGATTCAATTCATGACATTCACAGAGACAGCTGGTGCAGTTGATGTGTTAGTAGATATATAGTTCTGTCTATAATTGTTATATCTTTCTTGAACAGCATTGAAGTGTGCAAGATTGTTATCAAGTTGATGTAAGTGAGTGCAGTAGTCATGGTAACACATGGGCATGAGATGTAAGATACAGAGCTTGAGCAGTTCAAAGCTAATATACTGACTCAGAAAATTGATTTTGACAGTATCATTTCAGTTCTGATCTTCTGCTTCATATATCTTACTGTCAAAATCAGATAGATAGTTCATCAGTGATGTGTTTCTCTGACAGTTTCTGTTCAACCATTGTATTGCATATACTTGAAGTGTAGAGTTCAAGAACAGAACATCTAGTTGATGAAAGACTTCTTCAGAGATGCACATCTTATACATATACAACTCAATTCAAGATTGAAACTTGGCTAGAGCATCTTCTTCTAGTCAACTATAAATATAGCAAGCTTGTGAGAGCAGAGAGTCTATCACAGATTCATCTTCTTTAAACTTAGCTTTCATCTTTTATTTTCAGACTAAGTAGATTGAGAGTTCTTCTGTGAATTTGTCAAGAAGAGAGAGGCATTCTCTTCTTTCATACATAAGAGATGTTGATGCTTGCATAATTCTTGATGTATTTATATTCAGATTATTCAGTTGTCACTGAAGCTCTGTTATCTGCAGAGATTGCTGCTGAAGAAAGCTACAGAGTTCAGCATTGTCTTCTACAAGGTTTTGATTTTCACCCATAGAAGAATGTTTATAGAGATGTTTGTAATTCATCTTGTTTTTGTATAAGATCATGATTCTTGATTCTGATAACTTGAAGATCAGAAGGTTCAGTTCTTATTCTTTTTAAAGAAAATACTTTATAGATATTCTGATCTCTTCATAGACACACAGTTGTGAACTTCTAAGCACTCAGACTTCTTCACAGTACTATTACAGTGATACAGCTTTGTAGAACTTGGGTAACTTATTCTTAAACTTTAACTTAAGCATCTAGATGTGATTGTAAACACAGAGCACTCAGGCCAACACAGATGAATCAATTTGTAATGTAACAGATATATTATCAATTAAGCAGATATTACTGATGTTGCAGATCAAACTGTTCATACCATCTGCACAGTTCATACAATCTGTTTCAATGGCAATATCAACAGACTTGACACTATTCTGATAACAGTTTATGAATTGATTAAAGAAAGGAAGAGAAGGAAGATCAGAAGAAGGGGTCATACAAGAGGATTCTTATAGAAGAAGAATTGAAATGAAAGAATATCAGAGATCATGCTGCAGTGGAGCACAGAGCAGAAGAATGTTAAGAGTTACACAGAGGAATTGTTAGAGACTATATGAGTATAGAGCAGAATCACAAGAAGAGAAGCACAGAGCAGAAGAATGTTAAGGGTTATGTGGAGGAATCATTAGAGACTACACAAATGTGGAGCAGAATCACAAGGAGAGGGGTGTTCCATGGGTGTATGAGAGCACATGAGAGGGCGAACGGGCAATAGAGGGTTGGTTGTGTAAGTTAACTTACTAGTGGGTGCTAATCTGTCACAAAGAGTACTTTAATAATTTAACTGTAAATATTAAATACAATGATTATATGATTATATATTTGACTCAATCAGTGAATTTGTAGAACTTCAGACACTTCTGTTAGATTATAAAATACATTCTTCTTTTTTAAAATTATATAGACAGAAGTGTGTGCAAATTTGAGAAGAATTACTTGTTCTGTAATGATATTCTGCTCTAGTAATCAGTTAAATCAGATATACTTCAAATTGATAAAGTATTCAACTCATCAATATAAACTGTCTGTGAATCTGACAATGATAGAGATAGTATTATTAGAAAGTTTTCAAATATATGAGCTGACTGTGCTATAATGTGATGAAAATGCAGATAAATTGTTGCCAGTTTTATCAATTAGATTATAAATAAAAAAATATCTTATTCAATTTCTGATGACTATTTATTCTAAAATAGTTCATTTTATTAAGTTTTATTCTACCATCTGTGCTATCACATACTGAATATATTGTATATATATATATAATCAGATATTTTTATTCATCTTGAGATGTCTCTTCAGAGCTTCTGCAGAAATATATATTTTTTTAATCTCTCTTAAAAACAATAATTCTCTTGAGATTATTTTACAGATCTAGTATCTAAAGATTATGAATAACTCTGCAGCATTCTCTGTAGTGTCAACTACAGCTTGATATAGAGAGGCACTAAAAATCCACTTATCAAACCATCTTCAGAATCATTAGCATATGGTTCAGAAAGCTTCTGAAAAAAAAATACATTAGACTTCAAAATCTTTAAAAGATTATATAAATATTCATGATATTTATAAATTTTGTGTGGCTCTTTTTAGAGAAGTACAATCTCTCTTAAACTAAAAATATATTCTGAGAATCAAAAATGCCTCAATAAATGTTTATAATTTATGAGATTTTATATGACTCTTCTGAGAAGAGTGTTATACAATCTCTCTTAGACTAAAAATATATTCTGAGAATCAAAAATGCCTCAGTAAATGTTTATAATTTATAAAATTTTGTATAACTCTTCTGAAAAGAGTGACAATCTCTCTTAGACTAAAAATATATTCTGAGAATCAAAAATGCCTCAGTAAATATTCATGATTTATGGAATTTTGTATGACTCTTCTTAGAAAAGAGTGTTTTCTAGAAATACAATCTCTCTTGAACTAAAAATATATTCTAAGAACTAAAAATGCTTCAGTAAATATTCATGATATTTGAATTTTATATGACTCTTTTTTAGAGAAGTACAATCTCTTTTAGACTAAAAATATATTCTGAGAAACTAAAAATGCCTCAGTAAATATCCATAGCATTTTGAATTTTATGTGACTCTTCTTAGAGAAGTACAATCTCTCTTAGACTAAAAATATATTCTAAGAATCAAAAATGCCTCAGTAAATGTTCATGATTTTGGGATTTTGTGTGACTCTTTTTAGAGAAAAGTGTTAGAAATACTTTCTTGAACTAAAAATATATTCTGAGAACTAAAAATACCTCAGTAAATATCTATAATTTATGAGATTTTATATGGCTCTTCTGAGAAGAGTAATAATCTCTCTTAGACTAAAAATATATTCTGAGAATCAAAAATGCCTCAGTAAATATTTATAATTTATGGGATTTTATATGATTCTTCTTAGAGAAGAGTATTTTCTAGAAATACAATCTCTCTTGAACTAAAAATATATTCTGAGAACTAAAAATACCTCAGTAAATATTCATAGTATTTGAATTTTGTATGACTTTTTCTTAGAGAAGTATAATCTCTTTTAGACTAAAAATATATTCTGAGGAACTAAAAATACCTCAGTAAATGTTTATAGTATTTTGAATTTTATGTGGCTTTTCTTAGAGAAGTACAATCTTTCTTAGACTAAAAATATATTCTGAGAATCAAAAATGCCTCAGTAAATGTCCATGATTTTGAGATTTTGTATAACTCTTCTTAGAAAAGAGTGTTAGAAATACTTCCTTGAACTAAAAATATATTCTGAGAACTAAAAATGCCTCAGTAAATATCTATAATTATTTGAATTTTATATAACTCTTTTTTAGAGAAGTATAATCTCTCTTAGACTAAAAATATATTCTGAGAACTAAAAATGCCTCAGAATGTATAAATCTTTAATTTAAGAAAAATTATACAAAATCTTGATTATGAACATTGTCTCTGAGACATTTTTAGTTCTTCAGATATATTTTTAGTCTAAGAGAGATTGTACTTAGAAACACTCTTCAAAGAGTCACACAAAATTCATGATTTCTTGAGATATTTTATAATTAAGGCATTTTTAAGACTTTAAACTTGAACCACATCTTTTCCTTCAAATACCATGATTTCTTGAGAATATTTAGACATTTTTAATTCTCAGACATATAAATTGATGGCAATTCAGAAAGAAAATGCCTCAAGAAAAGTAATATCTATACTTTAAGAAGAAATACTCTGAGAATAGTATTTATACTCTTTGAAAATTGCAATTTGATTTTAGTGATGTTCTGATGGTGCAGTTATGACATTATTATAATAATCTATATATAAAACAGTCATTTGTCTTTAAAAATAAACTCAGAAACAATAATAACTTTAAATAATTGAAAAAATAGCACATTGTAATCACATTTCATAATTGAAGTTGATTGAGAGAAATAGAGACTTATTTATTTTCTATAAATAATATTTTACTCAAATAATTCAGAAGATATATACTTCTGAAAAGTAATTCCCACAATTAATTTTCTTCATTAAAAGAAGATAAAAAAATACTGTATTATATCAGTTATATAAGAGCAAATATCAGTCTAGTGACAAATATAATACAATTAATTTACACACAGATTGAAACTCAGTACAATTCAGTTATTCTCAGATTTTTACAGACTGAAACTCAGATTATCACAGCATTCTATTAGTATTCAACAGCTTAAAAATCTGTTATTATAAGAAAGATATTTCAGTCAACTGATCTACAATACTCTGATAATTTTATAATCTAATACTAGTATATTTTACTTTTTTCTTTTGTAATATAATCTGTATATTTATAAATAATATTGATAGATTGAAAGTTATAATATTTTTACTGATGATCTGAGTAAATATAGAATCTTCATCATTACTATCTTTATATATTCAATCACAGATTCTTATTGTAACTGGAAATACAAATAATACTGAAAAAATTTTGAATGATGATAATCTTTTTTTCAATATTCATTGTAAAGAAAATATCTTACTGTTTTTCTTCTTTTTTATAAATATTAAGATATCAAATCTTTTATCAAATAAATTATTATCAGATATTTGTTATCTACAGCTTAATACAGAACTGCTATTTGAATTATATAATATTTATTAAATTTATAAAATCAGTAAAGTAATATTCTCAGTAACTTACTTAAATACACTCTTTAAGAATGTATTGTAGTATACAGTGTGAGATATATTTATTTCTTATAACTTTATCTATATCTTCAGAAAGAGCAATCTATTCAACAGCTTAATAATATTATATCTATTGATATTCACTAAATAAGAGATCTGAGTTTATATTTCTTATAAGACTGTAGTATTATATATAACCTCTGCAATTTTAATAAATGTATATTCATTCTCTATATATAATAAATCTCTACTACTTTCTCTCTATAATTAAACTCTGTTAATTAAAGTAAAAAATTTATTTCTTAAACAGTGTTTCAAACTCTCTATCAGACAACTGTATACACTGTCTTTCAACACATCTATAAAAACTGTGCTTTTGTAAAAGCACAGTATCAGCTTGTTGAAAATAATCTAGAGAGTTTATTTATCAATATAATTAAAAGTCAGAAAATATTATCATAAATTTATAAATATAATATTGATTATCAATCAAAAATCTGAAGATTAATTAAATTAAACTCTATATACTCTTAATATTTGAGATACTGTTGAGAAGAGAGTCTTCTATACAGTTATACTATCTGTAATATATATACTCAAAAATTTAATAAGACTTGTGAGACAGTAGAGTATAAATTTATTATAAATAAATACATCTGCTGTAGAGGCTTAGTATATATAAAAATAAAAATTAAATCCTCTACTGCAGATATCTAAGTTATTAGTATTGATAATAAAAATATTTATAAAATTATTTCTCTAGAGATTCTAACAATAATGTAGAATATTTTTGATTCTAAACTTTCTATTTTAAATTTAACTAACTTCATTATCAGAACTAGTTCAGATAGTGTATTCTTAACTTATTAGAAAACCCTCTTACTAACAGAAATTAGATAGTATTATTGTATTGAATATAAAAAAGTATCAATATAGTATAAAAGTATTGAAAGAAGTCTTTTGCCAGCTTGCAAAACAGTTCTTCAGTCAATATCAAAAAAATACTAATTAATTTAATCATTTATTTAGTATATGATTTTCAGATAATATATATAATACTATAAATCTGAAAAAGATACTGATTGAACACTTTGATACAATGTATATACTCAGTATATCTTTCACAAAAGTCTTGAATTAAAAGACAGCAGCAATTTTAAGCATTATCAACAATGAAAGTTTTATATTATTTACAAACTATAACAGCAAAATCTCATCAGAAAAAAAGCAAGATATGTTTTAACTATAATCAGTTATTTTTTATACTAAATAAGTATAGAATATAGCTATATTCAAACTGACATACAGAATGGCCTCTATATCTGACAGATATAAGTTTAAATCTACTCTATTTATTAATTTCTCTAAGTTAATTTATAGCAGAGTATAAGCAACATCTGCTGTTTCAGTGTAAGTCTTCTTTTTGAATATTTTCAATATATTTCTAATAAAATAGTAGATTACTTTCTTCTGTTAATATTACTAATAAAAGTTATTAGAATGATAATATTTATTTATAAAACAATAATCTCTTGCTGCTGAAGCTTTCAGAAATACAATAATTGTAATCTACTATATCTATTTTAGATATAATAATTTTGTTAGAAATATATTCAGTATTGATAAAGTATTCTCTCACTATATCTTATTTCTGCAATATTCTGATGAATGATATATTTTTAAGAGATTATCAATCTATTAATTTATTATATAACAGCAAGAAATTCTGAAAACAGATAAAAAATTTATTTTCAGCTGAAATACAGTCAGAATAGAATTTTCTACAGCTTAATATTTCTTTCTCTTTCAGTTATTAATCTTCAATAAATAATACTGAAGCTATAAATACTTTTTTTCAGTGAATAAAAAGAAGAGTAAATATAATTAATATTAAGCAGACAATTATAGTACTTCTACTCTCTAGTTTCTTTTTTGAATTAGAGAGTCAATCAGAATTTCACTCTGATCTCTTTCACTGTTTCAGATTTATTTGATATCAAGCTTCTGCTAGAGCTGTCATTCATCTACTCTTTTTATTATATATATTATATATAAACTTTTATAAAAATGATATGAATCTGAAGTTATCTCTGTTAGAGAAGAATATATATAAGAATTGTTATCAATACTGTCAGTCAGTTCAATTTTTTATCTGATATTTGAATGAAAAAATTTCATTATTCATTCAATATCAAGACAATCAGCAGTTATTAAGTTAATTTTTAAAAACTGTATAATTATTTATAGATCAGCAGAGTCTTGATTATAGTTTTGATCTTACAAATTACAGAATACTTTTACAAATTCAATATAATACATATAAAATAAAGTTCAAAGAAGAAAAAAGAAAGAGAAAATGAAAATGTATTTCTTTTCTTATAGATGTGATTTTGTTTCTTTATATTCTTTTATCTTATATTTTTCTTTTTTTATCTGTGAAATAATTGCTCTACTCTTTGCAATTGCATTATCTGATGTATCAAATATATATAGCTTTGTAAGATTTTATCATCTATATTAATCAATATATGAGAACTATAGAGTAATTGTCTTATAGCTTAGCTGAGAGATATCTGATTCTCAAAAAAAATAAGAGCTGAAATTCTGCTGTTTATTCTTGACCTTTTTCAGAATAATATATTGATGAAAACTAGTCAATCATATTTATATCTTCTGTTAAATTTGTTAAATATAATTTCTTTTTTATATTAAGCTTATACTACAGAATTATTAACAACTCACTGAATTCAATAACTTACTATTATATAGATATATATAGAAGTAGTCATCAGACTCATCACAGCAATTCTAAAAATCTTTTTATTAAAATTTATTAAATTTATTGATATATTTCTGAGTCTACAATATTAATTACTTTCTTTTTTAAAATAAATACTTCTGAAGTCAGCTGAAAGAGTTGAATTCAAACTCTTAATCAATCTCTGATCAATTCTGATGACTTTAATTTATTTTCAAATACATTTAATATTATTCAATATGAACTTTCTCAGAATTTCAGTATTTTGAATTCATTCACTGATATTTTCTCTGTCAATCAGACTGTGGCTGCTCTGAAGAGTTATATTGCAAATTTAGAAGATAAATATAAATAAATAAGTTTTTCTTAATTAAAATATATTACTAACTTCAAATCAGATTGAAATTACTCTGAAGATAAATCAAAGTATATTATTTAATATATATAATACTGATTTATATCAAAATACTCTAGATAATATTCTGAAGTATATAATTGATCTGAAGTTATGAATAAAAACTGTTACTGAGATTCTTAAGAAGCTGAATCAGAGACTTATATCAGTATTCTCATCAATCACTCAATTCAATTTTATAATAAATAAAGATATATAGTGAATATAGAAATTTGATTTATACAATGCTATTAGTTTCTGTTGTATACAGCATTTAAAAACTGAATTCTTCAAAAGAATATAAGAGTATAAAGTTTAAATCAATATATATCAAACTTTGATAATCATTTATTCTTTGATAGTTGTGTATTATAATTCATAATAATATTTTACTGAGAATAGAAGAAGTACTTTGCAATCTGAGTAGCTGCAGAGTAATGACTTGAAGAAGTTCATATATTTTATATACTGACACTTCAGATAATTTCAAAGAGTATATTTATTACTATAACAGAATTTTTATACTTCAGTTTATTGTTTTTTATTACTCAGTATTTGAGATATTTTATACTGATAGAGATCTGAATTGAGAAGTTAGAATATGTATTTTAAACAGAGGTCTCTGAATTTTATATCAGATATCTGAATACAGTCAGACAGTCAAGAGTAAGACAAAGCTCAAAAGATTATATACAATCTTTCACTGATTGTTCAATAGAGACAGCACTGATATATCAATTTCTGAATTTAAAAGTAGTCAAGGCTTTTTACTCAGACAGAAGAACTGAGTTTGAATATAATAGCTCTTTCTATAATAGTTAGTCTTATAATACTTTATTGCTTTTTCATGTATAATTGTAACACTTTCTGAGAATTCATCTCCATCAGCATTCTTTCAAATTCTCTAACTTTTATAGAGAAACTACACTTTATGAACTTCAGAGAGCAGAGGAAATTATATTAAAGTATTCTCAGCAGCTGAGAAGAAGAGAGAGATTTTACTGATAAGAGATATAAAGTAACAGATGAATTCAACTTTACTAGCCACTGCTCTATATCATCTAATTTATTGCATGAAAAAGCAGATAGATAATTGTATATTATAATATTAAATAAAGAAATACTAAATTATAAAATGAGTGCTGAGAGATCTGATTTGATTGATATAACTGATATATAAATACTTCATCTTCTGTTAATTGTGTATTGATGATCAAGAATGTAATATACTCAAATATTTTTTTTATTATATCTTCTTCTTTTTTCTTCTTTGTTTCTTCTTCTGCTTCTGCAGCTAAAGCCTTATATTTTCAGAAAGTCAATTGTCTAAAAGATACATTTCCATTATATAAAACACACAGAGAATATATTTATTTTTTTATCATATTTTTTCAATATGACAGATCTTACAACTTGTTTCAATCTGCTGTATTTTATACTGATAGCAATAATTCTTCAATTCATCATCAGTTAAAAATTCTGTAGTAGTCTCAGAATCTAAGATATTGTCTCTGTTATTGAATTTGATATTATTAAAAAATTGAGACTGATTATTTAAAATTTCAGACAGCTGCTTAAGCAGAATGTTAAGTGAAGCTGCAGTCTTAGATAAGAAATAGAAATATAAAACTGTATTATAAGAATTCAAACAGATAATAAAAAAAGAAAGAGTATATAAACTTTTATCAGAGATTTGAAACAGTATTTTCTGAAGAAAGTTATTCATCTTGCAATAAGCTGAGAGAATGAATTGTTGTGTATCAGATAATAAATATTAACTGAGAAATAATGAAAAGTTCTCAGCTTTTTATCTATTTATATTGAGCAGATGCAGAAATTCAGAGTAGAAAGAAATATTGAAATAAAACAAGCAAATATTTGAAATAGAGAGAAGATTTGAAAAGTGAAGAGTGTATTCAAATAAGAGAGAAGTGTCTTTTATAGTCATCTGTAATCTCATTTTTAAATAACTGACAGTACTGTCAGAAATCCCTTTCATCTGATATATATCTTCTGAAGAGAGCTCAAAGCTGACTGATCTGTTACTCATCTGACTATATTCTCTTATAAAAAAAGTATATAAATAAGTGAAGAGATGCTTCTGCACTGATTTCAGTGCAGATGATTGATTGTGAATGCAGTTTCATCTTTTTATATATATCAACTCCTCATTTCTTATCTTTTTGACTGAAGAAAAGAATACAGTAGATTTATCAGTTTAATCTTTCTAATATATCAGTTAAAAAAAAAGAAAAGAGAATGAGAATTCTTGACTGTAGCACTGATTCAGAGATTATTCTTTTCAATAAGTTGATTGACTGAATGAAAGCTCAAGTTTGCTTAATCTCACTGCATCTTCTGACAAAAAGCACTGATATATAGCTGTATCTCAAATTGAATCTTGCTTTATATTGAATGTTTTTGTTCAGAGTGATTGGAAATAAGATGTTTATACACTCAATATAGCATGAAGCACTTCTACATTGATCTTCTTTATTAATGCACTATCTCTCAGTTCAGCATCTGCTTTGATATATATAATTGATGAATTATACAAAGTATATCTTATCTATTCTTCAGTCTCAATCTATTTTCATTCACTGAGATCAGTTGAATATAAAATATATAAAGATATCAAATATCATCTGCAGAGAGAGAAGAGTATTTCATTCTCTCATCTCATAATATAAATATCTTTATATACAATATTATTTTTTTTAGATCTACTAATAACTATCTCTCAACTCAGCTGAACACAGTATATTTTTTGAAAGTGTATATTTCTAATTCTCAGTCAAACAAAGAGTCTCTGCATCTTCTTTCAATACTTATATCTATATTTCTTTTCTCTGTATTTATTTATCTTTTTAAAAATATAGTAAATGAGATGTTTATTAATTCTTCTGCACTGCTATTCACTGTCTCTGATTTCAATAATATTAACTGAAATAAATAAATTCTATTCAATCTCTTCTCAATCAATGTTTCTCCACTGTCACTTCAATTATTGAATTTCTCTGATGACTTTATCAAGAAAATTCACTCAAGCTCAAGCAATATTGCTGATGATTCACTCAGTCAACAAGAGTCAATTCTTTCTCTGATTTCTAACTATTATAAAGACAATACATTGAAAAAGTTATTGAATGACTCAAATAATTTTATCAAGACTGACTTATATCTGAGTGAGAAATATTATATTCAAGCTCACTGATCAAAAGAAGCTACTCTCTCAGTGTTGAATTATTAAAAAGATGATGTATAATGAAAGACACTGAATAAGTAGAAATATATTATCTTATTTCTTTCTCAAATGACTATACAGATACTGATATTTAAGTAAAATAGATATAAAGTGTATAAAATAGTAGAACAGATGAATTTATAAGAAATATGAGAATATAACACTCAATAAAAGCAGTGAAACTTAGATTCTGCTGATAAAACTCAGCATTTATTTTATAAAAAATATTTCTCATATCTCACTCACTTTTATAGAAGATTCTATTATAATCAATGAGTCAATGACTCTCAGCAATTTATCTTACAACTTCAATAGATTTATCATTATTTTATTTCTTTAATAAAATATAAAAAGAGTTTTCTGAAGCTACAAAGTGTATACTAAAATGATATTGAATAATATACAGAAGTATAAAAAACTGAAGCTACTGACAGCTTACTGAAATAACAATTGTTATTGAATATAATTATATAAATTATATCAGCACTGTAGAAGATGTTGAGAGGATTGAATTTAAGAGTATACAGTTGAATATAATTAATTTTTCAGGCTGAAATAATCTTCAGCATAGTTTTAACTATAAACTATATCAATTCTTTCATTAAAATTATATATACTAGTCATATCTCTTATATATTTTCCACACATCTTCAAATGCATCAGATACAGTAATTTTATTATATTTTTCAGAGCTCTATTTCTCAGCTAATCTGAATTCTAACTTATAACTGCTTTTCAGATATTGAAGAGTTTTGAATTTTGAAGTAGAATTAAATAAGAGCTGATTAGTAATATATAGAGAAAGTGTGTAAAAGATGCTTAGTATGTATATATTTTAATGAGAAAGTGAGAACTGAGTATGGTTTATTTTTCAGACTCATTTTTTTTAAATCATATTCAATTTTTAATAAACTATATTCAACTGTAATCTGTTGAATTGAGTGATTTGTACTCTCTGTACTGTCACAGTGATGCTGATAATCTAATAGAAGATAATTATAAGAAAGAAATCAAAACAAAAGAAATACACAATTTCAATATTAAATTTATAAAATTCTATTAGCTTGAAGAACTCTTCTGTGATTAATATTGTTTAGAATATATTCTCTCTATTGATGAAAACAGATGTATTATCAGCTTATCACTGATATTGCTATCTGAGCTTCTATTTGTTAGCTCACAAATTATAATCATCTTTATCTTTATCATTATCTTCATTGCTATCATCATCTTCATCTTCTCTTCATCTTCTCTTCATCTTCATCTTTATCTCCATC
>NW_025544806.1:1752403-1769553 GCF_000150115.1 Histoplasma capsulatum G186AR
CTTCATCTCCATCTTTATCTTCATGTCTATCATCATCTTCATCTTCATCATTATCTTCATGGCTATGGTCATCTTCATCTTCATTATTATCTTTATTACCATCACTATCTTCATCATTATCTTTATCTTCTCTTCATCTTCATTACTATTGTCATCATACCACCATCTATTATTTTTCAAATCAGCTTGAATCAATGACTCTGTTAAGAAAACAGTATACACTCTGTGAGAAAACTATTCAGTCAAAAAACTATTTCAATTATATAAAAAATCAGTATCTAGAAAAATTATTGACTATTACTTATAAGAATTGCAATAAAACAGTTTTATAAAATTATAAATATATCAGAAATAAG
This sequence comes from Histoplasma capsulatum G186AR, assembly GCF_000150115.1. Taxonomy (NCBI): domain Eukaryota; kingdom Fungi; phylum Ascomycota; class Eurotiomycetes; order Onygenales; family Ajellomycetaceae; genus Histoplasma; species Histoplasma capsulatum. The sequence goes on from NW_025544806.1 coordinate 1,752,760, forward strand.
AGATAGTATTGTCAGCTATATCAGAAGTTGAAAGATATAAAATATATAAAATATTATATTAAATTTTATCAGTATAAATAAAACATATCTGCAATGTCTGATTAGTTTGATAAGTTCAAATATTTTTTAAATTTATTTCTCTCTCAACATTTAAACTGATAGAAAATTAAATAGAGAATAATAATATTTTATTAAAGTCATCTACTATATACAAAATGATATTCAATCTTCAGAATAATAGAAAATTCTCAGAATATTAATTTAACAATCTTTTTTCATTTATTAACTCTGAAAATATATACTGAAAGTAATTATTTCTACTCTCTTTATCTGATATCTGAATTCAATAATTTTTATTATTGAAGATTTTCAACACTGTGCATCTTATTATACAAACACTATCAATCAACTTTATTTATTAGAATGATGAGTTTATTTAAAATAAGAAGTAGAATTGAAATATCAGTAATATCTTTTATCAGACTAATATATCTCTCAGTTTCTCTGATCTCTTATCTAAATATTTCTTGATAAATATTTCTTTTTCAAAGAAATTTCATCAGCTTCAGTCATACAACATACTTAAAAACTAATTTTAAATTATAAATGATAATAATCTTGAGTTGCTGATCAATTTTGCATCTATAGAAAACTTTGTTAATATATATATTAATTTATATAATCTTCTTATTATTATTATTCTATAACTGACTTTGAATAGATTAAAATCAATATAGCTTATCTCAATTCATTGAATACTTACAATATATATAACTTCTCTATTCATTAATAGAGAAAAATCTCAAAGTTTTTATATAATTTTCAGATGAATTTAACTATCTCATCAAAATCTTAAGTAAACTGAATAATAAATATATTGCTTGTATTGATTTATTCAGAGTAGTTTATATTTCTTCTGATTGACTATATACAATATTTACAATAAAATCTGACTCTTTGATTGAAATTAACTTTGTATCTCTTGAAAGTCTGAAGATTATAATATTAAATATTAATATATATTTTTTATATCTTTATCAAATTTCTCAATCAGTACTGAAGGATTTCAGAGAATTCAGTAAAGCTATTTTAAACTTTTTTAATAATAAATATAAAGTTGAAATTATTACTTTTATATTGAGAAATTAAATATTGTTTTTACAAGCTCTGTCAATTAATGTATTGAAAAATATAAACTTTCAATCAGCAATACTTACTCTTCTTAATGATCTTGAAACAAAGCTATTATATAAAAAAGTATATTGCTGTAACACAATTTATATAAATATACTCTTTTATATTAAATACAGTTATTAAGTGAAATTTTATAAAAATACTCTCTGATATTTCTTTCTGATCTTTTGTTTTCTATTAGAGAAGAGGGAATGAAAAAGATTAGAATATTAAAGAATTAATTAACTCTTCAGATTTTAGATCAAGCAAGATATTTTAATTAAAATATACTGTAACTGATATAATATCAGATAAGTTCAATATTTTCTCTCTAAAAAGAGAGTTTTTTGTATTGTTCTTCTGTAGAGAAATAGTCAGTCAATAATTAGTAAAAATATAACTATTAACTGATTTATTCTTGATATACTGAATATGAGCAATTGATTTTTTCTACTACTATTATTCTTATATATTTATTGAAAAGAAATCAGTCAAAGATATAATAAGAGACAGACAAACTCAAAGCTGAAGAAATTTTACCATGTATAAGAAAAGCAATTAAATATCAATTATAATTTACTACTAGATCTAGCAAAGAATACTGATATCTATAACTGTTAGTATTAATTGCTATAATCTTTATATCATCAGAGATTTTGAGAAACATCTCTGCAAATAACATCTATATATCAGAATTTCATAACTCAGTGCCTTCTTCATCTCACTGACTATATAAAACCACATTGCTACTTGATTGAAATACTTATTTTTCACTTTTACAGTGATTATTTGCAGATAGAATCAGATGTGTTGATATAAGTTTTATAGTATATTTTTTAAAATCAGAATTCAACAGCCTCTTAAGAATATCTTTTCATATTCTATTCAAGCTTTGTGATTTTTATTATATTCTTTTTAAAATCTTTCTTCTGCTGTTTGTTTATTCTCTTTGTCTTTATAAAGAAGTCATTTCAATCTCTCTTCAGATCAGATATGAACAGCATTGAGAAATACTTATCTTTTCTAGATTTTAAAAGAATTAAAATTTCAAAATATAAGTGAACACAAATCTACAACTGCTCAAGTTCTCCACATAAATGATGAAGTAATAACAAAAATATTGATATTCAAATCTCTCATAAATAAATACCACTTAGTGAATGGAATGCAAATGCAGAGATTGTATTCACAAAGATATTTTATTTTAACTGTATTTGAACTCTTTCTTACAGAGAAAGAGATAACTTCTCTATAAAAAATAATAGTATTAAATAGTTAGATATCTTCTATAATAAATCTTCTATAAATTTCTTACAACTTCTGTAAACTTCTGCTAAAATTATAAATCATCAAGTAATAGAAATGAATAGAAATATACTTATCTAGATGTTATTAATCTGCTCAAGTATTATTCACTCATATTGTAAGTATAAATATAATTTTTATACTTCTATTTCTTTATCTTTCTTTCAATCAGTATTTCTTATTATATAAACTGCTATTGCACTTGTCTCTTTATTTATCATTTATTCTTGAATATAACAAAAATAAGTTATATCTTGATTATAGATAATATATAAATTTATCTTTGACTAAACAGTTTAGTCAATACAATTATATCTATTTATAAGCTCAAGTTCATCATTCTCAAAGCTTATTTTAATATATATTATACAATCAAGTCTGAGAAGATCTGTGCAGACTGTTTTCATATTACTGAATATAGATTCTTATATAAATGTATTATTTTCAGTATTAGAAAGTTGTGTGATAATTGTCATTTCTATAATATAAAGTATTGTGCTGTATATTCACTATATGTCACTTCTAGAGAAAGTTTAGATGCTAACTGATATTATTATAGATTCTCAAAAAGTCTTATTTTATTGTGGAATTTTATATCAGAAGATTATACAAGATGATATATCAGAAGTAGAGAGATAATAATAACTATTACAATATTATAAAGAAGTTAAAAAGTATGCTGAGAACAGTCAATGATTTGATCAGATTTTATAAGAATATTACACTGAAATCATTTATTGAAGAAGATTTTCAGATTATTGTCAATACAAATAATGAAGTTGATTTGTATAATACAAGTTATTTTTTTAATAAAAAGTTATCAATGAATTTTTCTTTATATCTGATGAATCTCATTGATTATAAAATTGATGAAGGGATTATTGAGAAATAGTCTTTGTTTTCAGTTGTTGTTATTGCTATTTTTATTATTACTTTTACTTTTGTTTTTTTTTTTTTAATATCTTTTTTTATTTTATTTAAATGATCAATTAGTCATTCTTTCAATTCTGATATATAATTATCAAAGATTTTTATTTAAGCTTAACAAGCTTTAAACAGTACTGTAAAGCAGTTGAAGTGTTGAAAGTAAATCTTACTCTTACTATTTATTTGAATCTCTCTAAAGATATAAACTTCTCTGTAAAAAGCAAATATAATTTATATAACTGATTTGAACTGTAATAGAAGATAATCTGTTGCAATCTTCTGAGAATTCTATATATTTTTAGATCAATCATCTCTCAAGTAAGTATAATAAAATGCTTTTGAAATCATTACCTTGAGATTCTGAGCTGAATCTGTGGATCTTTGATATTCTGCTGAATAGAAAATGACATTATAAGATAATAAAATCTTCAAAGAAAATGACACTGTGAGATGATGAAATCTTCAAGAAAAATGACACTGCAAGACAGTGAGATTATTTGTAAATAGTAGTAATCTTCATATTTATACATATCTTTGATCTTCTATTAACTTCATCAATCTTTTGTAAACATCTATTTTTTTGAAGTTGTGTGAACTTCTGAGTCTATCAAATTACTCAATAAATAAGAAGACAAATTCACTATATTAAAGAAGAAATGAAAAATAATATACTGATATTTTTGATTTTTTTCTTTTTTTCTTTCTTTCTTTTCTTCTTTTCTCTCTTTCTTCAGCTTCTTCTTTCCTCTGTTCTTTGCAGAAAAAGAAATTCCATTGAAATCAATCAAATAAACAATATAAATTTAAATGAGATATATAATAGAGAAAGAATCAATCACTGACATGTTATATTAGCTTTTCCTTTTCATTTCCAGCATCAATGACACCCTCTCATCAACAATATTATATAGTGTCTCTTCTCTCAACACTTCATCTGCTATATAAAATAGAGTTTGTGTAGTAGCTTCAATAGACTACTCTATTATATACTCTTCAATATATTATGTTGAAGGAATTGAGTTGAGTGATTCATACCCTCTATTATTATAATACTGATGATGATTGAGCTCTTTTGCTCTAGTAATCTAATATATTGTATTGCTCTTATATAATAATAACAACAATATTATTCTTTCACAGATTTTGAACTTTGATATAAGTTGACAGAATATATTAAGAGGGTTTGATTTATCTTCTCTATCTGTATAACTGATATGAGAGAGCTTTTTTGATTCAGTGATCTAAAAGAAACAATATAGAAGTTCAATTACTAATATATTAATATTGTAAGTATATAAAGTAATTGACTCAGAAGCAGAACTTGATAGAAATCTAAAAAAGTTAAATTGATTGTATTAATCTGAAAATATTAAGAAGAAAGACTGAAATAAAGTATTAATATTGATTTAGATTATTATAAATGCAGCTCAGCATCATCAAAGACATCTGAAGATAAATACTCTCTTCTTCAATTATTATATTTCATTTATTCAATCTTCTGTCATCTGCAAGCTCAAATTTGTCAGTCAAATTTCTGCAAAATAAAACTTTTTAATATTAAAAATAAATATCAAAAAATTAGAAAACTGTACAACTTTCTTATATTAATAAATTGATCTGATATGTATAAAATATAATATTCAAATATTATTCACAGTAAAACTTATCTGATACTTTATACAGAGCTAACAAGCTAGTCTGCATCACTCTCAAGAAGCTGCTGCAAAGAAATTCTCAAATAAAAATAAGTAATTTATCTACTGATACTTGAGTTCTTTGCTCAATATTGAATTACAGTTAGCAAAGACAGTTCTCAGAGAGAAAGCAGAATCAGAACACAATAAAACATCAAGAAAATGAAAAAAAACTCATCTGACAGCAAGAATTCTGAGAGAATCACTGAAATCAAACAGTTACAAAAAGAGAGAACAGTTGATCAGATATTAATTAGTATATATTCAGCTTTTGAATTTTTTAATATCAAAGTTTAATATTATCAATACATTTTATAGAGTGAATATAGTATTCTATCTTCATTGAAATCAGTATCTGTATCACAATTTTCTGTATATATTATAGACAGCAGACTGACTAATAGATCAGTCTATAGAATAAATTATGAAAAGATTAAATTATTGACTCTAGACTGTCTATTATAGACTAGTACATTATACATATATATCTCAGCTGTCTGCATACTAATACAATCACTTAGATATCTTATATAAATCTTGATTAATTGTTTATCTATCTAGTGGTGAGTTAATATATATGTGTGAATTATATAAAATAGAGCTTGTGTAGCAGCTTCAATATAAATATAAGAGAATAATATTATTGTCATTACTAAAACTAAACTACACAAGAGCAATACAATATATTGAAAGATATATAATAGAGTAGCTGTAGTATTTACTAACATCTCTCTATACTGCAGTGCTGTCAAAGCTCTGCTGCTCAGAGTCTTTTTTTACTCAATTCTTCTAAAAATATAATAATAATTAATTACAAGAATCAGATTCTGATTTCCTCTTTGAAAATAGATATCTATATAGCAATAACTGTAAAAAATAGAATAATACAAGCAAAATCTGTAAACTTTTATATTGTCATTATCTTCATCTCTTATCAATTTTCATTAAGTCAATTCTCTTAATAAATTCTTTGAAGACAGGCCTTGTCAGCAGCTTGATAAGACTGTCAGCTATATTCACTGTAGAATCAATATATTTCATCATAATTTCATCTTTTTCAATCAAGTTATAGAGAATATAATATCTGATCTTAATATAATGTAATCTTCTTATTAAGAACTTTTCTTTTACTAAATCTATTGCACTCTTGTTGTCAACTCACAGATATAAGTATATTTTCACTTTCTTTTTTACTAATTCAGTATTATATAACATATCATTCAGTCAGATTACTTCATATATTATTTTATTTATTATAATATACTCTATTTCAGTAATTGATTTTGCAACTGAGATCTGCTGTTGCAATCATTATAAAATTGATAATTCATTTAGTAGAATAATATAATCTGTAGTTGATTTGTATTAAAAGTCTATCTCTGTTCAATCTGAGTCACTGTAGACTATAGAATTGAATCTCTTAATTATCTTCTTCTTATACAGAATTCCATAATTCTTTGTTTTCTTGATATAATATAGAATATGCTTTAATGCTGATCAGTATTTCTTGTATAAATATAAGTTGAAATATAAGAGATAGTTGACTGCAAATACCAGATCTGATCTGCTGTTTGATATCAAATACTGCAGCAATTCTAAGTCTTGATAATATTTAGTAATAGTGAAATCATCATCTAATCTGCTATCTTTATCTGATGAAAATTCTAGATATATATCAGCTATTATTGATATACTGACTGAGTTGATTTTATTTATTTCAAAATTTTTAAGAATTTTATTGATATAATGGTTCTGAGTAACTGTTAGATCATCATTCATCTGATACTTGATTTTCATTTCAAGATAGAGCTTATTCTCTTCAACATTCTTTATCTCAAATTTTTTAATAATCTCTGTCAATATTCAGTTCAATTGCTGCTCTTAAGATCTTATTATCTGACAGTTATTAATATATAATATCAGATAGATCTTGTAAATAGAGTGATATAAAAATTTATCATCATACAGTGAGATTTTGAATTCTAGAGTGGTGAGATATTCTGTTGTAAGAAAATACTATATTTTTACTGTTTATTTCATTCTATAAAGGCTTTGATGAAGCAGATCAACTAGATCTTCTCTATTATATTTAATCTCTATAGATAGTTGCATATATATCATCTTATACTATAATAGTATATTGTTCAAGAATACAGAGATATAATCAATCATCTTTATCTTTTATCTCTTTACTGTTGAGATTGTAAATAAGCTTCATAATATAAGTTCTGATACCATCACAGTGTACAACTTTGTATAGTGAACTTTTTATTATTGAAGAAATTCTCTAACCACTCAGCAAGCTCTAAATCAGATTGTTTCTTTCTTATTATTCAACTTGCAATCAAACATTTACTTATCAATTAAAATATTCATATCTGAGATCTTCTCAACAATAATATATATCTGCTTGTTCTCAAATATACTGACTTCTTTTCTCATTATTTTATATCAGTAGTTTCAATCAGAACTTCTTTTGACTTTCACTATAATAGTTAAATAATCAGTTAAAGTGCTTAGAATAGAATCATTCTTATTAACAAAGTTTTCTGATTTATTATTCTTGATAAATTCTGTCTTATTATTTAGAAAATATATTGAATCTATTATATTTTCAAGATTATTATTGACAATCATCTTCAAAACATCAGATTTCATCTTTACTAGATATTATAGAAAACAGTGTTGCTATCTGTCAGCAGCATCTAATACATTCAATTTTTCTGATAATTCACTCAATTACTTCATTACATTTGCAGATATAGCTTCACTTTTATCTAATTCTTTATTAAATATAATATCTCATACAATCTCAAGACAATGATCAATCAGATCTCAGATATAATATTAATGCAGTTCTTAATAGTCAATTAATTATCATTTTTTATCATCAGTTCTATCTATAAACTTATTGATAATTTTTAGATTCTTTTTATAGATCTTACATTCTCATCTGTATATTCAATGAGTGATAGATTGTATCTCAGTTCAAGCTTTAAATAATATAAATGAAACTTCTTACTTACATCTGTAAATTTTAGTTGATATTGAAAATATATTGATTATTATAATTGCAGTTTGTATTATCTCATCTCACAATTCTCTAGCTAGTTCACTATTAAATAGAAGACTTCTTATTTTTTCTATAACAATTCTATTGATATATTCAGCAGAGCTGTTTGATTGTAATATATCAGATATAGTTATTTTATATACAATTTCTCTGCTCTGACAGTAGATCTTCAGATCTTGATCTTTAAACTCACTGCTATTATTTTAGTATAGAGTCTCTATACAGTGTTGTATAGTTGTCTCAATGTTTATGATGAAATTCATCAATCTCACAGTAGATTCATTTTTTAACATTATTAAAATTACTCATTGATATTTTATAGTATCATTTATTATCTCTAATCAGTAGCTAGCACTCTCTTTAGTAAATAGATTATTTCTATCAAAAAGTATTTTTCTATTCTCTGCTAGATTGATGAAGAACTTTATCATCAATTTAATAGCTTGTATTATAAATACAAAGATTGAATATATTATCTTTACTTGAACACAGATTTTGTAAAATAATAAAGCTCATTAACTGATGATTTTTATTTCTAGATGTGAATCTGCTGTTATTCTGAAGATATCTACAGAGTTCAGATGCTCTAATTTTTAATATTACTGTGTTATTATTAATTCTACAATCTTTATATTATTATTAAGTAGTATCAGTATCATATCAATAGTTCTATTATTTATCATCATATTGACAGACTCAAATTTACTATTGAACAAAATGAATTGAATTAGATTTTTATAGATAGACAGTTTTTTCATCTTATAGATATCATTGTTATTCAACTTCATTATAAAAAAGAATGTTCTATCTGAGGATATAAAGAACACAGTATAATTACTATTATATATTAATTGCTTGAAGATAAAGTTCTGATATATAAACTTACTCATACTCATCAGATTCACTTCTAATTTCAGAATATAACAGATATTGATTAATAGTATATTCATCTCTTCAATAGTAATCTTTATATTGTCTATCACTACAGCAGATACTATCATTTTATCTATCATCTTCAACTTAACAGTATATTTTTAAAGCTTTGTTATGACAAAATTTTTATGAAATGTTGTATAGATACTCATATTCAAGTCTAGAATTCAGATATCTTTTGTAAGTCTCTGACTGCTTATATAGATTTTATCTGTTATACAGAATATTTATTCCATAATATTATAGATAGAAACAGTGCTAGTATTAGCATCACTCTTATTTTTATTCTTATTAACATTGCTAGAATTGAGAGAACACTTCTCTGAGTATTTCTTTCAGCAATTATTTTAGATATAATCAGTTCTCTGACAGCAGATTCATATCTCACTGCTCTTTTTATTGAATTTAAAGTTCTTCTTCTTATTTTTATTCTTATTTTTACTTTTTTTATTCTTCTTGTCAGATTTGAAGTTCTGTATATTATTGATAGAGTTTCTAGATATATCAGTATTGAATTCATCAGTTGTCAGAAGTCACAAAAGAATATTATAGTAAAGAATTATAAAATCATTTTCTAAAAGTTGAGTATTATCTTTTTCAATCTAATTTATACAGTTCTTAATGAATGAGACTCATTCTTTGCTTATCTCAGTAAATAAGCAATCAAAAAACATAAAATCTTCAACTCTATATTCTAGACAGATATAATCAGTTCTTATAGCAATCAAGTATTTAATAAATACACAATCAGAATCTTTTGACTTAGCTGTTATATTTATTATCTTCTTATATAATCTTATTTTTAGAACAGCAGATCTCTCAGCAAAGTTATCCTCTATAATAAATTATAAAAAATATACAGATAGTTTGAAATTCTTGAATATAGTAAAATAAGATTTTATCTGTGAAGCAACTGATGATCATATGTAGTTGTATAATTATATATTACATTTTTTTCAAAATTACTGTATATCAGTGCTGATGTTATCATCAGAGCTAGTTTACTTCTTATTAAAAATATCATCAGTTTCAAATTGTCTCACTGTGAGAAGAATCTCTTTTTTTTATATAAGATAGTTCTCAGATTCAGTCAGTACAACTGGCTTTTTTATAAATTTTATTTAATCACAGAACTTATTAAAAATTTTTACAATAGCAAATATTCTGTCTTTTCTCTGCAGATAGTTTACTAGATCTATACTGATATTCTTATTATTTATAGAAACTTGATCTCTATCAGTTTTCATCTGCTGAACTTTATATTAAAGTCTTACAATCTTCAATTTCATACAAGTTTCTTTATTTATATTATAACTACTAGAGTCATCTATATTATCTGATATCTTATTATCATTAACTGAGTCTTTGTATTTGATATTTGACTCATTTGATTCTTTTTTGATTGTGTTGTCAGATTCAAATGTCTCTGAGATAGTTATTTTATTAATTGTAGATATTAATAAATCTGTATTCAATTTCTATTGTGTCTCAGATGTTTGAGAATTTCTTCTTCTATATATTATTATATAATTCTTCATTAAATCAGACATTCCACTCAATCTTAAATTAATCATGAGGTTTAAATCATTTAGATATATTTTTAATAATATATAAAGATATAGTTAGTATATTATTTCAGCAGTTCTGTTGCTTCTTAGAGTTATAATCTGTGAAAGAATAACATTGCATTACTAAAACTAAATTAAGTAAGAGTAATATAATATATTGAGAGTATATGATAGAGTAGCTGTAATACTCACTAATAATAAATACTCATCTATACATCTCTCTGAAAAACAGAAAAAATATTTGAAAATATTTTTATATCACAGTGATTATTCATCTGCATTATCAGACAAACAATCATCTCTTCATAATACAATACAACAACAATATAAATATATCATTGTAATATATTATATAGTAAATGATGATAGTCTCTGAGTCTGAGTGTAATCTGATGCTGTAGAGGTTTTCAATAAACATTGTATATTATAAAAATACAATAGCAGTGTCAGATTTGTAGAGAGAAAGATAGTATAAAAATTAGAGATCAAATACTTCAGCTATTTGATAACTTCTGACTTTCAAAGAAGAGAAAGAGAATAAAACTCAATTATTTATATTAATTATAATTTTTATCTCTTTATAAAGCAGAGTTATTCATCTAAAATAGTTATCTGTTCTCTTGAGAATCAATCTAAATCCTCTACTATCTTCAACAATTATAATACTCAATTACAACAATTGAATGAGTGCAATAATATTTCAATAAATTGAAAACACAGATTTATAAAGATTCTTTTCAATCAATTCAGAATGTTACTATAAAACCATCATTTAATCAAGCTGCAAGTAGTATAGATGACAATAACAAAACACTACTGAGATTAGAGATTAAGAATTATTAGAGAAAAAAGAATATATTAGAATTTAAGAGCAGAAATAGTTAAATTTTGTATTATTATATAAAAGACATAAAGAAATAATATCAGTTCAATAATATTTAGAGACAATTCACAGAATCAGTGCTGATTAGCAAGTCAGAGATTTCAGAAAGCAATAGAAATGACAGTTAATATATAATTTCTCTAAATATCTCAAAAATTAAAAATACTACTGTATTTATCTCTATATAACAAAGAACAGAGTATAAATAATCTGTATAATAAAGTATTGAAGATGCTACACACTGAGCTAGATTAATATAATAATAAATCTCAGAATTATAAAGAACTTCTTCAGAAGTTACAGATAATCAAAGAAAATATATTAGAATAATATACTATTTGTAAAAATAGATCTGTAATATTTATAGAAAATCAGTGTTGTTCTGATAGATCAGAAAACAAGAGAAATAAATGAATTCAATAAATACTCAGCTTATATAAATAAGATTATACAGGTAAATATTTAAAGAAATACAGAAATCTGCTTTCTTCAGAATATAACAGCTCTTATTATCATTGTACAGTTTTATCAGCTTTCAAAGAAAATTAAATATCTCAATCAACTAACTCTAGTATATGCATTTGTAATGTAGTATATCTAGTTATCAATTCAGTATTATTCAATTTCTAACTTTCTTTTCAGATGCTCTGAGATAATCTCTGCTGAATACTTTATTCAATTTCAGATACTTCAGTGATCTTTCATTTATTTTCTGTCAAAAATGACTCTTCATTATCAGCTTTTTTCTATATATATAATTCTTTGCTCAGCAAATTTGATTTCTTTTCATTTTTATTTTTCTCTTTTCTGTTTATATCTCAATCAATTATCTTCAATAACTGATCTCTAATCTATTAATGAAAAATCTATAATGATTTAGAGTGTAATATATATTCTTTGTATAATATATATTTAATATATTTATAGATAATATTTACTTTTCTTATATCTAGTTTATTCTTTTTTTGCAAAGATCTATTTCTTCTAATCTTAGCATTAGACTTATCTTTTTTAGTTATGTGAGATAGAAGAATAGAAAGAAGTTTTGAATGTTAAAATTTTTAGATCTATATAGTGATACTGCTGATATCTTTAATTTTTATAATAATAAGACAAGGGAATATTTTGAAAGAGTTCTGAAGAGTCTTATCATTTTTTATACTCAGACTAATCAAAGAATTTTTGTTATTAGCAGTTCAATGCTCAAGAAATATCATACAAACATTCAATAAAATTTATACAATAAGATATCTAATTTTTCTCATTGACTTCAAAAAGAATTATACTTTCTATAATATATAAAATTATTTTAATTCTTCTATTCAAGCTTTACAGCTGCTATACTTTATAACTAACTGAATTTATTTTCTCACTATAATAATCTACAGAGTACTCAAGTACTGATATCTGAAAGATCTATTAGAATATTATAATATTATTTTTATTCTTTCAATTCTTAATTATTTCACTGAATAGTTTTTTTTATTTCTCAAATAAATATCAGTCTAATTACCTTTCAGCAATAAATATATATATAAAAGTATACTACAGAATAGAACAATAAAGCAAAATTCTATCTACTCTTCATCTTCTATTCTTTATGTCTTATTATAGAGTATACAGTTAAGAAGAAAAATACTATTGCACTCTATTATATATTTGACATCTCTGTTTCAAAAAGAAAAAGATCTACTGCAGATTTTTACAAATATATCTACATTATCTCACTGAATTACTCAAGTGCTGCAAGAAATGATATATTGAACTACTCAGAACTTTTCATTCTCAAATACAAACATCAGATTCAAAGTCTGCTTGTGAATTATAGATATAAATATACAGCTTTTTATGACTTCTTCCTCTTCTGTCAATACATTTTTACAAATGTATTATATTTGAATAATCAAAAAAACATAACTAACATTTTCAATTTCAGCTTTCACTACATCTCAATGAAAGAAAAAGACTGTCTTCAAAAATCAGTCAATGATATTCTCTTGTTTCTAATACTTTTCAAAAGTATATTCATCATTTCAGAGCACTCTGATATCTTTAAATAAATGCAAGAATATATCAACTTCAATTCTACAATATCAACATAGTTTTATCTTTCATTTTTGAAAAATTTATAAATCTCATCATTGATCATCAGTTTCAACAGTCAGTTTCATGTAAGAAAATATCTGAAGATAATGATCACAGAAAATATTGTCAATACTGATATGAAGAAAATCATTTCTAATACTATTTCTAATGAAATCAATATAAATCTGATAGAGTTATTTATAAAATATTATAAATTTTATCACTTCTTTAACTTGCAAAGTATCAGAATTCATACTTTCAAATATTTTATTTATAAACTGATGAATACTCTACATTTTATAACATTGTAGTAATGGTAAAAACATATTTATCAAAAGTTGCAAAGTCATCATACCACACATTCTGAGATATGAAGAATTAATTAAGAGAGTTTAATCAAATACTATATCATCAAACAAAGCTATTCTATAAATATATCATGAATCTTTTTAGAAATTGAGAAATAAAATTATAAAAGCAGTATCAGAGACAGTAAAATCTTCAGAATCTCTGAAAGAATATTACAGAGTATATTTTTCAGAGAAAGAAAATCAGCTTTCTCTTTCTTCACTTTCTTTAATTTTTATTTTTTTATTCAGCTCACTCTCTCTTCTGAATACAAAGAATTTCTGATCAGTTTATTATAATAGTAATATAAAATCAAAAAAGTCCACTGACTTCAGTCTGAATCTTCAATGAAACAGTCAATTTCTTCAATATAAATTTACAATTCTCTATTTTATATCATCTCATTTCAACTATATAAATATATCAAAGCAGAGACATTTGAGTTTCTATAAGTTTTTATTCTTAACATCTTTTTTTAAAAATGAATAGAAATGCTGTTGAATTATTGAGTTAGTCTCAGCAGAATTAGATAATAAATTGAATAATTATATCTACTGTGAGCTGAGCCACATCATTACATTTACAGATATAATATTTTAATAATAGCTGAAATCAGTTACAGCCACACCTCAGATTGTGAAAGATTAATAAATATATATATCAGTCTAATTATCTTCTAGTAATTATTCAGCAGTTTTAATAATCAGTTTTATATAAAAAAATAATTTCTGTATTGAAATTGTTGATTCTGCAGTTTCAGAAGTATGTACAAACTTTTAAGAGATAAAATATATAATTATATAAAGAAGATCATTTCTAATATTATTTCTAATGAAATTGATATAGATTCAATAACTACTTATAAGACACCACAAATTTTATATCACTTCTTTAATATACAAAGTATTTGAATTAACACTCTTAAATATTTCATTTGTGAACTGATAAACTATATCTCTCACTCTACAATCAATATTGTAGCAATGATGAAGAGTCAACTTCTCATTTATCTCAATATTTTCAACTCTACTTTTTTATACTGTAAATGAGCTGCTATATATATAAGATCTTTGCCACTCAACTCAGCAGTTTGATCTAATAGAATTTATACAAT
Organism: Histoplasma capsulatum G186AR; assembly: GCF_000150115.1. NCBI lineage: Eukaryota > Fungi > Ascomycota > Eurotiomycetes > Onygenales > Ajellomycetaceae > Histoplasma > Histoplasma capsulatum. The sequence goes on from NW_025544806.1 coordinate 1,767,863, forward strand.
AAAATATCTAATTCTTATTGACTTCAAGAAAGATTTTACTTTTTATAATTACTATATAAGATTATTTTTGATTCTTCTATTCAAGCTTCACAACAGTTATACTTTTGTAATTAATTTGATTTATTTTCTCACTATAATAATCAAATGCTGCAGCTACAGAACATTTTAATACTATTTTATTATTCTTCTAATTTTTATAACTGACATAGTTTTCTCTATTTCTTGAATAAATTATTCAGTATTATCACTTCTCTGTATTAATTCTCAGAGGCTGATGACTGAATTTACTGATTTATTCTCAACACATTCTTATAATTCAAGTTATAAATCTTCTCATTTTAATTTAGTCTGAGTTTTATAGTTCTCATCTTCAATTCACTGAGTCAGCTGTTTCATTAACAAAATATTTCTTCACAGTTTAGTAGAATATCTCAGAGTCAATTCTTCTTATTTCATATATATCTCAAATATTCTTTATTTATACTAGTCACAATGTTCTGATTATTCAACTTTTCAAGAGTATTATACAACAGAATATTATCAACACCTCTCAACAGCACTCTGCTGTGTTATATACTCAAAATATCTTATTACTTCTATATAAATTCTACTGCTAAATATTACTATATTAAATTATATTAACTCTAGTCAAATCTACAAAGCAGTACAGATAGAAACAGAAGCTGAAAGACTATAAAAATAGAAGAAAATCAAGAAATAAAATGAAATAGTCAAAAAAAGAAAGAGAGACAGATACAGATTGTGAGAGAAATAGTAAAGATAAAGAAAAATTGAAATCAAACTACTGATGCTAAAATTGATTAAAAAATGAATAGAAAATATTATATAAATGCAATATTTTCATTGATAAGCTGATCTCTCATTCCACTGCTTTTATCAATTCATTCAATTCATTCATCTATCTAGTACTATATGATACATCACATCAATATATTTATATTATTGTTATATTATCTTATGAATTGTGTTTTTCTAGTCTTATTAAGACTTTCAAGATCAAGATTCAACAGTCTTTTAAGCTTTTTATATTTTACTCAACTCTTCAATCTTTTAAACTTCTGTGGATTTTTAAACAGTTATAATCTTTTTTATTATCTTTTTTAAAATTTAACTAATTACTGAATAATACTAGAATATAGATACTGATAGCTGTATTCTAACTTAGTCAATATTAATTTGTTTATGATCAGAAGTATATAAGAGTAATCTTTATATTTAATTATTATTTGATATTATGAACTTAAAAGAAGCTGCAGATGATTTCTAAAAACATTGACTTCTATATTATTAATATTTATTCTCTATTTTCAATTAATATATCTATCATTACAACATCATCAATGATATCTGAGAAATTCATAAAGAAATACAAGATTATTGTAATCAATAACTGATGATTTACAATAATTATAGATAAGAGATGATAGTCATTAAATCAAAAATGACAAGAACAAAGTGATAGAAATGATGATAGAAGAATAATAAAGCAGATGAAATGAATATTATAATAATGAAGAAATAAATAAAAAATAATAAATAGAGACAAAAAATTACAATATTGAGCATCAAATAATTAATCAAGAAGAAAATTAAAAAGAGCTTAGTAATTTAATAAAATCCTTACTGAAACCTCTACTACTCTTCTGACTGCTATTAACTACTGCTGAAAT
>NW_025544805.1:0-181680 GCF_000150115.1 Histoplasma capsulatum G186AR
GTGATTTGAGTATGAGAGATGAGTATTGATTGTAGATATTTATAATGATTATTATCAATTGTATGCTTTTCTCTGTATCTTAAGAATATTGTTTTTATGAAGTGATTTTTTAATAATATTTTTTTGATTGTATAACTAACTGATATCTTCTTCTTAAGCTTATAAGTAGAATGATTCTTTGAATCATTGTTCATCTCTACACTGTCTTTTTATACTCTCAGCTTATTTTATATTTTAAAATGAGTTATCTATTATTAATATTGTAATTGAAAGTATTCTAACTTTACTACTTGTTTGTATAATCAAGTTCTTGAGTATAGAGATGATTATACTGATATAATAACTATAACTTATATTATAGACAGAATTATCACACTCTCAGAAATGTATACTCTCTTCAGTTTAAATATACTATCAGATATAATTCAAAGATTATTTGAGCTTCTCAAAGCTTCTAAACTTTGCAGCTCTTCTTATACAAAATAACTAGTGTAGTAATATATACTATTCTTGATAATAGAGAATGATGTACATCTCAGAAAAATAATAAATCAAAATTACTATATCTAAATAAATAATTAAAAATTCTTTTACTAAAGAATCAGATTATCTTCTGCTCAGAGATAATTTAATTATCTAAAAATTTCTTTTTATTATATTATTTTTATTATATAAATAGTAAAGATTGAGCAGCAGTAAAAAATTAATCTATCAAATTTCATCTCTTTTTATATATAGAAATAAAAAAGAAATAGAAATAAAATAAATCTATATATTATTACTTATTTATTCTATTTTTCTATATATACTATTTATATATTTTTTGATCTACTTTGTTTGCTGATTCTCAGTATATTCTCTCTCTATATTATTATCTCTATAATAAGATTATACTATAGCTATTTTTATACAGCAGCTGCTTCAATAACAGTATCAACAGCAGAAATTATTATCAATTTTTTTTATTTATATAGAGATATAAGAATTTCAAAGTAGATAAATAAGAATAAGAATAGTTAAGAATAGAAATCAATACAAAAACAGAGAGAGAAGAATACAGTAGTGAAATGATAATTATTAAATATATATTCAGAGAAAGACTGATACAGTTATTATATATAATATTGTAGTAATTTCAGTTTATTATTCTTTCAGAGTATACACCACCCTCTATTATCAAGAATGATATATATTATCACACTAGTTATTTTGTATAAGAAGAGCTGCAAAGCTTAGAAGCTTTGAAAAGCTTAAGCAATCTTTGAATTATATCTAATAGTATATCTAAATCAAAAAGAGTATATACTTCTGAGAGTATGATAATTCCATCTACAATATGAGTTGTAGTTATCATATCAGTATGATTATCTCTATACTCAAGAACTTAATTATATAAACAAACAGTGAAGTTGAAATACTTCTGATTGTAATATCAATAGCAGATAACTTATCTCAAAATATAAAGCAAATCAAAAATATAAAAAGACAGTATAGAGATGAACAATAGTTTAAAGAATCATTCTATTCACAAGTTTAAAAAGAAGATATCAGTCAGTTATATAATCAAAAAAATATTATTAAAAAATCACTTCATAAGAACAATATTCTTAAGATATAGAGAAAAGTATACAATTAATAATAACTATTATAAATATCTATAATCAACATTCATTTCTCATATCTGAATCACAGAAAATATAACTAGTTCTCAAAGATCTATAAAAAATAGTATATAGAGCAGCAGCTCTCACACTCAAAAACAACAAACTTCTTATTTACAACATCTTATTAAAAGAGATTCTAGCAATATATAATCTTTATTAGATAAAGTTTGAAATACAGAAGAAATATCAGTATACAGAAGTTATTCAGTAATAAATAGTAGATATTATAAACTTTGCAAATAGCTTAGTAAATATTAAAAATAAACAAGATATTCAGATGACTGATCTTTATTAAAAACTGAAATATATATATTATAAAATTGAACACTCAGTAACTCTTGAGATTTCACTGTGTAGTTTAATTAGTTTATCTAATATTAATACTTCAGTAAATAACTCTGACTTAATATATATAATACAAACAGTACTTCTGAAGAATATATTATTTATTACAGAATATATCAAGTCAGATAATCTATCTAATCTGTCATATTTTAATAGTAAATATAAAAATAATACTGCTCTTAACTAATTGAGTTGTATGCATTTCCACTATTATATGAAGTATGAGCTCACAGAATAATAACTCACTGAATTACAGTAGATTTTATACACAGTATCTATTTTTAGAGAAATAATTAGATTTTTTTGAATAACAGCTGAGAAAATGAACACAGAGACATCTGACAAGTATAAACTATTACAGATATAAGATAATTTCATAAAATGAATTCTATATAACTTCAAGAAATTGAATGCTAAAGATAAGTATTATGAATATTTTATAAAATACAAGTAAAAAGAGAATTTTATGTTGTACTATATTTATTTCAATTTGTGTTATCTTATAATGAATCAGAAGTTTCTGATATTATTCTATTTATAGATATTTATACACAGCTTGATATCTGAGCTATATACTGAATAGAAATATCTTAATCCACAATCACAGACAGTAGAGTAAGTATATAAAACTCTACTTATAAGAGAATAAATAAATAAGCTATAAAGATAAATAGAGAGAATATTAATGAATATAAGAAGATCCACATCTATACTCACAGCATCATCACTGAGACACTCAGATATAATAAATATTGATCTCAATACTATTACAAAAGCTTTAAAATCTTTCAAAAAGAATATATCAGAGTGAGTAATATAATATTGTAAGTACAGAGTATATTTTCACTGCAGTCAATAGAACTATAATATAAAAGATTATTAAAGTTATCTGTAGAATAAGAAATCAAAAAACTAAACAAATCAACAGAGTCAGAGATACTTACTAATCAACTATTAAAGATTTTCAAAGTAAATGAGTTATCTATACTAGATAACTCTCTGAATTCTATAAGAGCTAAAGATAAAATTGATGAAGAGATGAGTGTAGAAAAAGAAGTAGATAAGTATCTGAATATTATAGAATTATATATACTGATATATAAAAAGTATCTGAAATAAAAAAAAGAAATGGCAGTGAAAGTATTATTAAATATAGATACTTCAACAAAGTATATCAATAATTATATACTAATAAAATTATCTGATATACAATAGATGAAGAAATCTAAATAAGTAAAGTTTTTAAATAATCAATATCTTATCTCATCTGTAAAGATAAAGATGCTCTTGTATTTTGAAAAATGATCTTACTACATCTAAATATATATACTTTTAGATATAGAATATGATCTGATTTTAAGATTTGATTGATTTCAGAAATATAATCTCAGAATTTATTGATGTATATATCATCTGCAGTTGATAGATTGTAAGAATCAAGTTTATACAATACTACTTATAAATATAAGATGCAGATTTCATATATCAGAGATGAAAAACTTGAATTTCATCACTCAATATTAAGTAAAACAAGTACTGTGTAAATCTTCAACTCAGAGTATTCTATACATTATAAAAGAATCTAAGACAGAGGAATTATCATTCACAAAAAACTCTAAAAATAAAAAGTATATAAAAATACTATTTGAAAAGTATAAGAAAATTTTTTAAATAAATCTCTCATCTTCTCTGCTGTCTGAAAGAGAATTTATTCACAAAATTAATACAGAGAATATAAAATTAATAAATTGTAATATATACTCTCTATTACAAACACATCTTAAGAAACTACAGCAGCAGATAGAAGAATTGTTGAAGAGAAATTTTATACAATCATTCTCTAGTATATAAGACTTTTCAGTTCTATTTACTAAGAAATTAAATGAAAAATGATGTATATATATTAACTATTAGACATTCAATAAACTCATTATAAAGAATGAATATTCACTACTGCAAATTCAGCAACAACTAGATATAATAGAGAATACTCAATATCTAATAAAAATTGATTTACTCACAGAATATTGACAGATTTGTATAGATAAACTGTTAGTACTCAAAACAGTATTTAATATTCAATAAAAAAAATTTAAATTTCTTATAATATTAATAAGACTTATAAACACTTCTGTAATCTTTTAAATAATAATAAATACAATTCTTATTAAGCAGAACAGCTGATTATGTCTCATATATTTTAATAATATTTTGATTTTTTTAAATTTATATAAAAAGTATCTACAATATATAGATCAGATACTCATAACTCTGACAGAGTATAAGCTCTATATTAAATTATTAAAATATATATTTGATACAAAGAAGTTGAAGTTTATAGAACATCTTGTGAAAGAAGATTACATACACTCAATCTCTGAAAAGATGAAGATTATTATAAAATAGCTGAGATCTAGAAATATACACTATATACATCAATTTCTGAGACTGATATTATACTACAGAAGATTTATGAAGAACTTTATATAAATCACAGCTTCACTATTAGATTTTCTTAAGAAAATAGATATTGAGTTGTATAAAAAGAAATTTCATTCAATTATCTGAAATATCTTCTGTGAAGAGATCTTTCTGAAATTAAGAGAGTATATAACAACATTTTCAGTGCTTGTTCAATCAAATTATATAAAATCCTTTATAATTAAAACAGATGCATCAGAATGAGTCATTGAATACTCTCTTTTATAAATAAAAAAGAATGATAAATTACATTCAGTAGTATATAATAATTAAAAGCTATCAGATGCAGAGCTTAACTATTCTATATATAAAAAAAAGCTTCTAATAATCAAATATATACTAGATCTATAAGATTAATATATTAATAATGAGTATATAATAACAGTAATTATCAATCATAAAAGCTTTATTTATTTGCAAACAATAATCAAATTCTCTAAGCAACTGATATAATGAATATCAGAGTTTCAGATATACAATCTTCAAATCAAATATTAAAAAAAGTCAGACACTATTATATCAGATGCTATAAGTTATAGATCTGACTTTATAAAAGAAGACTCAGTAAATATAATACAGAAAGAGCTTACACTGATAGCACTGAGAAATTGTGATAAAATAGAATAATTGAAAGCTATAATCATCTACTTGAAAGATAAGAGTATATCAGATAATAAATATCTAATAAAAATAATAGAAAAAATGCTTTTGAAATTCAAACTTGCAAAGTTGAAGAAAGATATTGTGCTCTACTGCAATCTCAGTTACACTGAGATATTATATTTTAAATCTCAGTTTCAATAAAATCTGATAAATTATATATACAAGAAGTTCAGCTACTTGAGAAGTTCAGAACTTTTAGATATTCTAAAAGATTAAATATACTGATTAAGTATAAAGAAAAATATTCAGATATATATATAAGAATGTCTGAACTATCAAATTTCTAAGAATGTAAAATAAGAATTGAAGTATGAAAAAGCACAATATCAGATAGAAAGTATAATTAAATTATTTAAACATTGAGAAATAGATTTTATAGAGATATTACTATAGATATCAAATGAAAATCATTGAATAATAACAGCAGTTGATTATACTATAGAGTGATCAATTACATAAGCAGTGTCAGAAGCAACAGAGAAAATCATTGCTAAGTTTCTATACAATGATATCTATATTAACTATAATATATTTTATAAGATATTGATAGATAATGAGACAAATCTTATAAGAGAAGTTATGAGATATTTTGTCAAACAGTTGCAGATAAAGCATCATACAACAACATTCTATCATTTTTATATAAATGAAAAAGTCAAATACTTAAACAGAATACTAGACAGCATGCTGATAAAATATCTAATGAAAAAGCTTATAAAATTATAAAACAAATATCTTGAATAAATATTATTCATAATGTAAGTTTATCAGTATATAATCTCAAAGTATTCATCATTCTATCTGCTCTATAGAATATATTTATATATCTCAGAGAATATACAGAAGCAGATAGAGAAGAAAATAGCAGTTACAGATATAAAAGTAAGAATAAGAGAAATTAGCTACACTCAAATAAAAACAAACAAATTACTACTCAACTGTATCATACAATTAAAAAGAATATAAAACTCACTAGTAAAAGAAACAAATCTTGTAGTGAGTACTTGAGTTCTCATATATAATGAGAAATCTGAGAAGTTTTAACTAAGATGATTTGAGCTATACAAAATTCTTAAATCACATTCTTTTGAAATATATACTTTGAAGAAATCAGAGAAGTAGATTCTATACAATTTCATTAATAACTTTTATTTTATAGAGATAAAAGTAGAAGATTCAAATAAGTTGTGATCATCTGCAGTACTATCATCAGCATTGAAGAAAAAAAAGCTTATAATAGAAAAGTCTCAAGAAATTAGAGAAATTATTGACACTTATAAACTGAATAATATCACTTACTCAGATCTCTTCACAATAATCAAAAAAAAATAAGAGAAAATAGAAAAAGCAGATATACAGTACACATTAATAAATGATGAGATTGTCATTGATTATACAATATTGCAATATAGACAGTGAATATAATATAGTTGAGAGTGAGTTCAAAGCAGTCAATCAATATATAAGTCAGATTACAAGAATAAAAGAAATTCAGATGAAAATTCAACTATCTATACTAATTTAAATATAAAAATCTCAGAGAATAAACTGTTAGAAATATCAGTAAATATACTGAATTAAATCAATTCAGTATCTGAAGATACTCAGAGATCAGATGAAATTAGTTTCAATGAATTATTCACTGTAGTTATCTAAGCTTATAAAAAGAGACAGTATAATATACAGAGATAGAACACTTTTATTGAAAGATATAAAATCTGCTGTATCTGATTATCAAAACATAGAATCAATAAAAAATCACACAAGATTAATATCAGATAAAAAAAAGAGAAAGAGAAAAAAAAAATCAGAAAAAAGATCTATTTATACACAGCTTTAGTGATTATTACAAAAACTTTATCTGATTTTTAAAAATATAAGAATATTATAAAATAAAAAAAAAAAAAAAGATATATATTAATAAAACACTCAAGCTCAACATCTTCAGAAATAATTTATATATAATAAAAATTAAAACTTAATCTGTATCAAGAATTTTAAGATTTCAAAATAAATATATAGAAGTGCAGAGCACATTTTTATTTTACAAAAAATCTAATATATTGATTTGATATCTTCAATAAAGAGATTTGCAAAAAGCTCAATAAAACAATGAAAATATATATACAGAGAAAAATCAATCAGAGTAGAAGAGAATAAAGTAGAAGTAGATAAAGTGATGAAATAGATATCTAAATCTCTATAAGAATAAATAATAGATATTTATCTGATAAAAAACAGAGAAAAAGAAGAAAGAGTGAAAGTAGAAGCAGAAATAAAGAAGAACAGATAAATTATAAGAGAATTGAAGATAAAAATAGTAATAGATATATACAGAATAATATTCAAAATAACTACAAAATATTAGCAGCTATTATAATATAAAGAAAAAAGTATATACTTACTGAAAGAACAGAAACTTCTCTTGAAACTTTATAAATAATTACAACAGAGACAGAGACAGTCAATAAGATAGTTATATACAGAAAATAGAATATAAAATTAAAATGAGTCTTTGTCACACACACAACTTATATAAGAAACAGATATATACTTATCTTAAGTATAAAAAAGCACTATATCATCATTTAAACTACTCTGTATATATATATTCTTTCTACAAATAATTAATTCAGAAGTCATATACTAATACAAAAAATAATAGTATTTATTTAATAAGCTGAAAGTGTATGAAGATAAGAAAACAATATAAAAACTGATATAAACAAATATAATACAGAGATCTTCATCTGTTATAATCTCAATAATATGAAGACTCTGAACAATTTCATCTACAATAAATCAAAATAAAATTTATAAATAAAAAGAAGAGTATTGTATACACTCAGTACAATCTATTCAAACAATAGTATTTTCTCTGAGATATATAAAATTACTAAATATTTTATATTTGTTTTAAGAAAAAAATACAATCAATAAATAGCTAGTAAAACAGATTGTATTATATAAAATTTATATATAAAAACACATTTTTTCAGAAGCAGTGAATGCAGAAGAGAAGTATAAAAGATAAAAAGAGAAGCTACTGAAGATATACAATATCTTTAAGAGAATGAATAAAAACAAGAAATTAGTATGAAAGAAGAGAAGAGAATTGATATAAATAGAAGAGATAGAATTGAAGACAGTAGAGAAAGTACAGACAATAGAGAAGATAAAGACAGTAGAGAAGACAGAAATAGTAGAAAAAACAGAGATATAAATAGAGACAGAGAAGACAGCAATAGAAGATAATATAAAAGTATTCACTATTACATTATCATTACAAATGCTATCATCACTGCTCATATCTACATCAGTGATCTCATCAACTGCTTTGCTCACATTTTCATCATTAATTAAAATATTCATATTATTATCATCACATTCAACCTTTATAATATTATCAAATGCAATCTTCTTAATAGAAGTAAGATTATATAAGAAGAGATTATCAGAAGAAAAGCTTAAATAATTATAAGTCAGATATATACTCTAATAATAAGAAATAGAAGCTAGCAATGATTAGCAACTGTAAGAGTCATCAATTTGCAGTCAAATTAGCTTTCAACAAGATTTAATCAATAAAAACTTATTAGTAGATCAGTCAACACAACTAGAACAGTATAAATCACAATAATCAGATGTTATATTATAGAACAGAGAAGACTAGATAATTTGATAGAATAGAATAGATGTATAGAACAATCAAAAATAAAATAGAGAAGATCAAATAAAGAAATGTAAGTAAACAAATAGAATGAGATAGTTGCAAATATAATGTGATTAGTAATAAGACAGTGTTATTGTGATAGAAATTCTTATGTGTATGAAGTGAGAGTATCTTATCATTTTGAATTAGACAATATATGATCACAACAAGAATTTAGTGAATGTATGCTATGAATATTTCAGAGATAGTGCACTGTGAAGATAGACACAGACAGCAGAACACTGTTATAAGAGTGTAGACAGATTTGATAGAGAAGAATGTAGTAATTTCAGCTTATTATTCTTTTGAAGTATATATCACTCTCTATTATCAAGAATGGTGTATGCTACTGCACTAGTTATTTCATATAAGAAGAGCTGCAAAGCTTAGAAGCTTTGGAAAGCTTAAGCAACCTTTGAATCACAATATTACAGAAAAGTTATCTCTTTTATATAATTAAAAAAAATAGTTTATTATACAGAATATATATGAGTTATTCAGAGACCTTGACTGAACATTATAGAAACATATATTCAAACACAGGCAAATTCATCTTCATATAACCACTAGTTATTATAAACTCATTATTATTAATATTGTACTAGTAGACAACTGATATACTATTGATAAAATACTGGTAACTATATTTATATAGTATTAGACCACTAGAGCAAAAGAGCTCAATCATCTTCAGAGCGGTGGTATAGAGGGTATGAATCACTCAATTCAATCCCCTCAATATATAGTTATAAAATTTTAATATACTAGTCACAAATTAGTCATAGACTAGTTAATAATTCTAGACTTCACTCTGTCTAATAATGATTATATAAAATTGAGTGATAACTAAGTAGTAATCTAGTGTTGATGGAGAAGGCAGCAGCAGGGCTTGAGCAGGGCTAGTTGATAAGAACTTGTAAGAGATCAAGCCGGAAAGTGTGGGATGGTTAATCTTCTCATTGTGCGATCGCTAGCTAACTATATAGGGGTAATCACGTGCGGTGGAGGGCCATCTGGGCAACTAGTGCCCAACAGAAAGGACCTTTGACTAGTAAGCATTTATATAGGGTCAGGTGACCTACACTAGCGTAAGGTCAGCGGAGTAACCGGTGGGGCTCAGCCGACGTGTAGTCTCGCATTTGCCCACCCCCCTGTCTTTAGTATGTATACAGCTTCAAATTACGAGATTGTGCGGCAATGAGAGATTTCTTATGAACTCTTCATTCAAACTACTTTGAAATACTAGTTAGTTATTTTGGATGTAAAGCTATGTACGCAGTTTACACTATGAATTTTGAAAAGGTAGTCATCCTAGCGGCGGTGTAATTAGCCGTGTAACTATCAATCCTTATATTTTCGCTTGGCAGCAGGGTGCTCGCTGGCCAGATATTCGAGCTTGCGGTTTGGCTCTGCCGCGCTGCCAGCATATCAAGTCAAGCAATAACTAGTTAAGTATCGGTGACTAACTACAGCGTAGTGATCGAAACTGTAAGAGAGGTTGAACCTGGACCTGGTTGGTTGTTATTATCGATCTAGTCGGTAGGTGGGGTGCGGAACCTCCAACAGAAACAAGCATGCAACTCAACTGCTGACACGACCCAGGCTATAAGAATTGCTTCGACATTGCAATTCGCCAGCTGGCGCGTTTCTCGTGGAAGACTCCAAGCACAGCATCCGCCGACATCTAACGACGTATTTTCCCGCTATGAGATATTTTCTCTCCAGACGTGACGAGACCGACCTCTGAGAAGCTTAGAACTTTTTCAACGTCAACTAAGGATCAGGTTACACGTCGGCTGACCCCTCGGGTGACTCACCTGAACTACGCTAGTGTAGGTCACCTGACCCTATAGAAAAGCTGACTAGTCAAAGGGTCAGTTGAGCTCCGTAGAAACTTAACCTCTTACAACATCTTACAAAACAACTGCCCGCCCCCCCCCACGCCCACCACTTCCACCACCCTTTCCCCAACAATCAGTGACTAGTAGAATACCAATAATTCAACTACACAAAATAATAAGAATTGCTGCAATGACCAGCATGTTAGAAAAGTATGTAAGTATTTGACTAGTCACTAACTGGTTCTTCACTGGTATACTAAATAATATGCAGTGTCAGTACCAACAATACTTGAAGATTGGAAAGGGAGAGCTTGTGCTTTCAGATTTTGATGTAACAGTGAGTTCCTCTAGCAGCTTGATTTGCAGTTACTAGTAACTGACTGGTATTTGATTAGAAGCAAATCAAGTTGTTTGTTGGAGAAGCCTTCTGTTGTTTTCTGAGTTGTGTCAATTTAGTAAGTTTTGTTTGACTGGTTGAGAAATGGTGGGAACTGATGTTCAATCAGTCTCTGACTAGTCAGATCAAAATGACCACAAACAATCTTAGAAAGCATGTGAAGAAACATGCTGAGGCAAATGTTGCAGATGGAGGCTGGGGAGGTGGCATAGCATGTGATGATGTTGATAGAGCTCTTGGTATGAGTTGATTCCACTAGTATTTATGGAGTGCAGCACTAGTGGTTGATTAGTTGCTAACTAGTGGATAGCATTTTACAAAATGATTATTGCAAATTATGAGAATAATGCAGTGGGAATGACTAGTTCTGTATCAGTTATGCAATTGAAAGGACTGAGTGGTGAGTCAATTGCTGAAACAGAGGCAGAGCTGGCTGTGGAGAAGATATCTTTGCCCATGAGAAAGGATGGCAAGTTTGTAAGTAGTTCCACATCAGTGCTGGATTGGTAGGCAACTGGTTACTAACTACTCATATTCAGCACAATATCACCTTGGTTAAAAAAATTGTGAAAGACTGAGGGCTTCCAATTCTGTGCAAGGCATGTGAGAAAACTGAGAATGGTAAGTAATACAACCAGTAGTTATGTAGTTAATTAATGGTAGACACCAGTGGCTGACTAGTATCAACAGCCTGTTGTAAAGATTTTGAGAAGTGTTGTTACAAGGTGCTGTTTTCTTTGCCCTTGGAAGTAACTAGTGATGCACCAGTTGTTGTTGAGTCCTCAGAGGCAGAGGGGGAACTGTTGGAATCCTCTGAGGAGAAAGTGGAGAAGGATGGTGAGGAATCTGAGAAGAGAGAGGAGTATGAGGAAGCACCAGAGGGTGGGGAGGATGAAACAATCAGTTAAGAATCAGTGAATAACTACTTACAACTAGTCCATGACTAGTTTTTTTCATATTATGTTTTTTGCATTATTGACTAGTGCTTAGCACTAGTCATTTTCACAGTTCTTTTATCAAAGTGACTACTAGTCACTAACTAATACCCCACCAGTCATAGCACTGATGATTTTTGCTTTTCTTAAATTCCCTCCACTAAACCACTATCAGTCATTGCCTGATAGTCATCTAAAATTTTCAAGATCTGTTGTGTTTTTTCAATTATGAATATCAGTGTAGTACTAGTCATGATTGGTATTACACTAGTTGATATATAATTTCTTTTTTATTTAGTTTGCAACTACTAGTTCTTTACTACTAGTTACTAGTGAGAAGATAGTAATGTTTGTACAATTTGTACTATTTTATCAGTCAATGATCAGTCATATTTGATATTGAATTTCAGATCTAATATATATTTATCTGTTGCTCAGTATTTTCATTTATTGAAATTTATCTACAATTTTTACAATGTATTTTTTTACATACATATATATTCATTATATAGTATTTCAAATGACTCTTTTTGTTTTACTAATCCATGCAATATATCTTTATTGTTTTGAGTAAATGACTAGTTGAAAACTAATATTTGACTAGTGAGATAAAAAATCTTGTTCCATTTTTTGCAATTCCAACTGAGCATGTTGATTGTTTAGTTCCAACTGCTCAATCTCAGCTGCTTGATGTTGAAGATTCATTTCTTGATTTTTAAGAATCAATTTCTTCTCATGAATCTGTAATTCCTGGAGATTCATTGAAGCAGCTTGTCTGAGGGGTGATACAGATAGTCCTTGACTGGAACTACACTAGTCAGTTACTGATATCACATAAGTAAGACACTACTGATATTAAACATACTTGAGAGCTTGTGAATGATTTGACTGTGGCTCACTGCTTTGTAATGATATTACAGATGGTGTGTGTGAGTGCTGTTGATTTCTTGTTCCTCTTTTAGGAAATGATATATTAGCACTAGTGAAATACTAATTCTTAATTAGTTATTACACACCTTGCTGAGGTACTTCTATGCTGCGATTGAGATCGATTTCGAATATTGCCAGAAGATGAGGCTTGGTCTAGCAGAGAATTCTTCTCCAACACTTCCTCATCTTGAGTCTGTTTGTGTTGTTCTATTACTAGTCAATCACTAATAGAGAACTAATATATCAAAGTTATCTCACCTCTGGCAATGCTGTTGAAATATCTTTGGCTTAGTGCATTTGATTGATTGTTATGTGGAAGATCAAATTTGTTGTATATCTTGAGCTGATCAACATCTCTGGCATTCAATGTCCAGCCACTAGTTTCTGATTAGTATGTTACTGCTGAATGATTAGTGATATAACTTACTGAAGTACAGTTCCAAGTAAGAATGCATATTGCCCTCATATCAAAGATTTGTTATGAGTCTGTTCAACAGCATTTGTATGCTTTTGAATTTCTTGATAAATTTCAGTTGCCATGAAAGAGCAATGTTTATTAAGTCCAGCTGCAATAACAGACTGCATTTTGTGGTGTGCTCAGTTGGCAACATTGATTGACTCATTGTCTGAATGATATTATTAGTGAATGACTGATAACCAATCAGTGAATAATCAGTCATGATATCTACTCATCAATCATTAATCTGCATAGCTCCATGTAGTCACTATAGCTGGTGCAAGTTAAAAGACTTTGCATGCAATGATGAAGATCAGAACTAGTTGAACTAGTTTCAATTGTGTGATCAATTCCTTGGAAAAAGTGAATATAACAGAAGATAATAAGATTTCTCAACTGCCATTTCCATTCTTGCTGCTGTGGGTCAATTTCATTTACAGCAAGTTTCAGATCTAACTAGTCAGTTACTGATCAAGTATCACTTATTTATCAGTAACTAACTTACCAGTCATCTGCTTTGTATTCATATCCATCACAACAGTATAAAGTTCATTATCATGCAAATGATGAAAGATCATATTCTGCCCTGTTACATCTTTAACAAGTGTAAAAAGTCTAAGAAATAGATCTTTGTACATTGTAGTTGTTTCAGTATTGACAATGACATGCAGAAGGGTAAAGACTAGTAGTTCACTTGTTAGATATTAGTAATATACTAGTCAGAGATATGACTTACTTTTGTTTTGCTCTGATAACATTGTAGCAAGAACAATTTCATTTATATGTCAATTCTGAATCTGTTTGAATGACATATCAATTTCAAATGATTTTAGTGTGACAAGAACCTTGATTTGTTCTTTGAATGCACAGAAAATCATAAATTCACTGTTTGACTCATAAATGTGCTGAATATAAGGCTATTCACATTATCAAGACTGATCAGTCACTAGTGGATAACTGATGGACAACTGATGAATGACTGATACTTACATTGTTGTCTTGTTGATCTTGCTCATATTGATAGACAACACCTGCAAAATCTCTCTCTTCTGAACAGTGAAATAAATGCTCTTTATAAATAAGAGCTGCAATTTAATTCATATTCACTAAACTTGCATGAATCTGAGCAAAGATATTTGTATGATATCTTTGACAGAGTTCTTTGATCTGCAGGGACTTGAGAAAGAGAGCTACAAGTAAATGATATTAGTTGAATACTAGTATATGATTAGTGAGTAACAAGTAACATACTGAGAGTGAGATCTGAATCATTCATTTGATGAATCAGATGAGCAACATCATGTGTGATATTGCTTGGTATTTGTGATGGAAAAGGTGGTGGATGAGAATGTATTCCATGGAATCTTAATGCAATATAGGGTTTATTTTGCTGATCAATTGGAATAAGGATATCAAATGTAACATTGCATGATTGATGTACTAATATTCCTCACCTCTGAGCATGATCAATATCTAGAGTATATTAGTTAATGATCAATGAACTACTACTTATTGATTAGTGAGCAACTTACTGCAATGAGTTTGTTGAGTGCTTGTTGGAAATATGCCACTGCATAACTCAGCTTCAATTTGTAATTCTCTCTCAAAAAGCTGATTCAAATAGAAGACATTAATTCTAGAACTTGTTGATATTGCAAGAAAAAGGTGAGTTGAGTTGTGAGGTGTATAGTTCACACAGGCAATATATGGTTGGAAAACACCAGCAACATTCTATTATCATTATCAGTTATCAACTAGTGTTCCTCTGAGCAATGACTAGTTAGAGATCTACTCCTGAAATACTTACTGGTTGTGTAAAGATTTGCCATTCAGATTTGCATGTTGGCAGAGAATTTTCACTGCATGCATGGTGTGAATCAAATTGTTGTTTTATACCATAGTACATACTAGTATAATATTAGTGTTGTACTGAAAGAATACTAGTGACAAATCAGTTATAACAAACTCAATTGCTGTCTGAATTGATGGTCTGTCTGCCTCTGAAGTTAAAGTGACTTGACAAGCAGATAGTCTCTGCCATAAAGCCTCATCAACTTGGGTATGTTGAAAATTCATCAAATCTGGTTGTATATATTCACAGTGTTGAATATCAGAACATTTATATTGATGTCATATAACAGATGTTTGTAGATATGATGAATAGGTCTTTTTTGAAGGGGCAGTTTGTGACTTTCCATATTGAATCTATATTGACATGAATGTATTAGTATCTCACTAGCAATATACTGATCATCCACTAGTGATTCATATCAGTGACCATGGTTTTTTAGCATCCTCATCATCAAGCAACTGTATATCAATGATATATGTATATCCACCTTCTGAGGTTGCTGGATATTCAGAAATAAGACTAATATGCTCTATTTTCTGTGTAGGAAGTATGCTTGTACTCCAGTGATCTGTCAAAATAATGGGTTCATGGGTTGGCTTACTAGTCAGTAAGCAATCAAATAGTAGTAAAAGACTAGTTTCACATACTGTGCTTTCATCCAAAACTTCTGTGTGTTCCTCAAGTTGATGCTCTTGATCCAAATCATGATCTAATAGATCACTATCATCTGAGAAAGAATCAATATTCATTTTTGCTGTGTGTATTAACAGATGTATCAGAAGGTAAAAGTTCATTTTTGTTTTATCCTCAGCTGACTCTTTTTGTGCCAAGAATTGTTTTGGGTCAGGTGACCTTCACTAGCGTAGTTCAGGTGAGTCACCCGAGGGGTCAGCCGACGTGTAGTCTCACTAAGGATTGTTACGGAAAGGATAGCACAAGACGTATAAAATGGGTGGAGTTGTGGCGTATTTTGGTCTGCAGGCTAGGATCCCGTCCCGGCCGGGCTTAGACAAGGTACGCTGCATAAAAGCATCTCAAGACTCGGCAAAACTTATGCAGGATTAAAACAGGTCACCTTGCCTCTTTGCCTTACGAAATATCCATCATCCACACCATATCCGCCCTCGAAATTCCGGATAGTAGCTCAAAATACAACTTGAAGCTTATACAGAATGCCAACTGAACACGCTGTTTACAAGGATTGAATAAGATGGACAGCTCTATACAATGAGACCTGTGTTTATCATGGCAAACGAACACAACCTTGTCTGCAAGGACTCTTCATCCCTCTGCCGATGCAACTAAAGGTTCCATGTCAACAAACCTCGGTCCATCTCAGACAGCTAAGGACATGCTGGTAACATAATCCACCTACAAAATAATGAGATCTGGGGAGATGTCTGACAATAGTATGCAGCAGCGAATGCACTTTAATTTCGTCTGTCAGAAATTCTTTCGATTTGCCGGTCATTTCTCTTCAATTGCAAAGACCTTTCACAGATTATCCATAAACCCAATCCGCTGTGGCTCTCGAGCTGGTCTGCCGCCCATGGCAACTTGGCCAGATGGCAAAGTCGCTAGCAACTCAGCAAATTCAGATTTAGTGTGTCAGAAGTTGTCATCGAATGAACCAGACTGAGCATCCCAGTCTGTCGGCGGTCTTTCTCGTCTAGTCCTGGTTTCTTACTTCTCACGGGGGATTCGGAAGTACGACTCAGGCAATATGTTATTGGTTTCATGGTTTAATTGAAATATTTAGCACCAGATCTAATAAAGACAGTAAGTATCACTTGCATGTTCTAATCTTATGTTCTCAGGTTACCTGTACTCTCTAATTAGAGATATCAAATATAAAAAGGGGAGCATCGCCCTTTCAATTCTGATGTTGGAATTATTTGCATCATCATCATCATCATCATTATCCCGCCTCAACTAAATACAACAATCAAACCTTCTATAGATCATCTTTGATTTCTCAAGTTCGCTTTACCAGCACAATGAAGATCAACGCTGCCTCCCTATTCCTCACTCTGGTGGCTCTAACTGCCGCTTCTCCTCTGGCTGAGTCTAGCGATGATGCTACTATTGCTGCGTCATGCTCACGGGCTGGAAAAGTTGGCTGTAACAATCAAGGGTGTGTCATTATATATTCGCCCGTGATATGACAAATGGCTGATTATTACATTTTACATGAACAGGCGACCACGTATTCTGGTCTGTGTAGACCGTGGAAGCGGTCTGAGATGGGAAGTCCAGGCATATTGTCCCTCCGGGCAGTTTTGCTCGTGGAAGTCGAGAGAAAACTGGGCCTGGTGTGCGTGATGGCAATCATGATGATTGGTGAAGAAGAATATGTGATGGTTCCAGACTTGTTATACTTTGGAAAAACAAATGGGGCGATGTTTGTTGGAGTAGAAATTTCTCTTTTCTTCTTTTCTTCGTTGTGAATGTGGTAGATTATTCATTATTCAGCTCTGGCATTTCTACAGTTTTGTCTCACGTTTACACTTATTTTTATTCAGTCTTTTCTGGCTTAATCTGTAGCTAGCTACAACGGTATAAACGAAAGGAATTCAACATTCAAACAGAATAGCGTTCAATGCAATCTCCAGCTAGAGCTCAGATCTCCTTTTTAACAATAAGAGGATTCCCTTGGCTTGATATAACTGTGGAATTACTATCCATTCTAATACAAACCATATGAATATTACCACCTTAATATTCACAGGTAAAATGCTGAGCGGTAGAATAGTCAGCGTTGCGTGGAAATCAATCCTCTTTATTTGCACGCCCGGCTCTGCTGGCTCCATGATGAGTAGACCCAAGCTGGCCCCTGGAAAATGATATACCAAATCCAACCCTTCAAGAGGTGGAATGGGGCATACGAAGACATAGCACATGCGCTTCCTGAGAGAACGGGCTCTAGCTTTAACACCAACATAGTGGTTGTTGTTACATCTTTATTTTAAATATTTAATCGTATTCTAATTCTATTTAGGGTTGTTTCTATATCAATATCAATATATTACTTCTAAATACTCTAATTTGGAAAAACCCTATCAAAATTACAGACTCTATATAATATTTTTCTACTTCGTTACTTAAACGTACTTTGTAAGTGCGCCCACAGCGACTTTGAAGATGACTTTTCAAAGAATGCAATATTATTCATATTCTCTGATAAACTGTAGCTAATAATAAGTCATACTGCTTCAATATTAATATGTAAATATGCTGTGCCTCATATGAGCATTGAGAGGAGAGCTCTAGGGCTGGTGAATAGAAAATCTAGGGGTATGTCATGTTGAATGATTAAGGGTTGTGGAAGTGACCCGATACACCAACGTAATCGTGAAGGGCAATATCCCCATACATCATCCTAGTCATCCTCACCTTTTGCAAGTAAGATGTTTCGCGGGATTGCCTAGTAGCTAATTGAGTTTATGCAATGACGCTGACCAAACATAATGCCAACGTAATTATTTGGCATTTCTCCTTTTGGTCTAATCAAATGCTATCCCCTCGACCGTGGCAGATGTGTTTGAAAATGCCACATTTGCAGCAAGTTGGATGCTTGGTCCCTTCTCATATATGATACAGTTTATTTTCCTTGCTGTGTAATTGTCGACGAGATCTTTCACAAAGAAAATCCTCAGTTATTATGGTATAGTGGGCTCCGGAATCCCAAAGCATGTCAGCATCCCGGATAACTTCTTTGCAATTCTCATCTTTGATTGGCGAAAGGCTCACCTGCGCTTTCACCATCGGCAGAACTCTGTCCTGCAGAATCGCTTTTATAAATACTGCGTAGGGTCCATGATGAAAACCAGAAGACGAGAGACTCTTTTTGAGCTTGTTTCGTGTCTTCGAAGAGGAAGGCGACGGGGTCGGCAGAGTGGATGGATCATATTGGGTGCGAATGGGCAGACGGTACTTATCTGAACCTTGTTGGCTTGGGCCATTTAAAATTTGCGCATTCTCAAGGGGGATTCGTCGCAGAACTTCCTTCTAGTGTCGGGTTTTAGGGCGCGTAATCATCGCATCTTCGTCAACACCTAGGAAATGCAGCAGCCGATTTCTGAATTGCTTCATGCCACGAGATGAATTGAGTATCGGGAATAACGCGTCTCTCCGGGCACCGCTGGGTCACCGACGGGTCACCGACGCTCCCACTTGTTTCAATACTTCGCCAGCAGGAAACGAAATCAACGAAATCATCCTTAACAGGAAAAGCTGAGAAACAAATCGTAGTCAGGTTCAATTGGTGGGGAGAGAAGAGCAGAGACGCCACGAGCAACGCGGATTTTCATAAACATCAAGCATCTTTGGCTGCGCATAACAAATGCAAGTCTAGATTGGGCTAGTACTCTTAGGTCTGTTATCCTGGTGGATTGGGTTGGGTAGGAGAAGCATATTTGGCTACTTAGACGTCACCGGGTTACAGTTGAATGTGGTTTATTAAAAGTTGGATGTGGTTTAAAAAAAGTGGGTCTGAAAAATAAACCATGCTCATTCCTCACTCCCTCACTAAAATGTACACACACTAAGCATCTTTTACACACCCTCTCTGTATATTACTAATGAGCTCTTATTTAGTCCTACTTCAAAATCTGAGACTCTTCAACATCTGAAAAGCAGTTATGAGTTAGAATCCAGATTAGCTGAGAAATAGAGCTCTGAGAAATATGATAAAATCACTGTGTCTGATGCATTTGAAGATGTGTGAGATATGTATGAGATATGGCTAGTGCATGTAATTTTAATGGGGGGTTTGGCATGGTTTATGGTCAAAACCACGCCGAGGGTTATTCCAGCCCGAAAAATTAACCATGTTCAACTTTTTATTGACCATGTTCAACTGTACGCCCAGACGTCACAGAAGGTGTAGGATGATGTGAAAATTATATAATCACGACTCTGATTTGTTGGGGGGTTTGGATTGGTTCGTCCCCTACTACCAGCATGGCGCTGGTGTGAGAGAGCTCTTTTGCCCTAGTGGCCAAACATCGTCTCACAACAAATATATATATGTATATTGAACTTAGCTCTGTATTAATTGGGGAAATTCTCCTTTTTGCCTAGTGGTAGCAGTCCAATTTTACACAAGGCACCTTCTAATACTAAATTAGAGCAGTGGTACAAAGTGATCCGAAAAAGTAGTGAAATATGTTATTGAATTCAGTTTGTGGGCCAAGTTTTTTTACAGCGATAACAGTGACAAAAGATAGTTACGCATTCTTGTCTGATATATGCCATTGAACATATTCGTTGCGCATCCGTGGTGCGTTCTGGATCTCCCTCAACCATGGGAAGCACGAAAGTTGGCCTGATATTATGTTCCTTTTGGGGCATGGGGACTTTTAGGGTAAGTTAAAGAAAATAGCCTCAGGATGAGACTACTGCGTCACCAGCGAAATAAATAGCCCTCAACAGCAGGCTAAACAATCCAACACAGAGCTATTTGCCTACAGGCAGGATTGCCCCCAACCAAAAAAAAAAAAAAAGAAAAGAAAAGAAAGAAAGAGAAGGAACACACAAAGCCAGCAAGAAAAATGACAACGGGCCATGCAGCAGATGAATGAAAGGAGCTCGTTTGTTTGTCTAACGTGCAGCAAGTCTAGTATCTTTTGACGGGTGGCAGACCGCCTGTGCATATCTGGATGGCTTTTCCATAACTATTGCTTTTTGCTTATTTAAGGCAACTCTTCCGCACTAGGATTGAGGCCTTCAACTAAGGAGCCCCTGTATGCCTCATTGGTCTCATCAAAATCAAGGCAATTGAGGGGCACACAAAGCCACCCAATACCAACAAACCCGCAAGAGCAAGTTCACTCTCTCTATCTGTGAGTCCCCCAACACTGGCTATTTTGTTTTACTCTATTTCCACAGAAAGGAAGTGAATGCAAGCCACTAACGTTTTTGATACTTGGCCGTATCGATTTTCATAGTCAAGCGATCAGCATGTCAGGACAACAGCCTCGTGGTCAGCGAGGAGGGGGCGGAGGTCATCGAGGTGGACAACGCGGTCGCAGCTCTGAGAGGGGACGGGGCTCGCATCCTATCTTCGATGCTCCATCCGGTGGACGGGGGCGTGGTGACCGTGGTGGATTTCGAGGAGATCGTGGTGGCCGTGGTGATCGGGGCGGCCGTGGTGATCGGGGTGGTTTTCGTGGAGGACGAGGTGGCTTCCGTGGCCCAGAGGTGTTTTCGTAAGTGGCAAGCGTGCCAATATACAAATACGTTTAGATTGCATCGCTTATACTTATCTCCTCATACTAGGCCAGCCGGCGGAGGTATCCCCGCTCCGGATCCCAAGGCCAAAAAAGTTGAGGACAGCTATAAAGGTTCTGGGAGTTCTGGAAAGGAGCTGAGTTTGGAGTCTCTTTCGATTAGCAGGGATTTCCCTCTTAGACCCGCCTTCGGAACTCAAGGAAGACCAGTCCTACTATGGGCGAACTTCGTTGAGGTGAAATCAAATTCAGATCTCACGTTACACCGCTACAAGGTGGAAGTCCAGGAAAACGATGGCAAAACTCCTTCTGGCAGAAAACTCAAGCGTATTATCGAGCTTTTGTTGGAAGAGCACTTCAGGGACATGGAAAACAAAATTGCGACTGACTACAAAGCGACCTTGGTCTGCAAAACTGCACTTAACGTCGCCCAAGAAATGTTTCCAATTAGATATCGTCTCGAGGATGAAGACGAACCCTCCCCAAAAGCCAGGACTTACCAAGTTCGTGTCGTGGCAGTTGGTTCTGTCGATGTAGCGCCGTTGCTCCGTTATCTTTCCTCCCCTGCGGCCGGGGGATCGCTTCCAGGAAAAGAGGAGATCATCCAGGCATTGAATATCGTTTTCGGCCACCATCCCAAAACAAATCGGGGTGTGCTTTCAATTGGCGCAAACAAACACTTTACACTAGGCCGGGATGCGGAGACCTACGACCTTTCCGGTGGTCTCACAGCACTCAAAGGCTTTTTCGTAAGCGTCCGTCCCGCAACCTCCCGTCTCCTCATGAACATCCAGGTTAAGGCCACTCCCTGCTACACTACTGGGAGCCTACCCGATGTAATCAATGCCTGTTATGCAAACATTCGGGGCCCTACGCGCATTCACAAACTCCACCGCTTCCTCAAGAAGGTACGCGTGAACGTCACTCACATCGTCCGGAAAAATAAGGCAGGCCAGATCGTCATGCGAATCAAAACCATTGAGGGCCTTGCACATCAGAGTGATGGTCGGCATTTGCAGAACCCACCGCAAGTGCCCTGGCTCGGAGCAGGTCCGAAAGATGTCAAGTTCTTTCTTGATGGATCAACTCCCCCACCAGAGGGTCAACCAAAGAAGAGTGGAAAGAAAGGCAAAAAAGGCCCAGCCAAGCCAGGTGGAGATTCGCCTACAGGTTCATATATTAGTGTCTACGACTATTTTAAACGCAGTGAGTAGCAATATGAAAACCCCAGTCTCATCTCAGTTTCTTACGCTTCATAGACTACCCGAATGTTCCCGAGTTGAACAACGCATTTCCGGTTGTCAATGTTGGCAGCAAGGAGAAGCCAAGCTACCTTCCTGCTGAAGTCTGCCAGGTTCTGCCTGGCCAGCCTGCGAATGCGAAACTCAGCCCGAATCAAACTCAGAACATGATTCGATTTGCAGTCAGAAGGCCTGTGGAAAATGCCACGTCGATTGTCACCAATGGAACTAAGGTGCTTGGGGTTGCCCCACAATTAAACCCTCTGCTGGTAAGCTGTTTCAATGTCTACAGTTAAAGTTCTAGCGGCAGCTACTCACACTACTTACTTAGGCTGGTATGGGATTATCTTTGTTGCCCAACCTAATAACTGTTCCTGGTCGCGTGCTGGAGAGTCCCACCATGGTCCAGTATAAAGGACAGAGCTTTAAAACCCCCCAAGCCGGGAACTGGAACCTTCAGAAGGTTGCATTCTCACAAGGGTCGCAGCTCCCTCCCTGGACGTACCTTTACTTCCAGGGCAATCGAACAAACCTAGAGGCTCTTTCAGAGAGCGTTGATAGATTTGTTGATATGGCAAGGCTGCAAGGTCTCGCTGTACCAGCACCAAGCCGACCAATCCCTGTCATTGTTTCTCACGGTCAAAGCCCGGAGGATATACCACTGGACCACTTTTTTGCTGAGATTCGCCAGCAATCCCGGGTAAGATTGGTACTAGTGATTCTACCTTTCGAAAGCCCTCAAATGTACAACCATATAAAGTATAGGGGAGATATCAAAGATGGTATACATACTATTTGTGTCGTTGCAGAAAAGTTCGGAAAGAACCAACCTCAATACTTCGCGAACGTTGCCCTTAAGTTCAACTTGAAGCTCGGAGGAATCAACCACAAGCTTCAACCGTCCAAACTGGGAATTATTTCCGAAGGTAAAACCATGGTTGTTGGTATTGATGTGACACATCCAGCCCCAGGTTCCCTCCCCACCGCACCAAGCATTGCCGGAATGGTTGCCAGCGTGGATAAGTTTCTTGCTCAATGGCCAGCCAGCATCCGTCTTCAGCACCAGGCCCGTGCAGAGATGGTCGATGATCTCGATCCAATGCTCCAATCTCGTCTTCGCCATTGGCAGAAAAACAACTCTAAGAGCTCCCGGAGAATATCCTGATATACCGTGACGGGGTATCCGAAGGTCAGTACGGCAAAGTCCTTGAGGAGGAATTACCTCTACTCCGCAACGCATGCAAATCCATATATTCAGCCGACCAAACCAAGAAAGGCCTCCCCAGAATCACCATCATCATTGTCGGTAAACGCCACAATACAAGATTCTACCCAACCGATCTCAAAGATGCGGACAACAACTCAAATCCCAACAACGGCACCGTCGTCGATCGCGGCGTCACTGAGACCCGCAACTGGGATTTCTTCCTCCAAGCCCACACTGCACTACAAGGGACTGCCCGACCGGCGCACTACTACGTGGTCCTCGATCAGGTTTTCTCCGGGCGAAAGACTTCGGGTCGCTTCAGCAGCATTGCCGACGAGCTTGAGGACTTGACACATAATCTCTGTTATCTGTTCGGGCGAGCGACCAAGGCTGTCAGCATCTGTCCGCCGGCTTACTATGCGGATCTTGTGTGCGAGCGCGCCAGACGTTATTTGAGTAGGTATTTTGACGTGACGCCTGAAACTAGTGTTAGTTCGTCCGGCGCTGGGAGTACTGGACCTGTGCCGACTGGTGGCGATATTCTGGTGCATAGGGACCTTGCGGATAGTATGTTTTATATCTGAGTGATATCCCCGTTTCCATATCATATCCAAGGAAGTTAATCGGGATTGGGTAAGCGTGCTGAAAATGATATGAAGGATAGAAACCAAGGCACAAGAAGGCCGTCAACTGTTATTTTGAATTGCAGGCATGATTTTCATTTTCTAACTTGTTGATTTCTGCACCATATTCTGTTCACTTGGTTATTTGACATGGATTACCTTTCCACGTGCGCTTGAATAATCAATTACACCCAAATTTGACTAGATGACACTTAGCTGAATGGAATGTGCTTTTCACTTGTTTAATGTTTTGTAGGAAGACTAGACCAATGAGCGTTCCGAACCATGCATGCCCAACTTGTTGAAACTTACCAACACAATTATCATAACAAATATACACATGCTTATAATCATACAGTCATACCAGATGCAAATGGGAAAATGAGAAACTTGCCCCGTTCTCTGGGCAAAAGAGTAAAGAAAATTCAGCGCCGCCGCGGCCCCCCCTCCCCTCCTCCTTGGTCTCCAAAAAAAAAAAAAAAAAAAAAAAAAAAACCCCAAAAAGATACCTATCATCGAACAAGCCCCACTATCCCCTTCCTCCCCAACAACGCCACAGCCCCCTTCTTCAAACGAAGCTTCTTCTCAATAATCTCCTCCGACATCCCTTGCTTATCCCTCATCGCCAAAACATGCCTGATACTCACGACATCCAAAAACTCGCGGCCAGTGTGGCTCTGTCGGCCGACGGACTCGAATTCTCGCGCTGCTAACTTTTCCAGCTCGGCACGGGAGGAGAAAACGAGAAGACTTGGGTTGCGGGATTTGGGGGAGGTCGTGGATGGGGGGAAGACGGTGGAAAGGGATTTCTGGTTGTTCCGCTGGGGTTGTTGTTGGTTGAAGGGGTTAGGTGTGACGGGCCCGATGGAGCGGAGGGATGCGGCGAAATGAGGATCGCGGGCGTCAAGGTCGATTGCTGTTTTGTTTTCTCCGGAGGGTGGGGTTGAGCGGTTTAGTTTTTGTTTGCTTGATGGGCTTTCATTTTTTTGTAAAACATGGAAATTGGAGAAGCTTGGAGAGATAGTTCGCGATCCGAGCCACATAGAATTTGTTTACTCTTTTTCTGTTCCTTGCTCTTCCTTGTCTTCTGGCTTCTGCATACAACACAAAGACAAATGACTAACCTTCTGATTTTATAGCACTCGGGTTTTGTTTTGAATGGAGTACTGGTCCTGGCGGCTCCTGTCGGGCGGCTGCTCTGGCCGCTCTATCCGCTGGCGGGTTTCCACTGGGGGCGGTGGTCGACGAGGAGGGGCTCTTGGGATATTGGCGGCGTACCGCAGCGTTGGCAGCTGTCTTTATTGGTTTCGATGATGATGCGCCCATCGCAATTGTGTAGGTTGTGCGACTGGGAATTGGAAAAACGTATGTTAGCAGCCCAAGCAGATGATGGTTGCGAAATAGTCCAAGCTTCTACGGGAGCCTACATGCTCCAAACTGTGCAATTTTAGGACCACTTCCCACTCAGTTCAGAGAGAGATGCTGGGAAAAAGTGGGGCGCAAAAGAGGATAACCAGAGCAGATTCTCTAAGAATCGCATAAATTCCACTAAATTGGTAAGGTCTAGAGATAATACATGTCCAGGAAATGCGTGGAGAAGAACCCCAGCGTCAAACTGCAACTCCATCTTCTGATGTGCTTGAATAGCCCCGAGCGAAAAAATGAAAGGAGTGTCAAACTACTTAGCGCAATCCTGCGAGACGTCTCTCCTGGACTTCGCTTAAAGCGCGGCTTCCACTCACAAAGGCAATGGCGCCCACTGCCAATGCAACAGGTAGCGTTTGGAACAAGTTCCATGTTGTGTAATAAAGGAAGAATATGCCCTCTAACCCAACAATCGAACCAATAAAAAAGATATGAGAGATAGGAGATGACTTTAGTGCAACCGGGAGGTGATTCAAATTTACGCCCAGGTAGAAGAACTATAGAAATGTTAGCTATGCTTTCTCTTTGCTTTGGATGGTCATCCTGGACTAGACGGTTTTGCATACCAAACCTACAAGTGTAGGAAAAGCAGCCAAGACTGCTACGGTAAACATCAGCGTTATGATGAATAAAGGGCTTTTGGGATCCGCCTTAAAGATATGGTGGATTTCCTCGCGCTTGCCATATCTGAGAGGATCTGAGGGAAGCGGTTCACTGGCAGCTTTGTCGCGGGTGACGTCCAACTGGAAAACGCCGCTTTCATATCCTTTCGTTGACCCGAATGAGGCGATCACAAAGTTGGCTTTGATGGGCTGCGAGGATTGGAGGAACTGAGTAGGAAGGTCTTTCTGTGCCTATATAAAGAAACGAGGTTGTCAATAATGCCACCGATTCCATTTGTGTTGCGTTACTGAGAGAATTCCCAACTAACCAACTCCAAATTTGCCTTTCCGCTTTCCTTCACATTTAATGGATAGGACAGGTCAAGTCCGCTATCGAGCTCTTTTAGCAGTAAAAAAACCTGGTGAGCTCTTTTGGCAGCAACGCCCTCCCGTGTCGTTAAACTAAGCTTAAGAATATCTGACTCTCCGAAAGGAACCGGCTTCGATAGTAGTTTATTCTCCGATAACCTAATTACTCCCCACATAGATAGAGATAGTCAGCAGCAGTACGGAATATCAACAACTGAATGTACCGGGCACGAGGGAAAGAAGAATATAACGCACTTCTGCTTCAATCCACTGCCACCTCCAGCACCCGTCTGTGCAATTGAGACCACCCCATCATCAAACCCCCAGCTAGAAGCAGCCCAGGAAGAAGGGAGTGCTGATAATAGGAGACCAGCTCGGAGAAGTGGCCGCAGCTGCATCGTTGGAAGTCAGGCGGACTTGAGACTCGAGAAAAAGATGTCTTTTCAAGCAAGGCTGTCCGGGAAGCAGATCAAAGTCTCAAGCCACCGCAATTGAGCAGGTTAGGTCCACTCCGACAGCCAATAGGACATTCAGCGACAGTTGGCTTGTGGTTTGTGATCGCGAGTCTTTTCTTGTCTTTGGCCGCGGACAGGAAAGCTGGCCACTGCTCCTGCTTTGGGTCTAGCGTGTCACACTAGGCCATGTTGGGCCGCAAGCCCTAATTGTTTTCTCCGAAAGACGACATTCACAGTCTTCAAGTGTAGCCTGCAGCTTCAACACCACAATCTCCACACCGGAGGAGATAACTACTACTACCAGGCAGCTGTTGTGCTCTGGATGGAATCAGCAAATGCCTCCTCGCACTTGACATGCATATTACCGTCATTGCCCTGAAGAGTCGCCGGTCCTGCACTCTTGTCTCTTCGTCAAATCTTAGGGCTGTGGCAGCAACTAGACTGGTTGGACTTTCAGGCTGTCTCCCACCAAACGAAGCGGTGTGGGTTTGATTGAAAAGCAAATAGCATAAGAAATATCTACGATTCTTGTGCTCTATGTCCATTTCTATTCGGCCTCTGCTGTTTAGATCGCAAGAGCTGCCATAAGTAGTAAGTGGTACAAATCCTCGTCAAGTTAATGACCCGTCTCTCAGTGAAGATTTTAAAAATATTCCAAATACAACACATTAGTTCCCCGAACCAAATACCTCTTGTCTTGTGTTATATATTATCTATTTTGAAATATTCTCTTAACAGCTTACCTTGTTCTTTTAGGCTGCAGATATCGCAATTGGCAATGAGTACGGGAGCGACTATCCTGGTAATTGACCGATTCTTAGCTATCTTAGCCATCGTACATTTATGAGTTCTCCCATTAATTCAACATGCTGGTATCCATGGCAGGCATATAGCAATGCCCACCCGCTTGTTGTAGAGCGGCCAATAGTCACAGTGTTGGATGATGACACCGGTTCTGCGAGCTTCTCACGAACTTCCCCTTCGTCGGGCACATCGCGCACATCGTATGCCTCAACTCGATCCAATTGCCCTCGCGTAACAGAGCGCCAACGGAATAATAACTGCAATCTTCAACACTCTAAAAGGGATTACGACAGTTGGGTTCCAGGTGTATTTTCTGCTTCTGGAATAGGGAATCACAGTCAGCGCTCTTCTGAACCTCTATTTTCCTCCCCACTTGGCCATGCTGTGGGCAACCATGATAGAGTTCTACCTAAGGAACGTGATCTCCATTCTGCGGCTGCGTCAAAGTCTGGTTTATTCAACCTTGTGAAGTATCCATGGGGCAACAATCCAATTGCTGTGGCGATATGGTTAGCTCAAAAGATCAACAGTATCAAAAAAAGCCAAGCTCCGCAATCGTGGATGCAAGACTTAGAACAGAACGCGCCAACAAGCAAATTCTCTCGAATTCCGGGGCGCCGTCATAGTCAGTTGCCGAATGGCGTATCTTTATACGCCGTTAGTGAAGTTCACTTTCCTCGTACTACCAAGCCCTGTCGTAAGTACTGTCCAAAAATCACTCCGCGCGATACACAAGGGTGTCTGTCTAATTGACTGTAACCTCTATAGAATCTAATAATAGACACAATGGCGAGTGCCAAACAGAAATCGATATAGAACGCCTTTACGGAGAACAAAGGCCGTCGTTGGATTCTTTTTCTACCCAATCCTTTTGTTACCAGATGGATTTGGAAGCACGAAGAATCGCACCAAGTCTGGTCAGATTAAAGTCTTTCAAACCAGGATATGGAGATAGACTATTTGGCATAATGGCGGACGATCATCATATAGATGTGGACACAGCTGCTGCAGGGAAACTTGTGGTAGATGTTCTTGCCACATTTACTTGCTCAGAATTGCAATCACAATGCCAAGCAGCTACGGATGCCCTGATTAAGGAGCTTGACAAGGAAACATGTCAGTCTCCACGATTTACAAAAATATTTACGATGCTGTCGAACGATCCTATTGTGACAAAGGCTGTGGATTTCATTGTTGCACAAATCAACTCCTGTGAATTTTCCTTGGGGTTGGATGGTGAATATGATGGAATCAGGAGCTTGTCAAACCACCACAACAATCCCAAGGCATCTCATTCACCACAATCCGTCAATAATGAACAACTGTCTATTGATACTAGGGCTCTGGAAAATGATCCCAACAGATCCCAGTGCCAGCCGCCTACGTCTTTTCCCCTCTTCTCCTCCCCTCATCCTTCTGGTCACGTCTTGCCAGAAAACACTCCCACTGATATCACCTCCGTGTCTATGATTGAAACTCAAAGTACATATATCCCAGAAAGCGTAACGCCTTCCATCATGCCGCCACGTCAATCGAACCGCATCAGGAAGCCCACACTTAGGGCAATAGAGGCCAAACTCAGCTCGCAGGCGAGGCCGAGAGTCAAAAGCCGGGAGCAAAAAGCCTCGAAAAAACTCGAATCTCGGCCCACACAAACCGAGGAGACTATCGCAAGAACCAACGAGGAGTATAATGATGTTAAAAGCGGCGTAGATGTCGCGAACAGGGAAGCTTCGGACACCACCGACAATGTTGATCTGACTCCCCCCGTGTTGGCAAAGAGGCCAATGACCGCGCGCTCTATTGACGAAATTGCAGCGATGGCCAGAAATGATGCTCAAAGGAGGACCGCTGCCGCAGGGCAACCAAAAAGAACTACGATCTCTCGCTCTATCGACGAGATTGCAGCAGCTGCCAGCCTCAACAGGCTGATGGACACAGGTACCTCTGGACCGACTTTGCCCAAGCAGCAACCGAAGCCTCCCAAGTCAACAACGCTATCTTCTTCTGCAACGCGTGCTTTAACCCCGGAAACAAATGCTATGGTGGAACAACTTCTAGATCTGGCAACGGCTGCTTCGAAACCCGATTTCCAACCAGAAATTGAAATTGACCTCCACAGAGCTCGTCGGGATTGGTATGCTGAGCAGCTGGCAGCTGCTTTGAACAAGGCCGCTACTGAGAAATCCTTAGAAACGAATTGGGCGCAAACAAGCCAGGAGACGATCCCAGACGGAGATCTTCTTTCTTCCCAGCCTACTCCTTCCAATGCAAATGCTCCTTGGTTAGAGACTAGCGTTGCTACCCTTGCCACCCAGACGGAAGATTTTGCACTCAGCATAACTGGCCATGCCGATTCTGCTTGTGCAGCCGCTAATGATCCCGATGTCCCGGCAGGTATGGCTGCGGTTCTTACCAGCCCATTCACACAGGTGGGCAGCACGGTAGAACAAACAAGCATTGAACAGCTTACTACAGTGGAAATACCCGTTTCTGATAAAGCTGTGGAGCCGGACGTGTCCAAGTGGCCTATTTCGAGCATCAACCAGAAGTTTCTCGACCCATCTATCTTGTCCCATTCCTACCTTCCTCGCCCGTGGACTGACAATGATGGCTGGATCCATACCGGACTTGGAAACGACCATAACGAAGAAGATGTCATTGTTCCTAATTCTTATACATGGGTACGACCTAGGGATTCGTTCAACAACCCCCGTATCGCTCCATCACCTCCTCGGCTGAAGTCCCTTATCCAAATCGAACTTGACGATGCATTCGGTTATCCTCCCCCAGGCCGAAAGCCAAACCTTCCACAGGATCTAGAAGGCCAATTCGTCCCAGAAGATGTTGCGGTGGAAAAGGAGAAAGCCAAAGTTTTCTGTGCAGCTCGGATTCGAGGCATCGCCATCGATCGCTCAGCCCTGCTGGAAGATATTCGGCTTGCCATTAAAAAGCACGATGAAATCCACGCTGCGAACGAGACAGCTTCGGGTTCCAGTGATGGAATTGAAACTGCCAATGGAAAAGCACCTGCGAAGTCATCCGACACATCTGCTGGAACAAGTAAGAGAACGAAAGCATCGCGGAAACGGAATGCTGGTCAAGCCTTGGGGATTGTTGCTCAGAAAGAGGATGAAGACGACCCTCACGTAAATTTGGGCAAAATATCAAGGAATAAAAAACGTCGCCTAAACATTGATGTGCCAATTGCCGAATCGAGTAGCGCGGCTTTAGGCCATGGAAGCGAAAGTGGAAGTCCAGCAGATGGGGAAAATGTGGAAATAGATTTAAAGCCGATTTTGCTTGCACCTCGTGGCCCGGGTCGCCCATCAAGAAGTGCAGCGGCCATTGCTGCGACCGCTGCAACCCGTGGTGTTGGAAAAGCCCGCCAGCGCCGCAAACACACTCAACTCCAAGCTCATCCTGAATCCATTACTTCACCAGCGAGCCAATCAGTTACAGATGAGCCTGCGAATAACTCTGTTGCTACCAAACCCAAAGACCGTCCCGCTACCGAAAAGGATGCTGTTTCTGTCCCTCGCCAGGGCGGGCAGGATTGAAATGCTTGCCCTTTAGAATATAGAGATGGACTACGGGCATTTGTTTCCTTTTACCCTATTTCACCACCTCATTAGTTGCAGGGTATCTACCCTATGTATAATTTCCTCCCCACGTCCGGAACGTCATTTTTATTTTCCATGTCCCGGAATCAGCATCGGAAACGAGGGAGAAATGAAAGGAAGAAGCCTCGGATTATCACTGTACATTACGACAGAAACAGAAAAAGTCGACGAAGCATATTTTGTGTCCAATTGGAGTTAGTTGGAGTTGATTTGGCTTTTTTTTTTTTTTTTTTTTTCATTCCCTCCTTGCCCAGGTTACCGCGCATCCATCAAAAACGAACTGCCTCCCAGAGGCAATGGAAGAGGAACTAACGTTCAGCTGAATTGAGGAGTTGCCAATTCATTGAGTTATGTGTCAACATGAATGTACAGCGTGTGACGGTGTAAATTTGTCTCTAAGAAAAGAAAAACGGATCAAGCATGAAGGCACTGCCAGCAGTGATCGGAGTTGTTTTGGAGTTTCATTCCTGGCCGTGTCCTTCTATCGTACTAAGTATAAGCCAGTGATATTGACGCGCAGTTCGTGTGCAATTTTGGCGTTTGAAGTGCTTGGTGACTTTCCCTGTGGATATTCTATTCATTTCTGCCTCTATGTCTATCACTCATGTACCATACACTATTACTTTGTCTCGATGTGGGTGAGAATATAAATAATAGCCTGTTCTGCATTTCTCCTTCCATTGCGCTGTGTTTCGATCATTTTGCCCCGCCCAATTGCTTGCTGTGCGAGGGACTAGGTCTATCGTGAATAGAGGGATTGTCGTTGAAGCAGACAGACTTCACCCACTATACTGGTATTTATTTCACTCCTCGTTTGGTGAAGATAACAAAGGCTGATGATATACACGGCCTAATATTAATACATATTTCATTCACGAAAGCAAGTCGCATCACTTTTGTATCATGCATCCATCATTCACCACAGGCCAGGCTCTGTCTCGATACCGTTTTCTAGATTTTCTACATGCGATGCGCGCCTTTTTCATCCATATGAACTGTACA
Source organism: Histoplasma capsulatum G186AR (assembly GCF_000150115.1). Lineage (NCBI taxonomy): Eukaryota > Fungi > Ascomycota > Eurotiomycetes > Onygenales > Ajellomycetaceae > Histoplasma > Histoplasma capsulatum. The sequence continues at coordinate 32,859 of NW_025544805.1, forward strand.
AGGTATCCTGAATATGTAGCTCTCAGACACCCAATGCCTCATTAATTTGCCGATTCAAACTTTCGCGTATCTCGAACACGCGCAGCTTAAATTCGCCCCGAGTTTCTTTAGTTTAACTAGGAAGTTAGCGCAGGCACAGATTGACAGGCGATGCGATCTGTCCTGCCTATCAGCGAGCCGAATGGGCCTCTGCCGACAGGGAATATATCCAAAGCTTGACTCAATGCCGTAATTAGGGGTGGAAGGTTATTGCCGCGTTATTCTGTTTCGTTGCAAAATCTAATTTGCACGCGAGTTCTTGCTCTTCTTTTGTTTCGACATCTTTATTTATTGATCTATTTATTCTTGCCTCTTGTTCTGAATGCATCAGAATAACTAACACCTTCGAATCGGAATACAATATTTATATCCAGAAACATGTCCAACACCTCAGACGCTGTCGCCAAAAAACGCGGTCGACCAAAGAAAATTGTCGTGGCGCCGGCAATCGAAAAAATTTCCACCACGGCCTCGAAATCGACGACTATCATCACTCCAGGCACAAGCAAAAAGCCAATCTCGACCACGACGCCAACTCCAAGCAAATCCCCGCTCAAATCCTCGCGCAAAACCAATTCCTCTCCAGCATCGGAGTCTCACGCCGCAGCCAGCGCGCCAATTGACCAGAAACCCGCAGCAAAGAAAGGCAGCCGGGCTCGGCAGAAGAAAACATCTATTTCTTCTCCTGACTCGCCGCAAGAACCGCTGGAAACACCCAGTGATAGTAATAAGGCAAAGAACGAGACGGCGGACGTGAAATCTAGATCCAAGGCCGTCGCATCGAATCCACCTACCGAACCGTCCATAGCGTCGCTAACTCCATCCACAGAATCGAAGTCGATTTCTCACACACAATCTACAGAGTTACCAAGTAAGCAAAAAGTCACCGGAGGGAGGCAGCCGGAAACCAGAAGCACAGTTCAATCTTTGGAGGGAATAGAGCCATCTTCTGGTGGCAGGGAGACAATAGAGCAAGAACAGCACGCGGGCCAGACAAGACCTGCAAATCCCGCCGACGCTGGTGCAGCCGTGAAGGGCTCCTATATCCTTAACGCTTTGGCGGCCAGCAGGAAATCGACAAGAACCGCAACGTCCGTAGAGGACAAAACTAAGATCTCAGGGTCCACAGAGCCCTCAACCGCAGCTCCAACGGACATGCCTCCTCTGGCACGCAAGAATGCCTCGTCGTCTGGGCCACGGCAGCGCCCGTCTCAACCACCGCCCATCAAGCCACCATTGATCCAGACTGCTTCCGCTCCGAGAGAAGCACAGCGGCCAAAACCGCAACAAGCTCCGGTTGTCAATCCGCAGGATATCAGAAATACGAAACAATATAAAACTGCTGCGAGAAGGTAGGCACTTGACAACAAGAAAATTCCTTCCTTTGGGATCCATGGTTATTCCACATTTACAAAACGCCATTTTCGCTCTTCCATTGCCATCATCTTCAATAACAACTGACAATTCCCTGCGTATGTGCTCTCTTGCAGATGGACATCGGTAATGGTCGCGTTGCCAATTCTGTTATATACCAGTTACGCCCTCTATGAACGAGGTAAGATGTTCTAAAACCCCTGTCCATCTGTCTCCCAAAATCCCCACCAGAAAAGTTTATACCGATACCCCATGACCTGGAAACTTGCCATTGTCTATGTATGTCTAACAAATCTTTTCTTTCTGTATAACAAAACAGTCTTCGCCGATAAAGCCCCCCGTAGTCTGCCAGGAACAAATAATTTCCCACCAGTCAGCGACAATTCCACTTCCTCTTCCCCTTCGCCATCATCTCCATCGACGCCAGCATCCACGACCATGACCCAAGACAATTACAACGGTTGAAAAATTCTTCGCCCTATATTAGAATATACTGGCCACAGGATAACGATCTGACTTAAACGCCCTTCCCCTTCCGGCCCGGTATGTTCCATTGTTTTTCTTTCCCTCGTGGTTGAAGCCACTCAGGGGTGTTTTGATGGTTGTAATACCTACCTCCTCCGCCTCCCCTCACAAAAACGCCGCACCCACATCCGATCCGCTCCGCTCCGCTCCGCTCCTATGACAGCATACCATTCGCTTGTATTTATGATGCTCTCGCCTGTCTTGAATGAATTATTTGCACACATACAGGGTAGATAGCGCGTGAACTATCCAGTTCATCCTCTCTCTCTCTCTCTCTTATCTCCGCTTGAAGAACTCGCTGCTTACTCGCTCAACGGCCGCCTGCACTCACACTTATGTATATGTATATGTAATGTATATAGATGTTTTGGATTTTGCGTTATGTCCGTCAATTTTAACGATTTATTTATTTATTTTCCCCCTGTGTTTAGTGTATTATCTATCACCGGCCCATCGCAGCCGAGAAGGGGTTGGGAGGGGGTTTGGACGGACAGACACCAATTTCATAGGTTAGAATGATTATATTTAAATTATATCGAATTAAATTAAATTTAAATCAAAGAAAAAGAAAAAGAAAAACCAAAGGAAAAGAAAATTCGAATATTTATGTCAAGAAATTCGTCAATTGTTGTATTCCGTTCTCTATACGTCTTCTCAATCGGCGTTGTAGACTGTATTGAGCATCTAGATCATCTCTCGCTGGAACGTAAGATTCATGCAGCCGTTAAAGGGGAAACAAAATCCCCAGGGAAGGGGGTGGGATAGAATATGCTACTAACACAGAAATTTCAAGAAATGACAACCAGAAAGAGGAGAAGACAAGACTGGGTGCAAGGAGTCAGCCAGTTGGTGCTAGAATCCCGGGAGAATTGAAGATGAGCAAAATCAAATCCGAGATGGAGGCGTAAGCGAGATATATAACCTAAACGTGGGTATCATCAAATATCGTCAAAGGCCGTAAAACAAAAAAAAAAAAAAAAGAAAAGAAAAGAAAATTCCGAAAATTCCGAAATATAAAAAAGAGTGCCAATTCGCTCCGGATCGCCTGTTTAACCTCTAGATCAAGATTTTCTCTCTCTTTTTTATTGTAATTTGTATTTTTCTTTCTTTCCATCTTTCAAGTGAAACATTTTTTCCAATCTCCCCCTCGCCGGGCATAGCTCAACGCCTCCACAAAGTCGTCCAACCGACACCTCCCCAATGCATCAACTTTGCACCCATGCAGCGGCATAACCCGGTCATTAACCAACACACGAACCAGCGGCTCTCTGGCCACAGGCGTCGAATCACATTCCATCTTCTCAATATACGCCCTGCTACCGAACGGGACAATCCAGGCGGCAGACAAGCCCTGGTTCTCCGCGGGGCTCTGGACGGTCGTGTTAGAGAGCAGCTCCGTGCCGTTGAAGAGCCCCAGCGCCGTGAATATGGACATCATAGTGGTATCGTGGCTGAAGTCTGCGTACAGGGACAGTCCAAGCGGGAAGGCTTGCGGGTCGGAGTCCAGCGTGTGGTTGACGGTGGTGGAGTCGATCACGGGCTTATTGGTGAGGCGGGATATTAGCTCGTTGACGAAGCCGACGCCCTGGCTAGCGCCGAGCGGGTTACCACTGCTGTAATGGTAGTATTTTCCTAGAGTGCCGTGGTAGTCATATTGGATCCATTCTTCGGCAGTGAAGAGGCTGCAGACAGGGGAGATGGTGCTTGCGTCTTCAGTGAGCGCGACAGTTTGAAAGGGGCAGATGTCCATTAAGTGGGGAATGTCTGGTATGTCGAGGTTCGCGCCGATGAGGTGAGATTTGACGCGGTTGAGAATTGGAGGCACAAAAACTTCTGCGAATTCTGATTGTGCAAGGCGGCCTGTTTGGGAATTTTCAAAGACGCTGCAAGTGCCGTGGTGGAGGGTGTTGTTGAAACCCGGTTCTTCGCTGATTATCAGGTCTATGGACGGTTTGCGGGTTTTATCGATTGCAACCGGGTCCAGCACTTTCTCGTGATGAAAGCCATCGATGAAATTTTCGGCAGAGTGGATTACCCTTTGGGATCCTGATGCGCGGATGAAAATGGTCGAGTCTTTCGCTAGATGCTGATAACGACGGTAGAATTTTGTCCCAGAGTCGATCATCTGAGACGACCCGAAAGGCGTAAGGATATCAGACTGCAATTGGTGATCGAACTTTTCTAAAAACGCGAAATCGCCAGTGTATGTCTCGGTGCTGTTTTGGATGCGCTCAATGAGTTGCGAGTAGAGAAAAGTTTTGTGTTTTGTTGGATACCTTGCTCCATGCCTTGACAGCACTTGAACGAAAGTAACGTTGCAACCAATGGGAATTTGCGGAGATATATGTGAGATAGTGCCCAGAGAAAAGAAAGGGGAATTGGGGCCCCATAGTTGAGAGCATTCCTGGTGGCATCGGTATCCGTCCTGCACCGTGCTGCATAACAGACCCCGACCAGAATTACGGGAAACGCTGTGGCATACATTATTAGCAGGTTTCCGATTTCGATTGTTTGATGATTGATGATTTCATCGCTTCAGTTTCTTACAATGTGTAAATAAACACTCCACATATCACTATCAAGATAGTAACAGCGGAGAGAGTAACGCAGCGTTCTCTTAAAGCGGGAACCGTATGTTTTCGGTCCAAGCGAGGCCACTGGCGTCTGCGGGAATCCCGAGATGTTCTTGATTCAGCATCTTGTCCCCCAGGGCCGTCGCCGTCTCCGTCATGCCAGGCCAATAGCGCTGTTAGATCGTTGATTTCTACCATTGCCTAATCGTTCTGTGAGGCAAGAGGAACACCAGGCCCCATGCTGGCTATCAATGAAGAAGCCAAAGGAAACGCCTCGATATAAAACAGCGTACAGCACCACTCCACTCCCCACACACAAAAAAACAGAGGCGAGATGGAATCCTTGAGATGGAGTCTAGAAAGGATGAGCAGAGGCTCTGTTAGCCAATGCCCGCTTCACATGCACGTTTGAGTGGCTGCCGCAGAGCCGCCGCTAAACCTTCCTCAAACGGCAGGCGCCAGAGTCAGGTGATTTAGCAGCCCTTGGCTTTGGACTCCTCACAAAGTCTGATGGCAAGCAGCAGTCGAGTCAAATGCGAAACGATGGTTAGTCGAGGGAAAGCTAACCAGCAAACGGAACGTGAACGAACTGCGAGTCTGAAGGAACACTGCGAGAAATAAAGAAAGAAAGTGGGATGGGGGGTCACAGGATAGAAAACGCTGAAAATTTGATCCGCAGCCGGTTAGACGACGTGGGACCAGACAAGCCAAACTGGAGGGGTGTGCCACGAAAATGAAGGGTAGCAATGTTTGATCCAAGACTGCAGCTGCCAATAGAAAACGGTTCGACGATAGGCTCACATGCTTTGGAGGGTTCCACCACAAAAGAGGGCCCACGTAGCGGCGAGCAATAGAAAGGTAGATATAAAACGGCGATTATTATATCGGTGTTGCACGCCAACAAGAACGACTTGAGCTGTTGGAAGAGGTGTGCAGAAAGGTTAATTAGGGTTACAGGAAGCAACTAACTCGTTATTGCCAATCGAGCTTGAATACGGGGGTGGAGAAAGTTACTGCGTAAGTCCTTGCAACACACTAGAAAGAAATATAAATGGAAATCACAATACCAGAGCTCAAATAAAACCACTCCTCACATCGAGGTTAAGAGGTCGTGATGCCTAATGTGACGGCCAAACTTTAGGCTGCAAGCCCCTAAACCGCCCCCAACTGTTTAGGGCGCGTTGCCAGCTAGCATGTGCAACGGCTTTGTTTCCACGGCTTCGTCAGCTTCGACAAGGCTAAACCCAAATCCGCGGCCGGGGGCGTCCAACGGCTGCGTTGGACTAGTCCCAAAGAAGACTGGTTTGCTAACCAGCCCTAACCCCTGCAACGGTACCCTGGTGATCAATATGCACATCACCTGACCCCACTCAGCCCTAATTAGGCTTGCCAAAAGTGGCCAAAGCATCATCCAACGCTCACAGGGCTGCAGGAGATTTCCCCATTGGCCGGGTTCCGGTGCTGCTTATCTGCAAGGAAAGGACGCAGCCCGGCGCATTTCACGCATGCGCTGTCAGTCAGGTGATATCAGGGTGGGAAAGTGCGCGAGGAGAAAAAGGGGCGTGGGGGTTGCAAGGGGACCCTCGGGTGGTGGAGTTCATATTACTAGGCAGTTTTTAGTTTACCGCGCTGGCCAGGTTGAAAATGCAGTATCTTTCTTTTCCCTGATCAATTTCGTTGGATGTGTTTCACGCATGTAAAAGCGTTTCGGAAATAGTCGATTACATGTACAGAGCATGCATATCGATATATTCTCTCATCACAAAGGGGGGGGAAAAGGACGTGAAAGATCAGCTATTGCATTTACGCAAACATCTGTCAATTTTAATGGTAAATCATATGGCAGAATGAGGGGGGCATTTGAGAAGGGAGACATAAGAAATGACAAAAATAACAAGGAGTGGCCTCGAGGTTGTAAGGAAAAGTTGGTACAGGCTAGCCAATAACATCGTATAGTTAGCGGATTTGGAACCCCGTAATTCTGACCAAGAGTGGAACTGAAAGCATGGGGTGATAAAAATGGGGCATTCAATCCGCAGCGGATAAAGATAGTAGGCAGGAATAACAGCGGATGAGAATAAAAAACAAAATGGACGTGAAAACTGTATAAGGAACAACACTCTCCAAATTCGCCATCCAGTCTATGCCAGCAATACAGACTCCAACACAGAGCGAAATAAGGCTCTTTATTTCGGTACAATGAGACAACGCTGGAGAAAAAAGGAGTACAAGAAGTTTACACAAAGAAGTGAAAATCTGTCACAGGAGGGCAGGTAGAATGATGATAAAGGCGGACGCAGTCGCGAAAAGAACTCGAATAGGGATCAGGGCACAAAGGAGAACGAAGAACGTATAGCAAGAGCATGAAGCAAGGGAATTATGTTCGCGAAAGCAATCATTCGTGCCTCCCAGGGTATCAATATGAATAATGTTGGAAAGAACACGCACACACACACAAATAGCAAAAGGGTTGTAGCCACAAGAAAAAAAAAATGTCTTGTGACCTTTCTTTTCAGCCAGACTGAGAATGCAAAGTAACCTCCTACAAAACAAGAGGTCCAAAAGCCAAACAAAGAGGCCGATCCGCATATACACCGAAGATAAGGAAAGAAATGAAAACCGCGGCCTTCAACACCTCTGGTCCTGATGCACGCCGGCGGGGCCCGAATGGAGAGAGCTCCAAGTATCAAGTGCGACAAAAGCGAGTAGGGGGGGTTATAGTTGGTATCGGCAGAGCACTTAAGCTCACTAACGACTGATAAAATAAACGACAGAGCCGGGAAACTGAAATGAGATATAAGAGGGTAAACAGAGTAGAAAGAGGCAAGGAGAAAGAGGGATAAAAAAGTTTGTTTATTTGGGGGGTGGGGGGTGTTAACAATGACAGCTAGACGCCTTCTGTCCGTCCCGAGGTTGCCCTCATCTTACCGTATTGTATGTCTTAGGAGCTCGCGATGTCAAAAATTGCAAAACATAAAGGTACAGCAAAGCAGCATTTATCTGTTACAATACCTAGCAAAAAGGCTGACTTAAATAATAGAATCAACAAAGAAAAGCAGGAGAGAGAGAAGAGGCTGGTGAAGAAATTGCGATCCATTATCTTGGACAGATCAGTCGCATTCTAGTATATATATTGCAAGAAAAAAAAAGAAAAAAAACTAAGGACCAGTATTCCAGCTCCTCTCCGGCGGCTCTCTTGGGGATTGTATAGGAGGCAAGGAAGCATCAGGAGGAACGCAAGCCGCGGGATAGTGGGACTGCGGACCGGATCGCGCTGTTTGAGAAATGGGCGTAACTGAAGCTGAGGTGCTCCATGAGGAGGGGTACGGGTTCGATTGGGCTGGTGACATGGGAGGTAAAGGCAGCCTAGTTGGCGCAGAACTTGTCCTCTGGCGTACATGTCTCTCACCGCCTGGTCGCTCCAGGCGATCTTGCAACGGCTGTTCACTTTCTGATTCAGAAACCGGGGCAGACGACTGGCGAAGCCGGGGGGACGTGGGTCTCGGTGGGATACGATGTAAGCCAATCTCTCTGTCGTAAAGTGTTCTGAAAAAGTCCCGCTCCACGCGGTAGAAGTCTCTCTCTTCAGTCAAAAATTTGATGTCGTCCTTTTGTCTTTCCACTTCCTGTTTCATTTCCTTCTCATTAACCTTTTTTCTCTCCCTGAACCTCTTGGAAGCATCGCTATTCTTTAGTCGTTTCTCTGCTGCCTTTCGTGACCCAGAATCAAAATCCACTGGCACGCTCAATCGTGACTGAATATCCCTGGGTGAAGCAAATTTATTCTGTCCGCCAACAAACGCGTAACTAGATCCGCCCTCGTGTGGCGTTCTACTTCGGTTTTCTTCACCAGTAAATGAGATTCCTGCAGACTGAGATAGTGAAGTAACCGGCTGTTGAAGCAAATTGGTAGATGCCGGAACATGCGAACCTTGGATTAAAGGACTATATGCTGTATTGGATGTACCTGGGGCTGTCGTTTGGGGGCCAGATGATTGTCGTCCAGTTATGGGCCGCGGATCAATAGGGAGTGTAGTCGGAGGAATAGATGGATGGGATATGGAATATCTCATTGACAGAGGAGCCTCCATTGTTGGCCGCATGGTGGGGTCTCCATATAGTTGTTGGGTAGGAAGGAATGGATTGTTCTCCACAGCCATAGTTCCACGGGCAGGGCCGTAAGAAGCCCCAATACTTGCAGCGCGGGCTCCAGGCGATTTTGCCGTAAGTATATGACGTTGAGGAAGGGGGGAATATATCGTGCGATCATGTTGTGATATTGAACGGTCCGATTGGGGTGTTAATCCCGCAGAGGATGGTGTTACGTGCGGATTAGTCGATGGAGAGGGGGATGTCGATGGCGTAGCTCCGACAATATCGCGATTGGCCTGCTGGACAGAATGTCCCGTAGCCAGGGTATGGGAAGGATTAAGAATGGCATGCATCCCTATGGATCGGGTGGTTGGCGTTCTCCATGCAGGATCTGGGGAGCCCGTCCTCCCAGGCTGCGGTGCAGGGCCACTGTCCCTAGTTGGTGGTGGTTCTAGGAGTTCAATTGTCCCATCATTGCGGCTCCGGGGAGATAACTCGGCTGTCGCGACAGTTTTGCGTACGCGGCGGGACGGACTGCCGGACGGAAAGTCTGATGCATGTGGCCGTTTCGACATATGCTCCTGCACTCCACCGAGGGATAGATTTCGTGGAGCGTAACATGGACGATCTTTCCCTCCCTCTTGAATGCTCCGGCTCTCAGACGGTCGAAGATAAGAGAGGGAGGGTAACCGACTATGGTCCTGGTAAAATCCGTTAAATGTATGGTCACGGGCTTGTGAAGAGGATGTAGCCCTTGTGTACTCGATGTGTTTCTGGGGAAAATTGCGAATTCCGAGCGCAGCCACGATGAGGTCTTCGAAGATGGATATCGTATAACGTTATTTCCCAGCCAGGTTAGGTTCTAGAAAACACCAACAACAGATATGCTTACGGATCCAAGGGGCGCGAGAAGGAGGTGTGAGGATGATTGACAGAGCAACAGCTCAAAAATATGGGGTAGCTCTTCGCCACTGCATGAAGAATGTATGGGGGAAATCAACCACGCGTCAGGTCCCTTTCTTCCGTAGAACGAAGAAATAAAAGGAAGAAGGGAAAGGAAAGGTTGGATCCTTTGGAAATGGAAATCTTCAAGTGGTCAATCATCAAAAAAGAAAAGAAATGAACAAGCGGAGGGAGGGAATATGGAAGTCAAAAATCAGGAGAGGCGGACAACCACTCCAGTCAAGTCATCAACGCGCTGGATCAAACATGCCTAGTTATAGGCTCGTAACAAAAGCTAATACAGGCTTGGGCTAACGGACCGGGGACCACGGAAGGGATGGCTTGGTGAGAAACAATGCCCTTGGCGAGAGCGAGCGCGGAGGTGAAAGCAGGCAGCGCCTGAGCCTCTGATAATGGGCGACAGATGCATGGAAGGTGCCCACGAGAATGGTAGAGGGGCGTGATAGTGGACCCTACAAGTGCGCTAGGAGGTGCCCCGGACGCCGGCAATTGGGCAGCGAGCTTAAACCTCCACGAAAGTAGTGTGAATGGCTTCCGCTGAATGATCGTTGCACAGTCCGTCGTTTTTATCCTTTGACGGTCCATCCCAGGTGTTTTGCAAGTGATCCACACCGGTCTTGGGGCTTGTTGAGGAGGTGACTTGACTTGACCCATCAGTGATGCAGTGATGCAAGATTGGCCATGTAGGTTGGTTCCTGGTACTTTGACCTTTTTAGGATGATATTCCTACCGGTTAGCCAACTGCTATCTGTGAGTCTTCGCCGTTATTCGCTGCGACTCACCGTCTAAACTTCCTAGACTAGCATAACTGGTCCGTAATTTATTATTGCCAGGGTTTATTTCGGTTTCTTATCCTATTCTTTTCTCGCTTACCCGCTAGCCGTGCGCCGGCCGCCAGAGGACGGATCTCGGGGTGCTTTGCATACCATGGAGGCAGCTTCTGTCCAGTGCTTTTCATCATCATTGGCAGCGCCGCTCATGGGATCGTGAAGGGGGAAATTGCTTGCACGAAAAAAAAAAAAGGTGTACCGACTCTGCAAGGTCAAAGATTCCCCCACGCGGATTGATTGCTCATTGCATTCCTTTTATCTTGACGCAAGGGGCAGCTCAGAAGCAGCAGTTGACTTTTTTTTTTTTTGGTTTGTCCCTGTCGTGAAAATTCGAAATACTAGGGGCGCAAATGCCTCGAGGGCAACTCATGTGTTGCTGTCAAGATGCGGTACATGCAGAAAATGCATGTGGTGCACTGACAGCAAAACTAGGCAGAGGAACGAATGATGTCCTTTTCGTTTTCGCCCGAATGCCATCTAGGCTGACTGGCAATGGCAGAAACTGCCTGGAATTCTGATTCAAATACTTCATTCCGCAAGAATATACACATTCCCAGAAGCCATTGGTAGCAGTACGCAGTCAAATCTTCAAGCTACCCTCTTTTTTTCTCATGGGAACTCCATACGAATATCAACAAGCCTCCAAGTGCGCGCCTGGACAAGTGATTATTGAACCAAGGAGGCCCCTATCAGTACAAAGACTCTTCCTAGTGAAATGTGAGCTGCTTCCTGACTCGCTCGAAACTGGGCAGGATGTATACTGCGTATATGTCTTCACAACAGGCCTATGAACAGGACTCCTAGCTCGTCGCATTGATCAGATATATTTCTCATTATTTTCATAAAACTGAGCTTTCAACTAAAAGTGCTATTAATTAAAATACATTCCCTTGAGAGAACAGGACGTGGACGGTTAATCCGTACTGCTGGTGGATTAATATCTAGCTGTGGACCACGGCCATTAATCTTAAATGTACTGTACTAAGCGAAAACATTGGCCAGCAGTGTCCTCCCAGAGAGTACGTTGCAAAAGCAGCCTATAGAGTTCCCGAACCATGATATATTCAGTCAGATCGGAGCAGCGAGAAAACAGTTGACGCGCTGTTGTTGATTGAATCGGTAGTGAAATGAACAACGCAGGCGGTGTAATATCAGCCCTTTACCGATGTCTGCCCACGGCGTTCACAGTCAGAATAATGAGCTCATCAAAGGATCGAGCCCCCAGTGACACTGCCACCTTGACCGGGACTGGTGAGAACAGTAGCGGAACCCAAGGAACTGGTATCAGGCGCCAGTTGGGCAGGAAGGTCCAAGAGTCTTTCGTCCAACTGGCCAGTCGGGGCGGAGGGGACAAAGCATTCTCCATTCAGAAACAGCCAATCCTGAAATTCTCAAACTGATCTTCAGTCTGGCGCTGATTTTAACCTTGAACAACCAATCAAAATAAGTTTGCAACGGTTTAGAGCCCGTGTTTTCCCCCGCCACGATACATTCGAATAAACCCTAACGAGCGAGAAAGCCAGCTAGAATTTCGATGAAGGTTGCTCGCTGAGCCAGGCAATATGTGACTAAATTATTGACGCTGGTAGGGATATTATTCCAGGGGTTGTACTTCTTGGCCCGCCTAAGGTTAGTTGGACGAACTCATTTGGCAAAGTCCGCAACTTGATCCTTGATGATGATGATGATGATGTATTATTTATTATTGTAGGGGCCCACGGAACTAACTGGCATCAATAATAATGGTACGGCCTCAGCCTCATGGAATCGATCAGGTTCCACATGAAACCGTGGCCATGAATAGTTCCGTCGTTAGTTGAGACGCCAAGGGGACAGCTCCATCTGCCGCCGGGTTGACTCTAAATAGTCGTTATGCACTCCGAAGTTGTGAGCTATATCATATATAAGCGGTGCCAAAATGCTCCTCTACTAATGTGCAGGAGTCACTTTTCCCGAAGATCCTAACGGCGGCGGCATCACCTATCCCCCCAAATGGTGGCCGGATCCATGTTGTAAACGGCGAAATGGCTCCCGAAGGAACGAGAACATATGCAGAAACGTGTGGGTCGAATCTCATAAACATCAATTGATGAACGAGAAATCCTTTTGCACTTCCACTCCGTATATGGAGTACATTTCCTTCATTTAGGGATCTAGAGACGCATGCCTAGCTGCTCAACCTCTTGGAGCAAGCTTGGAATCGAAGCATTGAAAACAAATCGACATAGAACATTTCAATTGAAAATACATACTCTGTGTTGCCTTCCTAGACGTCACCCCATATATTGTTCTTTTTGATCTGATGGAATTAATAGCTTCAGAATACCATGAAGCTGACAATAGCGCATAGACGCAATGCGTGGAACAAAAATGCTTTCACGCGCTAGAAATTTACATGATAAACCCGTTACATACCAGTTGATTGGGGTTTGTTTCAGGGCTGGCTGGATGCTTAAATCATGGCTATCATGTTAGATGTCAAGGCCCCCACAACTTCTGTCCATGAGGGGTCGAAATCGTTGAAATTTTCATGTATATTTCTAGCCTCTTGCAATTAATTTTGTTCCACGCCTCCGTGCAAAACGACGTACCTTTATTAGTTTATCAGTTTTGGATTTTGAATGACAGCCGTCTCCGCCATGGACATCAAGAATCAGCTATAATAGGCCCATCGGAACAATTCACTCTGGTCATCCACTAGTTAAAGGGTATCCTCACATGGAACTGAATTCGTATCAGCAATTGCGGAGGAAAATTGTTCAAGATGATCGCTAAAATATAGATACAGGTATTTTTGCCTGTACGATGTATGATAACCTCATACCGTCAACCGTTCATGCTCGTTAAAGAGAGCACTGTAGTAAGGTTCCATGACTCTTGCTTTCTCCAAGACCATTCGATATCCCATAATTCTTTGGCAAATTCAAAAATTGGAACATGGCGGGTAAAGGCTTGATTCATGATTCAGTTTCGATCGATATGCGGGTTGCTGTTGGATTACGAATTTACGAGCACTATTTGTCTAAAGCACCGACATCTTATTGGGGGCGAGAGGAAAAAACGAAGCATTCGGCTCGGTGGCTCTTGGGCGTAATTAACGACTGTTCTTCAGGAGGCAACATCTATGTATCATATCATGCAAGTCACAAGAACTTGCGAGGCCACCCGCCCAATGACTTCACTGCAGAATCCCCACAAATGTGCCTTGCTGTCACGATTCCTCCATGTCCGGCGGAGTGAACAGCAACATACCCGAAATTGGAGCCGAAAATGCGGCCCAGTCCCAACTGGCTCACAGAGCCATCGTGTGGAGAATGGTAGATATAGCGTCAATGCCAATTACTGACCACGAGAACAGTGCAGCAATCCCTGAAAATACGAAGGCTCTTGGTGAAATGGTGGCCTTGCGCATCTGCATGATCTGCAGCAAAGGGGTCCTGCGGTTTGATGGCAGGCTGAATCTGACCCAGCATTAGTTGATAATATCTGATACGGGGAGCATGTTGCGCAGGCTAGGCGCAGAAGACCCGATCCAGCGGACATCCCCCATCCAAACATACCTCCAGGCCATGTAGAGATCCACTTCGCCAGGTAGATTATTGAGTTTCGGGTAGGTGAGCCGCTGGCAGTAGTCTTAACTAGGTAGTAGGTGGGGATAGCAAGGAGGAGAAACTTTCGACCCAGAGACCGAAGTTCCAAAGGAAGGGTTTGACCTGCCAAGAAAGACTTTGACAATGCTGCAATGATGGACCAAACGAAATAGTCATAGAAACCTCACAATCTGTTCTACGTTCCTCGACGTGGTGTCTCTGCGCAATGGTTAATTCAAGCACCAATTCCATACATCCCTGAGGCATATCCAAATAGCACTTCCTTTGGTCTTCAGGAGTGAATATACTCGCGCGAACTGGGTCTGTGTCAAAGTGAAAGTCCCGATGCCATCCCAATACAGAGCATGAGATCGTCCCCCACTGCATGTTCGGGATCAGGTTTCATACAGAGGTGGAAAAAAAAACAAAGTCAAAGCCCGAACATTCTGCTTTTCCCAATCTATGCACGTTTACAGCTTGCAGATGGATGGCGCCGAGTTCTTTGGTCCTCGTTCTCGTGCCCTCAGGGATTTAGTTGCTACCTAGCCGAGAGTTAACTGCACCATCACCAAGCCACACTCGATCCCTCAGTGGAAAAAATTGTGAAAATGACGATCGTTTGTAAGAGCGGTGATGAACGAAACGCAACAGAGAGCGCATCCCCCTTTCTATTCAATTGGATTATTTCCACTCCCCTTCTCTGTTCAAAAGCTATTCCAGCCGAATTATCCTTCAGGTTGACAAGTAATAGGGCTTCAGGGCTACGAGGAATGAATCACTACTATTCCTATCATGTATCCGCATGTCCGCGACACCTCGACATCTGGGTGCCTTTATCAGTACTCGTATCGAAACGATCTATCATATGTACTCATAGTCTCACGTTTCCGAGAGATTGGACATATCTCGGTAGTTGTGGGATGTTCCCTGTTTGGCGGCACTTGTTACGTTCGTATTCTGGCAGCACACCCAGTTGCAATTCTACAAGCCCCTCTTGAGCGTGGGTGAAAGACAAGAGCAGTAATTATTCTGAGTTAGCGGCATTGCGAAATCTTCCTTAGTTGAAATTTTTCGACAGAGCTCTTGACTGAACCCCAGTGCTGAAGAGCGGAAGGAAAGGGAGAACCACAGAAATATTCCTTGATATATCATCAGTCAGGCCATGCAACAAATTTACGACAATTATCACATCTTCCACCCTGCTCGAGTCTTTGAAGTTTGTCAGGAATCATCTTTCTCATTTACCAAAAAGGCTGTGATGGGTGGAGCATTTGATTCCAGGCCAATTCCCAATCACAGCTGGAACATTAACCTGAATTTTATGCCAAATGTTCCCCTTAACACCTGCATCAACCTTAAAAGTTACCCGCAAAGCAATCATGATTATGAGCAGAACCATTCGCAGCCGAGATGCAGAATTCCATCCCCGCAAATTCCACAAAACATTCTCGGTCCGCATTTGGATTTCTCCAGCCATGAGATTCCCCTCAGCGAAACTCGAAGTATCTCGCCACTTCCCTGCTGTGTAACATACGATCCATAGACAACTTTGATCATCCATTGCAAAGTTGTCTGGCGCTGTTCTTCTTGTGACAATAAAAAAGAAAAAGAAGCGTTTGCTGGCGATGATGTACGTTTCGCCATCGGAGTCGTCCACCATCAAAATGCTCCCACCAAACGTGTCCTTCACAGAATCACCGAGACTATCATCCGGTTCGTTCCAGCCCATTCCATTGGGCATTCCCATATTTTCAATCATCATCTGCACCGATTGGTCCAGGTAAAGCCTTTTAAGAATCCTTTTATTCGTCAGCTCTGCGACCCTCAGATCCGCCATTTGACCCATTGAAACAAATTCTCTTCATCAGCTAAGCCACCTCCGGAATGAACCAGCCATTTAAAAGAAAGCAAGGGGATTTCCAAACCCTTATCATTACGACTAAACCAAATGACAATCAGAAATCAGAAATACAAAACAGGAGACCAGCAAGGAATCTCATACTTTCCCCTCCAACGATGAACAGCTTCTATGGATATGTGAGCCTCCTAAGTTTCCGGTTGACCGGAGTAAATCCATGCTTCGCGACGACGATGATCTAGCCATCGCCAGGAAGGGATTTGATATTTTCTCATATACGCTATATTTTTCTTCAATTCACCCAGCGGTGGGGTAATAATCAGAAAAATTGCGGCTCGCTGGGGAATAACAACGCTTCCTATATCGATTAACTAACGTGACAGTGTCCCCCCAGAACACTCCGTTTCTCCCCCACGATGTCGATAAAGTCGAGCTCGTTTCGTTCTTCGTTGTACTAGGGACTTTCTCCGGGGGCCCAGCAACGTTCGCGTATGGGTGGCCACGGCGGAACGAATAACATACGCAGCGTAGAGGTTTTAACACCCCTTAAGGTGGGGCAACACGTCTTGATATTATATAAGATAGAGCATTTCTTTTTCTCCCGCTGACACGTTGCAATCTTTCTCAGCTCTGAACACAATTACCTTTCTTTCTTCCTAATACGAAAGGGTGACAAGAGATACCGGGGAACAATTCAATAACTACAGACAGGAATAAATCCTCATGCCAAACTAAGATACATACGTCTGTGATAACCCGTCTCTAGATCTCAGCCATTTTGCTTGGCACTGTATTGACTGGTTTTGGTGCCCTTTCCATAGCACTCCCTGTTGCATGTTACCTCGTACAGGCAGCCAAGTTCGTATGAAATTTGTGCTCTAAACTGCTAGAGATAGAACGGGTGTAAAGGTTCTATAAGATCCAGAATCATTACCTTTCCATTAAGCAAAAGAGATAAGGCATGCAGTCAAAATCTAGCGTTTGGCTGTATATAAAGATGGTGGCATTGCTTGGCCAGCCGTTATCAAATACCCCGCATATAATCTTAAAGGTCACTCAGAAGGCCTACGGAAGCACTCACGGAATCTCCAGAATCCCTTTCAAAATGGAGATGCAGTCCGGACCCACAGCCTAAAACAGTCATTGCTGCGCAAAGGAGGAAATTAAAACTTGAGGATGGAAAAAGTCAAAGAAACGACCCCTTTGATAAATCTCCTCAAATGATTCATTTCTTTTCGCAAACGAAAAATGAAGTCTGCGAAACGTAGACTTGGCTTACGGCCCCTGCATGGCTGATACATGCATGCCACATGGCCATGGGATTCTTGTGGAACCGAATACGGCTCCTAAAGACCTACGTACAGTACTCAGCGCATATTGATCTTGGCTCATCAAGAAAAAGTGGTGTGCCAACCACTGTTGAAACATCCGCTTCTTCTGCGGAGCCGCAAGAGGGACAAAACGAAATTATTGTTAAAGGTCATGGGGAACAAGGGCTTTCATACACGGTAGAGCCACTGATATGTGGCCAGCTCATTGGGCATGGCAGGAGTCCACAGAACCCCGCATAGAATTGCTCCTGGGCTGGGGTTTCATGATGGAGGTGGGTTTTATTATTGTTTGGGCCTTTCGGCCCGTTCCGCGTTATTCCACAACGAATTGAATGAAAGCGAGACAGCCGACAATACCAAGTGACAAAGAACGATCGATATCCGCTAAGCGTTGATTATTCGCATGATATGTATGTCTAGTACATGCACTATGTATGGGCCGGTATTCTCTACGCATGCGCTAACTTCTGATAGATAAGACTGTTGACTTTTCCAAAGTTTCTTTGACAATATGAATCCACGGCCTATGGGCTACAAAAAGGGGGACTGAGCAAAGGCCGAAGCGGAATCTTAGTCGTATTCTTAGTCTTATCACGGGAAAATGTAACATGGTCAGCTCGTCACACGCTAGATTGGCTTGGAGCCGTCAATCGCGTGGGAACTGAGGAGAGCAGGGGTATCGGCGGCATCCAGCGGGGAACTTCACTTCCATGGCGTGCATTTACCACCACGTTCCTCCATACATCCTTTTCATTCCAAGACTTAACCTTCCGCTGAGGTGAAAATGGGAACGACGAGTGCACACTGGTGAGACCGAATGTCTCTTCTGTTTCAAACCTAAATGCGAAGTTGGAACTAGGCTCCTGGGATTTTCTGGTGAGGCAAAACGGTCCGGCCCGGAGCTGGGAATTTTAGTCTTTAACTTGGTGGCATTATTGACAATTGCCAGGACTACAGCAAGAGCAATGTCCCAACTCGGACTCGTTCCTTTCTAGAACTCCAGGGATCGACTTCGGCGGACAGGGGCAACGTAAACCAAGAGAAGAGAAAATAAAGGTTGGCCCCAATTGGGCTATTAACTATCCTGCAGCCACTTGCTAACTCGGTCACTAAGATGCTTTTGGTGCCCAATAGGACCGAGTTTTTCATCGAAATTCCCCCTAGTTCTGCACCTAAATTCCCCAGTCCCCGGGCCCGGAGCCCCTAAAGGTTTTAAGGCGAGGACATTGGTCAAGTTATACGCCTTTTGCCTTAGCCATTATCTGCCTTGACGATGCTTGGAGCTTGGCGAGGGAGCTAGAGCAGATAATAATCAAAGGTCTGCGTCGGCGTTGCAAATTCCTTCACCCTTCCAATAAGTGTCAAATGAGTGAGCAGCTTCCCATCTCCTGTTTGATCTTCAGCTCCCTGAATAATAGATCGGAAAACGCGGCCGAGGTCACCTTTCTTCCAGGCCGCCATATGTGGAGTCTTCATCATCAAAGACCCTGCCAATCAAAAAATTCCCCATTTCAGCTCGTTGATGGTTGGGCATTTCCTTGGACAAAGATTTTAGTTTTGATCACTAGCCTGGCTTTCATAAGGGACACAAAAGGCTCTGGTGATCCTGGCTAAAAAGATCCGGGGTAATTTTATCCCTGTTGTTAGAAAATTCCGGACATACTTCCAAACCAGGGATAATAGTAATATTTAATAATGGGGAGCAATAACTATCACGCAAGATTTCCCCGCCGGCTCGTTCCATATGGAAGCTAGCAGAAGGCAATGATTAGTTCTATTCGGCTCTCCTTTTTTTTTTTGCCTTCTCTTCAATTAGCCCCTGAGTCCTGTGTTTTCATGGCACCTCACTTTCCTGAAGGATTGATCGCTGTATGCATCAAAAGCCCACTAATATTTTATAGTCTTGGTGAATATTTGCAAAACATATCTCCAGACAGAAGATGCCGTGCATAGAGATCTCATACTGTCCACCTATAGTTAACGGTGTATCTTAGATTTTAGGCCCTTTGTCCTTTGATTGAGATCACTTTTATCTCACAAAAGTTTATGTAGTATTCTCTGAGGATCTTCTAATTCTGGAGAATATCTAAGTGACTTACTATATGTACTGTAGAAAACAGATTTCATAGCAGTCAGTGACCCTTTTCATGGAGAGATTAAGACTCTGTCATGATACCGATGCCTCCGGTCCCTGGCATCCTCAGGGGTTTTTCTGTCAAGAGCCTGCCCATACTAGTACCCAGTGCAATAACATGTCAAATTGCAGAATTACATACACTCAGGGACAAACCCCGTACGATATATAGTTGAACATTTTGAGAATGACAGCGCCCGAGAGTACCCGTGACATTCAGGTCGTAGTGTATTATAACCTTTTTAATTGAATGGTGAAGAGTCTGGCTGTGTCATATGCAATATACTCCCACTGTATTGGAGGTGAGGGCTGGACTTTTTCGAGATCCAGTATTGAGATTTCCATTTATATTTCTAGTGTGTGCAAGGACTTGTAGATGGACAGTAGAGATCCCTACACACAACATATTCCATATGGAGAGGCTATGTTGTCTAAAGATATTAGTTACTCTTGGCAATGTGTGATTGTGATTCCTCCTTCCTGGATACCTGCCAGGTTCATTTCCAGAACCCTTCGATCGTCTTCAATACGTCCACAATCCAAGCCAGTTCGTAGGGAACAATAGCCTAGGGAAGAAGTGGCCTACTAGGGTCAAATTTCCCCTTCTCAGTACATTTATGCG
Organism: Histoplasma capsulatum G186AR; assembly: GCF_000150115.1. Lineage (NCBI taxonomy): Eukaryota > Fungi > Ascomycota > Eurotiomycetes > Onygenales > Ajellomycetaceae > Histoplasma > Histoplasma capsulatum. The sequence goes on from NW_025544805.1 coordinate 52,790, forward strand.
CAGTACTATTGGTTGCTTTCGGGCGGATACCATAACGATATATACACGTATATTCTCCCTAGAAATCATTGGCCACGAAATTGGCTAGATAATCTTTCTATCATGCGTAGAAGAGAAAATTTCCCGAGTTCGTAAGGAAGCGCTTGGTTGTCCCCGTAGGAGACTTAGATATCGAATAATATCGAGTTCGTTTTGCCTGTGGCTGGTAGGATGCTAGGGTGGGGCAAGGGGAAGTTGACATCAACAAGGTAACAGCTGAGGGGAAACCTGCAGCCGGGATCTGGCGTGAAGGGTTGCGTACCTTGGACTGCGAAGGGGTGGACTATCGCCATCGAACTTCAGGAGATAAAAACTGTTTCCCTGCTAGAGTGCAGAATTCGACCGCCAAACACCCAGTTACGCAAATCTGATTCTGAAAACAGTTAACCCTGGGAGAGCCGGCCAACTAGTAACTGTTGGGACGATATACGTATCAGATTATATCAAGGGGGTCAGCTGTCCAGATATTGGATTTCTATAAAATGTGATACCAGCTCCATTTAACCTTAGCACACATACTAGTATACCTCACATTCCATGACGAGTTGGCTGAGTCTGTTGACGGGCTCCTTGCTTCAACTCCCACATTCCTTGAACACATGAATAATGTGATACGGTCTTAAGCGTGAATTTGCTGGCTGGTGCAATCGCTGTCCACTAAAGGTATTTAGTATCTAACATTGCTTTAATTATTCCGGATGGGAATGCATACCAATTGGAAATTCAAAAACAGCATGGTACGATCAACGGACCGTGAAAGACATCGGAGTGAAAAGGAGCAATAAGAGTATCCTCAATCTCAGATCTCGCGCGACGACTGAGGTTAAAATCGCTGGACGTGGACTTGTACTGATATGTATACTAGTACGGATATATATTAGTATATATTATTTGCCTTTCTCCTTCAATCAATGGGCATCTGATGGACACAATTGCATGGCCCGGAGCTCCTTGATTCAAGAGGTTTATATCCCCAATTTTTCGTTCTCATCTACACACCCAGCTTCTCACAAAAATTCCTCATGGAATTGAAAGGCATCCAATATAGTTTGTCTTCGTCAAAGACAAACGTCCACATGGACGGACTTCAAGTTCTCAATTTGAAGGTAGCGACAGAGAGGTGCGGTCATTATTACTCCTACCCGCAACAACTGCCTGCTCGGTACGTCTGTACAAGTAGTGTATAGTATGTACATACATACAACCAAGTACTCGTTCGTGTGTACATCGTGAGAAATGCGTATCGAATGGCCAAGAATTATTCCCAACAGTACAAATGGGAAAATGTGGCCAAGTTGACAAATTGCATTTTCTTTGTTCCACTACTTGGGTCCGGAAGGGCTTTCCGGAGCTATAGCCCATAGTCGAACGACTCTTTGTTTGTTAGATATTCAGGGAGGTCGGCCATTCTATCGAGTTATAGCCATTTTGGGCGTTGTGCATACTTCTGATGCGAACTGTTGCGAAGGCTTGATCTGATGTTGTATAATCCGTGCCATTCTGTGCGTTGATGAAGAACCGCCTGTGAATGGCATCTGAAATGCTGATCAACCATATAGTCATTGAATATCGACGTGACACACGACCGAGATTGTTTCGTTCCCTGATTAAAACGCCCTAACCATGGCCCTGAATGGTTTGGGTAATATACAATACATCATTGATAATAGCGCCAAACGTCCACTGGCTACCAAAAGAAAGATGGCGTTAATATATGATATGGGCAGGAAAGAAAGCCTTGGTAGATAGCAGAGTGCCGGGTGGACTGAGCCATCGGCAGGGTCTAGCAGAAACGAGCAAGACAAACCTCTTCGGGAATCTAGGCTTGCAATCCGACGACATTCTTGCATGGAAGGAGAAAATGTAGTTTCCGAAAAGAGGGATGTATAAAATGCACTCTGTAATGTTGTAAAACGTCTCGCTCGCCTTCTCCCAAAAAAGGCCAGGTCTATCTACGTCAGAGGATTGACGTGCCCAAGGGCAACCTAGCAGAGAAGCACCACGATGAATTGTGTTCAGTGTGTCAGAATTATGTCTCGAGCAGTAGACTACATAGGTCCCCCTAACTGGATTGATGTATATACCAGTGGCATAGGAATTGGAAGAAGACAAACGAAAAATAGGTCGCCAATGTCAGTATCCTCAAGGTAAAAAAAATAAAAAATAACATTTTATGGAGAAGAATAACCACCATTAGGCCAATTTAGAGCGTAATTTATCTGTCATGAATACTTCATTTTTGCCGGGCGGGATAACATCTGAGAGGCTCTGGTTCCCTTCTGCCGATCACATTCCATCAAAAAATAATGTTCAATTCAGAGTTTCGTTCCCATATTCACATGAACGGCTTTCGTCTGCGAATATGCATCCAACCCAGCTTCGCCTAACTCGCGCCCAATACCACTTTGCTTCACTCCACCAAATGGCACACGGAAATCGCTATCGTTGCTGCTGTTAATCCAAACCATGCCAGCTTCAATCTCGCTCGCGACATAATGGGCTCGCTTAATGTCTCGGGTGAATACTGCCGCACCGAGACCATACGTCGTATCATTTGCTTTGGCGATAGCCTCCTCTTGAGTCTTGAAACTAGCGATGGCCACAAACGGGCCGAAGATCTCTTCGCGGTAGATTGTCATGTTGTCCCTGACATTTGTGAAAATGGTGGGCTCTATAAAGAAACCTTTTCCATCTCCAACATTTTTATAGGGTACACCACCAGCGACCAAGGTAGCGCCTTCGGCCTTCCCCGCCTCGATATACGAAAGTACGCGATCATATTGAGCTTTCGTGACTTGGGGTCCTTGGAAAGTGTCATCGGAGAACGGGTTACCCATTTTGCTTGTGGAAGCGACAACGTCCTTGAACAACGTAACAAACTTATCATAGATGGAATCTTGAACAAGAATTCGTGAGGTAGCTGTGCAGACCTGGCCCATGTTGGACATAATCCCGATATGTGCCCACTTAGCTGCTTGTTCCAGATCCGCGTCCTCGAAGACGAGGAGAGGGGATTTTCCACCAGTCTCGAGGGTGATATTCTTGAGGTTTGCGGCAGCCATTTTCATGATTTGACGAGCAGTAGCAGTGGATCCAGTGAAGGCGATTTTGTCAATGTCTGGATGAGTTGCGATTGCTGCCCCCGCATCTTTCCCAAGGCCGTTGAGAATATTCACCACGCCAGGAGGGAATCCGGCTTCTTTGATCAGGGTTGCGAGATATAGGATACTAAGAGGCGTCTGCTCTGCTGCCTTGATGACAATGGTATTTCCACAAGCTAATGCCGGGCCCAATTTCCATGCAGCCATGACAAGAGGATAGTTCCAGGGAATGATCTGTCCAACCACGCCAATGGGCTGGCGTAAAGTGTAGGCGAATTTGGCGGACGTGGTACTGATAGTGCTGCCATGTACTTTGTCGGCGAACCCGCCATAGTATCTTAAGGTCTCAGCAACCTCTCCACAATCCCCATCACGCGCAACCGTATATGGTTTACCTATCCTCATGGTGTGAGTAAAAGAATCCCATAGCATTCAGCACAAAAGAAGCTCTGAAGGCGACCCTGACCGTTGTCCCAAGCCTCAATTGTAGCCAAGATTTCCTTGTGCTGCTCAACAAGTTCTGAGAGCCTGACCATAAGCTTTCCTCTGCCTGTAGCAGAAAGGCATTTCCATGAGGGATCTTTGAGAGCTCTGCGAGCAGCCTTTACAGCAATGTCCACATCTTCTGCACCTGCAGCTTGCACAGAAGCAATCTCAGATTCATCACTAACACCAGCCCCCGTACAGCGTTAGCCATTTGTCCCATTCTTTACCCACAGGCTAGAATCAGGTTTAACCAACGTTGGATTGATGGATATGATCTTCTCGCCGGACTTAGCCGCCACAAATTCATTATTTATAAACAATCCCAATGGCTGGGTGTATTCACGGCCGTTTGGCGCGGTGAGATCGATAGAGAGGCTAGACATTGTGAAAGAGATTTTGGAGAAGTATCTGGAAGTGAGAACCGTATTTGGCCTGAGAAGCTTTCGTGGAGGTAGACTTCGGAACCGCGGGGAACAGAAGCACATAAGTATGGAGTTAAATACTGGTCAAAATTCCACTTGCTCCGCCCTGAGCTAACTTCCGTATATCTTACTCTCTGCAATTCAAGCCCTTCGCGACGAACAATCTCTATCCGGGGGGATTTCTAAGCAGAGGATTTGCCGCCCCACCAAAGAAGGTCCCGCTTCCCCACGTCGACCGAAAACCAAGTGTTTGCACTGTTTGGCGCTCTCGACGCTAATATTTTCCTTCCACCGGGCACAATTAGGAAGATTTCCTCATGACTCGTGGCTATATCAAGCCATTACCTTGCATAGTCTCTCTCTTCGCCTTCTGCTGCTTCAATTTCACCTAACCCTTCCCTCTGATCTCCCTAGGTAGTAGTTTGTGCCTTTGATCGTGGTGGATTTGCAAATAAATCCAAAATGGACTTGCAGCCAGACTCCCATATCGATCAAGCGGCCTCCATCAATTACTGGAATTCAGTTCCCGCCACCGCTGATGGCATGCTTGGCGGCTACCCCCAAATCTCCTCCATTGACCTTCGTGGCTCATCGGCCTTTCTCGCAAAAGTCCGTCGATTGATTCCATCCAGCGGCTCGGGGAAGGTTGTGCTGGGCGTCGACTGTGGCGCTGGCATTGGTAGAGTCACTGAGGGCTTTCTAAGCAGAATATGCGAAACCGTCGACATTGTGGAGCCGGTTGAAACATTCGTCGACGTCCTCAAACGCGGGAAGTCCTACCAGGATGGCAAAATTGGCGACATCTACATCACGGGCATTCAGAGTTGGACACCAACCAAGCGCTATGATTTGATCTGGACACAGTGGTGCACGAATCATCTCACCGATGTACAGCTGGTGGAATATCTCGTCCGGTGCAAGGGCGCGCTTTCTGAGAGGGGTTTACTGATTCTGAAGGAAAATACCAATTCGGACACTGCAAATGACTACTATGATGCAGTAGATAGCACGGTGACTAGAACTGAAAATAAATTTTTAAAATTATTTTCGGAGGCAGGGCTCAAAGTGCTGAGATCAGAGGAACAAAGTGGGATGCCACAGAGGCTGCACTTATTGCCGATTAGGCTCTGGGCTCTGCGGCCAGCGACTTGAAGGATATCCAAAGTGAGGTCACTTATACATAACTAAACCTAATGATAGGCGACTTGGCCCCGACAGATCCTAGCCTGCGGCGCAAGGAAACTAGTCCTCCCTGTGCTGTACATATCTTGATATACACAATTCTGGGCCCGAACGTAACGTAATATACAATGGTTTATACCTGGAGCATCGGAATAAAAACCGATGTTAAAATGTCGATATGTCGGGAGACAGACTCTCGATATTCGGACGTACAGCGGATTGGAAATTTCCCTCATTCCTCTCCGGCTAAGCCCATGATGAACTCCCACTCCTTGCCGCCAACCACCGACACGCTCAGCCGCGATTGCTTCATCATCTGCATATTCTCGAGCGGTCCGCCAGGTTTTGCAAATGACTTGAGCTCAGCCAGTGTGATAAGGTCCTTAAATTTGCGTCTAAACTCTACGTGGACAACCTCCCACTTAGGATTTTCACGGCTGGATTTTGGATCGTAATACGGGTGTGCGGGATCGAATGCGGATTCTATTCCAAGTTGTTGATCCAGGAAATATGCATTAGACGAGACGAGTCCAGGTATAATATACTGCGTCGAATTTTTTTTTTTTTTTTTTTTTTTTTTTTTTTTTTTGCACTTTCCTTTGTTGGAGTCTCTATACGTACCGTCGACAGAGTGTTCCCGAACAATTTCCATAATTCCAGCTATTCCGGGAACCTTGCAGTTGGAATGATAAAAGAATGCCAAATCTCCTTTTTTCATGGCACGCATGTTATTTCGTGCTACATGGGTTTGCTTTTTTTAGTCTCAAAGTGAATAATAAGCTGGGCTATACAGATTATATAAATCGAATGTTAAGCATACCAGTGGGGTTCCGGACACCTTTTATTCACATCAGCATGAAATCCGACAATCACCAATACACCTGAGATATACTGGTCTATGGCGCGGAGCCTGATGGAGTAATGAAGACTCACCATCCCAAGCTTCTGGCTCGCTCGCCTCGCGCAAATCATCGATGGAGAACTTGACATCGACGCCCTTCTCCATCCTCGACTCCGGTTCTGCTTTCATAAGCCAATATGATTTCGAGCCGTCTTCTTCACCCTGGGTCTCATCTATGGTCTTTTTGTTCTTTGGCTCCGTCTTCGTATCGTTCGCGGCGAGAGCGGGCCTTGATTCACGTTGTTTCGACTTTTTTGAAGCTGATTGCACACTTTTTGTGTTTTGCTTGGTAACTGGAGCGATGAAGTTACGCAACCCGCCGTTGTTGCGGATGACGGCGTAGGTTGAGTTAGATTAGTTACTTATACTTAAATTCATTTTGAGTGGATATATAGCCGTGCGGGAGGCTGAAATAGGTACCATGAAGCAGTAATTTTGACCATTCCTTTCACTCATTGGACACATAAACACGAAAATAAACTATGAGAAGTTTAATGTACACATGGAGATATTTGACTATCTCGAGCGATCCCAACAAAATCCCAACAAAGAGGCCCTCAGAACGTGCGAAAGGAAAGAGAGGAAACTCCAGCAGGGGACAAAACGAGATGATCTGACCTTTTTCGCGTTCCGTATTCACAGTATTGGCACCACCAGCCCGTTTTCCGGCGCGTTCGGATGGTCCTGATGCTGGGGATTCTTTGGCAATGTGCGTTACGCCGGGTTCTGACTCCGATGAGGGAGACTCTTCTACCACAGGTGCGGCAGGCTTCCTAGGATTCAATCGTGGCTTTTTGACATTTTTTTGACTTGGTTCATTGGCATTGCTGGAAGAAACAGCCTTATGTTTCTGTCTTTTTGGAGGCATTATTTTTTTCAGGAGAAATAATCAAGGTGACCTTGACTGGCCACAATCCTGTGAGATACAGAAGGAGGTTCTGCTCTAAACAGGAAAAGGGACAACAACGAACAACAATTGAGATACTGAGAATACTCTTGAACGAAAATATATATCTCTACATTTCATACGTGGGTGTTGGCTCGCTAGCACTCACAGGGGAGACAAAATAGTGGTGCTGTAGAATCAATTGGACGGGGACCTCAGGAGCTCTCGCGACACCACGTGAATTAACCTTCAACTACCAGGTGCCATCCCGCGCGTATGCGGAAATCATCCTCTCTATTGCTTTTTCTTCACCGCTATCCCTTGGGCTTTACTCACCCTCTGTGAGTTCTACACTGAAAAACTGAAAATGAGTTGCGAGGATCACTCGACCGATAGTTATGTTAAAGGAAATTGCTTTTGTGTGCAGTGTTTCATCGCCCAAGCAACCCACAACGGCACCCAAACTTTCGTCCATTTGTGCACATAAACTCATCTTGCAGAGCGGAACTTTTGGTGTTGAGGGGACGAATCACCCAATCCAATCCCTCCAACATTAACTAACTATCCTTCACCGACTTACCTAATGATTCGCGCGACTTGCTACAAACGGTGCTACGCAGTAGGAAAAATCTAAGAGGCTCGCTTCATTTCAGATGATGGCCATAACGACCTCTATCAGAATGCGCTTTCAAAAATCCTTCTCAGCCATTATACAGAGAGCAGCAGCATGTGAACCTTTGCTCACAAATTGCAGATGTGGAAAGTGAAGTGGACTGAAGTACCGAAGTACCAATAACATGCTTTGCATTGAGATTTTGATATCACACATGACGTATCAAGCATATTGAAGAGTGGAGGAGAAAGGAAAATCCTATGGGTGCCTTGACATGAAAGCTTGGCATTCATACATCCATGTCTGGGACATCATTAGCACTTACATGGATGAATGATGGGCGGGCTAGCATCAACTTCAGAGGTGGGGGTTCTGGTTGTGCATTTCACCCTTCTCTGCTGCGAGGAATACAGATTGAGAATACTATGGAGAATGTATATAAAGCCTGAGCATTGTACTAGTAGTAATTGTTTTGAATACTATTGAAGGATAAAGGTCAACGGCTGCAAACGATGCTGATGGATGCTCGTATGCTCGAAGGTGACAAAGCTTTTTCCACCAGGCTAAATTCTTATTAGCAAGCAACGGCAAGATCAGTTTGAGGTTCTGTTATATCTACGACCAGGAAACGATGGGGGCAAATTTCCGAGTTCCCGCGAAAGTTTGTTTTTCAGTCCTATGTAATTGGCCACTCCAAGTATCTCCTGCGTGTTGGGACACTGAATAACTCGATTTTGCCGTTTCTCTGCCCCATTGAAAACGAGGCGCTATCACCCAGCGCAAAGTGGAGGTCGGTCGATGATAGCCGGGCGTTAAGCGCAGCAAGGATGCTCGAACAAAAATGAAATAAAAACAAAAGCAAAAACACAATTAACAGATAGTACCAACTCATTCTATTACAGCGCACTGACTGCTTATGCTTGTATGATTATTTTCTCATGTCAGGGTTTTGCAGATGCAGGTGTTCAAGGTATAATACTCAGATATGTCGGATAGGTTAGCTAGAACACTGCCAGCTGGAATTGATGGGCATATTACTGCGCCAGAGGCTCTGCCAGAGTCCGATGCGGAGCAGTCTCTGAAAGAACCGCAGGAGACGGAAAATAGAAACCTCGAGAAAAAAGATGATATTGCCAATTCGACACAATCATCATCATCATCAGCAGGGCGGTGCAATGGAAAAGAAGAATTTCAATACCACTACCTTACCTTCGACACTCCGCTTCCACCTCCTACAGGCATTTCGGTTCCCAGGCCGGGTCAGCCACGAGCTCCCGAGCAGCCCGATCTGCAACCATATATTTCCCCATTTACATGGCGGAAATCACGCAAATGGGTGGTAACGATGCTATCATGCCTTGTTACGACTCTCAGCGCGATGGCAGCAGGGGCATATAGCCCGCCTGAACAGATACTCACAGAGAAATGGAAGATAAGCGGCGTGGTATACAATCTCGGAATCTCGGTCTTCAGCTTTGGGTTCGCTCTTTCGCCGATGGTGCTTGCGCCATTTTCGGAAATCAATGGGCGGCGACCAATGCTTGTAGCCAGTGGGATACTCTTTACTTGTAGGTTGGAATAGATAGCTATGACTCAAAAATACTATCGCAAAAGTCCCAAGCAACTAACTGTTTTTCCATATACGGTATCTGCTATCTAGTAACTCAACTAGGTTGCGCAGTCACGGATTCTTTTGCTGGCATGTTGCTCTCTCGATTGTTTCTTGGTGTTGGAGGCTGTAAGTTTACATGAACTCTCCTTGCCATGATCATGCAAGTATAAATATGTGCCTGTATTGTACATGCATGGCTAACCAACGGTTCCCAGCAACGTTCTCGTCCATAATCGGCGGTGTCCTCAGCGATGTCTACGTGACCGAGGAAAGGAATACTCCTATGGCATTGTTCTCCGGAGCCGTCCTCTTCGGCACGGGCTTCGGCCCCATGGTTTCTAGTTTCATTGTTCACCACATTTCCTGGCGCTGGGTATATTACTTGCAAACGATTATGTCCGCCGTGGTTACGGCGATGGTTGTGGTTTTCTTTAAAGAAACCCGTGGCAACTTGCTCTTGAGTCGGAAGGCACAAGCGTTGAATCAGTGGTATGAACAACTTGAGGAGGCTGGATATGTTGGTGTCGATATGCCAGTGCTTGGGAAGGACGGGGAAAGCGAGCGACAGAGCCAACGGATCCGGTGGAAGGTCAAGTCTGATGAAGAACGAGAGAGTATAGCTAAGGTGCTTGCAATATCGCTTTATCGACCATTCCGTAAGTGGGCGAATGCTCTCTATATTGTTTTTCGATCCCCTTTTAGGTTTGCTAATTCGATGAGACATCCTTTTGCAGACCTCCTTTTTACGGAACCGGTGGTATTTTTCTTCTCACTCTGGGTCTCCTTTAGTTGGGCAGTATTATATCTTCAATTCGGTGCCATCCCGCTTGTTTTTCAGGATAACCACGGATTCAACCTACTGCAATCCGGGGCCGTTTTCGCATGTATGTGTTCCATATATATTTTCAACCACAGCAGGCCCCCCCTCCCCCCTAGCTAGTCGGATCGCCCTCTAAACGCCCAAACAATGCACACATATAATCCAGTCCAATCATCTGACAATTAGACCCACCAGCAATCTCCATTGGTGGCATAATCGCCACATTCCTCAGCATCTGGCAGGAGAAGTACGTACATCGCTTGGGTAAAATATCCAGCAGACCCGAGGGTCGCTTAGTTTTTGTATGCGTCGAGTCGATTCTGATGCCGGCGGGCATGTTCTGGTTCGGGTGGACATCCTTCCCCTCGATACACTGGATCGTGCCCTGTCTTGCAATCGGATGCGTCACCATTGGGATCTTCTCGATCTATCTGGCGGTGTTTAATTATTTGGCCGATACCTATCATCGGTATGCCAGCTCGGCCTTGGCGGCGCAATCGTGTTGTAAGGATCATGGATGCCCCCTAATCTCCCCTCCTTTTCCTTCTCCTTTTTTTTTTTTTTGTTTGTCCTAAGGACACTGAATGGGTTTCCTCGTGCGTACCCTTTTCACACAGCTTGGTCCAATTGCTAAGTGAAAATTCCTGGACAGGCCGTAATCTTCTTGGTGGCGTATTTCCGCTCGTGGTGCGAATCATGTACGTCAATCTCGGATATCCAGAGGCATCAAGCTTGCTGGGAGGAATAGTATGTCGTTTCCACTTCCATGGTTCTAATTTGTTCCCGCCTTATTTCCTTTGCCCGCACCCCGCGATGATCATGTCCAGAACAGATGACAGATTGGTAATACTCACGACCACTGACATACAGGGCTCGTTGCTCACGATTGTCCCGTGGGTTCTTGTGTTCTATGGTCCGAAAATCAGGGCGCGAAGTAAAATCGCAAGTGTAAGTTTGGTACAACGTTTTCACTTCCCATCCTGCCACGTGCCGTGATATAATCCCAGTGATTATTTGATGGTTTCTGCAGCGCTGGTTCCTGCTGGCACCATCACTTGCTAATTGATATTTTTCGTCCCTTTTTCTATTCCAGGAAATTATGACAGAAGACGAACGAGCTGGATAGCGTACATTTCTGGCAATGATTTCATGGCTCCCTTAATCATTGTCTTATGCTATAGGTTACCAAGCGATATTGATCAAATTAGGAGCTGAATGGGCTTATTGTTCCTCGCGGGGTTCGCTACGAGGCGAGGGGATACGTGCTTCTCTGTTTCTTCCAATAATAAAATGAACTTTTCATGTCGTGATGTATATAATGAGTATAGAGCCGAATGTATATATGTATGTATATAGATGGCAACATCATAGATTTATAATAATACAGACCGCGAGAACCCAAGAGAATTACATATCTACACCGTGATCGCTCGCGCTATTGAATTTTCCAGATCGTCAGATAGATCGAACTTAATCCCCGATCCAACCTCCCTTGAGCATTGTTAAATTGTAGATATACTTGTTCCCAATAGCTTCCAGGGTTCTCTATTGTGTACAGGTACGTTGAGGCATTGCCATCCCTGTTACTAACAGTAATAAGAATGGCTGTCATGCTCTCCATAAAGCCACCATCGCAATATTCTCTCCTCATTTGATTTTTCAGCAGCTGATCGCAGTTTCGGAAGCGTGATTCTGATGCGATAACAGGGCTCGATGGTAACATCCGTGCAGCGCTAGTCTGTATCTGGGCAAGCGTGTTGGCCTAAAATAGGCAGTGCCGCCAATGAGCGAGCAGATGATTGGCTGAAATTCATAACGTAATCAGAGCGTCTAAATTCCGCCGACAGAAGCCAATGAGGGAGTTCTGCCGATAAAGCGGTGGCAGATTGCGTGATTGGAAAGTTGTAGCGGGGCGGATGTATATTGATACATTGGTGGGGCAGTGGTGGTATTGGGGAGTTCGTCAAGCATGCGAAATTATAACTTATCATACAGGGAAACTTCCTCATTTGGTGGTTCGATCTCTGCTTTATATATTACCCCTCCATTCTCTCATCCTGCTGTAGCAACGCGATTTCCTTGCCCTACAGACACCCACGACCTCCACTCTTCGACCATTTTCTTCGAATCTAGTATTAATCACATCCATCATGGCTGAAGAACGTGCTGCTCCGTGAGTTTATCCTTCCATCGCACACCTTGCTGATTCAGCTTGGTCCTTTGTTGTCTTAACGACTGAGGTGTCTTCTTTCAGTCTCCGACTCGGGTCAATTGCCCCCAACTTCAAGGCAGTCACCACAAAGGGTGAAATCGACTTCCATGAATTCATTGGCGATCACTACGTCATCCTCTTCTCTCACCCCGTATGTCCCCAATGGAGTGAGGCGAATGAGGAGATCATTGTCGAAGAGAAATGATGAAGTGGGTGGTGTTGGGTTTTGCTAATTGATTGGAATTTTCCTTCTCCAATTCCAGGATGATTTCACTCCCACTTGCACCACTGAGTTAGGAGCCTTCGCCAAGTTGGAGCCTGAGTTCACTGCTAGACGTGTCAAACTCATTGGACTGGTAAGTGGCCCCTTCCAGCCATTGCGTAGGAAAAACGAACAGGAGTAGGCCGAAAGAGCAAAAGCGAGCATTGGCTAACTGGAACCCCAAATTTCTCCTTTGTCTAGAGCGCCAACGCCCTCAAATCCCATTTCGAATGGATCAAAGATATCGACGAGGTTACCGGATCGAACCTGCAGTTCCCCATCATTGCTGATGCTGATCGCAAAATCTCATATTTGTATGATATGCTTGATTACCAGGACACCACAAATGTTGACGAGAAGGGTGAGTATAAATGAACCTCCGCCCCGGTTTCCTGCCATGAATCGGGAGGGGGCGTCAGTGACTGATTTAACGGACCCACAGGAATTGCCATGACCATCCGCTCCGTCTTCATCATCGACCCCAACAAGAAAATCCGATTGATCCTTAGTTACCCAGCCACCACTGGCCGGAATGCTGCTGAGGTCCTGCGAGTCATCGATGCGCTTCAGACCACTGACAAGAATGGTGTGAACACCCCCATTAACTGGACATTGGGCGAAGATGTCATTATCCCACCGACTGTGAAGACCGAGGACGCGATTAAGAAGTTTGGTGATGTCAGAATTGTTAAGCCGTAAGTTTGGTCCTTGTTCCTCTGTCCGTCGGATGAATTTTGTCACAGCAGCTAACTTGTCATCTTTTCTAGATACCTCCGATACACCACTCTCAAGAACTAAGATCGCAAATGCGCGTGTCTGGGGAAGAGACGGTTGGAGTGATATTTTGTAAAAACCTGATGACCTATGAACATTGTTCTTGGTATTATTGTTCCTTGGTTTATTTTACTATGTTTTTTTATTAATTAAAGCGCGCCATGTTATAACAGAAGATCAATCCATAAAATTTTAACTTACCAATAACCAAATGGGTCACTCACAAGTAACTTGTCCCTTTGCATTCCCCAAACTTTCCGCCTTTTGTCTTGCACGTTGCAGAAAGTCAGTCACTTATTTCTTCTTCCCCTAAGAACATGAATGTTCTGTTTCATATCCAGGTTGGCTCAAGCTGCCAACCAACTAGTAGGATCAAAGTGAGACGCCATCCAAGTTGCCTTATTCAACCCGTGGAACTGAGAAAGACTTGAATTGGTTTGAAACAAAACAGTATTCTTTTTCCGGAGCCACCACTCCAGAGTATTTGTGAACACAGCGAGCATCCAGCCAAAATCAGTCGTAAGGGGAAAATGATAGCCAGCAAGCGCCAAGAGTGAGGGGTCCTGCTTAGGAAGCAAGTCACGCCGCAGAATCGGTTAAACTTTCGGCCCGGTCACGGGAGGCCAGTGGATACTGGCCAATCAGACGCTTACAATGTCTGTTTGCCGGCTTACATCATTCAGCCGCATAGTTAACCACAACGTCGTTTCTTCTGGATACTTCATCCCATCTCACCAAGAATATTAGTACACTCAGCGTCCATTGACACTGACTTGGCTGTTGTGAACGAGTGGGCAAGTCTCAGGGAGTCTGATTGTCTACCGTCCTCATCATGCCGTAGACGAGTCCTGCGGTTCATCAACTCTGATCGTTTGCATCCTGCAAACACTCCCTGATCGAACAAACTATTGGAAACCGAGGCTCTCCCTATACTACACAGTGCAACCTTCACTCCCGTCTCAAACTATTGGTCTGCGCACCAGCCAATTTCAATTTCCTCCCGCCTGCCGGAGATCCGATACACTGTCCTTACTGTTCTCCACTCCATATCGAAATTCCTGTACGATTTTGCAAACGCGATTCGCAACTGGTGTTGGATGAACTAATTTTAATCCTCAACCTCTCCCTTGTTTTCCAGCCCCACTTGACCAACTTGTTATGGTAGTGCAGACGGCATACATGTCAAACAAAGAAGAGAGGAACATTTGACGAAATTCTTGCAGTCGTATGTTAATCGCCTATGATATTGTTTGATTTATATAAGACTTTCGTCTCGCTTTGCCTCGATCCCTCCCCTTGCACCCAACTTTATGTTTTTTAGTCGAATGGCAATATATCCACCCATCGCATCTCTCCTTATGTAGTCATTTAGCTAACCATGGCGGGAATAGGCTCAGAACGTGAAACCGGCAAGCCGGTTGAAGGAAGCAGCCCTACAAAGGCGGTTGCAGAATCCTCGACCCCGGCTATACCGCCGCCGCCGCTTACCCCAGACACCTCGAAACGATTTACATCTGTGATTAAATACTTTCGCTCTTCCAAAACTCGCAGCACTACCATATCCACAACTTGGCCTTCGAGAAGATTTATTTCCAAGAACTCCGCGAAACCTCCGTCGGAGGAATCTTCCCACAATAAGATTTCTGAAGCGCTCCGTCTTGCAACACCAACTACTTCCAAATCACCAGACCTAGATCTATTTCGAAGCCCCAGTTTACCCGTCCCCGCAGCTGTGTTGGAACCTGGCCTGAGGCAGAATATTGAGTTAGAAAGGAGATTTCTAGAGTACCAGGAACCCAGGGAAACAGCTCACCGGAAAAGCTCACTACCTTTTCTTGAACCTGTAGTTGCTGATTCTGTGCCAAAAAGCCCGCTGCGAACTGAATCGCCGTTTGTGAAAGCATTTTTTGAATCATCGCTTGTCCCGTCGTCTAACAACAAAAAAGGCGATACATCGAGCCAACCTACGGAAAGTGTACTTAAAGCCATGTCATCAAATAATCCCATTGGTGGCCAGTATGACTCATTTCAAGAGCAAAATGCGGGGCCGAGTACTACAACTGGGAACCTAACTGCCCAGTCACCATTGCCGAACGGTCAAAATTCATCATCCACTCCAACGAATTTATCGGGTTTGGTGTGTAATGTACATCGAACGACAGGGCGAGATCCCCGTCCCCTCGTAGGGCCTTCTAGCACTGTTCTGGGAGATAAGCTATATGTGTTTGGCGGGCGGGTACAGTCAAGAAGCAGACCCGAGCTATTAACTAATGAGATGTACGAATTGGATTTGGTGCGTCGTCATTGGACTAAATTAGAAACAACGGGAGATATTCCCCCTCCACGTTATTTCCACACTGTATGTGCGTTGGGCGATTCAAAACTAGTATGCTATGGCGGCATGTCTGCGAAAGCTGCTCTTCCAAATCAGCCACCTGCGACTCCAAACCAAACTTCCCAGCGGTCAGGAGAGGAAGCACAACAAGGAGTTGTGCTTTTGTCAGATGTACATATCTTCGATGTCCCTAGTAGAACCTGGGTTTTCATTCCGACCGCCAATGCCCCCAGAGGGAGATATGCCCACTGTGCAACGATTTTACCCTCAGGAGCTACCTTCGGCTCCTCGAATGCTCCCATATCCGCCCTCCACCATAATCCGTCTTCATCCAATCCACACCAAGGTACATTAGGCGTGGAGATCGATGGATATGGCGGGGCGGAGATGATCGTCGTTGGTGGCCAGGATACTTCGAATCATTATTTTGAAGAAATAAATGTTTTCAATCTGCGAAGCCTAAAATGGACTTCGACCACCTCTCTTGACCGTAGTTGTGGGGCCTATCGCAGTGTTGCTACTCCTTTGCTCGGAGTGAAGCCTTCTGATATTGGAGGTGGAGTTGAGGTGGAAGGGTTCAGGGACCCGACGAAGCCGGATGCTCAGAAGCCAGATCCACTGCTGTTGATATACTCGAATTACAATTTCCTAGATGTCAAATTAAACCTGCAGCTCCGTACACCTGACGGGAAGCTTACAGAGAAGTCGATGAATGGCACGGTTTCACCTCCTGGCTTACGGTTTCCTAATGGGGGCATTATCAATGGCCATTTTGTGGTTAGCGGTACCTACCTTACATCGTCCAAACAGGAGTACGCAATGTGGGCTCTGGATTTGAAAACACTCACATGGGGACGTATTGATGCTGGAGGAGCAATTTTTAGTCACGGGAGTTGGAATCGCGGTGTTTTGTGGAGCCGGCGAAGCACATTTGTTGTGATTGGACATCGGAAACGAAGTTTAGTTGAGGACTACAACCACCGGCGCATCAATTTCTCACACATCTGCTTTGTGGAACTCGAAGCGTTTGGCCTGTATGAGAATCCACGACGAAGCGCCCCAACTTCGGGGTATGTGTCCGTAAGCAGCCCCATGGTACCTGCGTCGCTACAAGCAAAGATTTCCCAGCAAGGTGCGGGGGGGCGACCATTATCTACGACAGCGGAAGAATTAGGCAGGATGGCTCTATCACTTCGGGAACTGTCTGATATGGAGCTGCTCACTATTGGCGGCGAACGTATCCCAGTCAACTCTCACATTTTGGCTCGTCGTTGGGGCCCATATTTTATTCAACTTCTCCGCGAATCTACAATCGCAGAAGAGAACATGTCAGATGCTGCTACCGTACGCCAGCAGACTTCGTCTCACCCTAGTCGCAATTCCAGCATCACAATAACACCATCAGTGGGAAACAATAGCAGTTATTCTGCCGCGACTACCCTCATCGGCCATACAGGCTCATCATCCAACCAGAAGACCCCGCCGTCACTCCTTCCAAACCTTGAAATCCCCTCCGCGCACACTCTTACACCG
This sequence comes from Histoplasma capsulatum G186AR, assembly GCF_000150115.1. NCBI lineage: Eukaryota > Fungi > Ascomycota > Eurotiomycetes > Onygenales > Ajellomycetaceae > Histoplasma > Histoplasma capsulatum. The sequence continues at coordinate 69,968 of NW_025544805.1, forward strand.
ACTTCTCGCCCTAGAACCTTGTACCTCCCCCACACTCACCTAACCGTCCAACTGCTCGTTCATTATCTCTATACTTCCTCACTCCCACCCCCGGGCTCCCAACTCTGTACTCCACAGATCCTCTGCTCTCTCCTCCAGCTTGCACGACCCTACCAGGTAGATGGCCTCCTCGAAGCCACGGTCGAACGACTCCACCAAGTGCTGGACGGGCGGAACGCTGCAGCAGTTTTTAACGCCGCAGCCATGGCTGCTGGCGGTGGCCGTGGCACAGGCTTTGCCAGTGGACCTGGTGGAACCCTCGAAGTATTAAACGGGGTCCACTCGCGTTCCAACGCCGTCGCTTCCGCCGTAGAACCAATGAGCATACTGAACCTCAACTCCAACTCAGACACGGAGTCCGGAGACACATCGGGGCCACGATCGGGTACCGTGGGTGGTGGACCTGGACAGTCCCAGCGCCGCACACCAAGCGCCCAGCGACCAGCAAACCTACGCATCAACACCACAAATCTCAACACTAGAAATGCACCTGGTGGTTTTAGTGCGGGAGGCAACCGCAATCGCGCTGAATCAGTCAGCAGCGCGGCTAGCACGGCTACGTCTGCTTCAACAAATACCAGTCTCAGTTTCTCTGAGTCTATGGGCGCGGATGACATTGCTCGTCATAATGATCCCAATAATAAAAACAAAGATGATGACATAGTGGGCCACGAGCGCGGGCGGAGCAAGCCTGAACGGGAGATTTGGACGGGTGAGATTAGCAGCGTTGTCGGGCTACAGAAAAGGGGGTTACGCGGGTTGATGGAGGGGCGACGGATGAGGGAGAGGGGTGGGAGGCCGGCCAATCCGCTTGGGGCAGCTGGTGTTGGAGGTGAGGATGGAAATTCCACCGACACTGGTGGAGCACCACCAGCGATATCTGCGGCTCCGGCTGGTGTTGCTGTAGGCAGTGGATAGAAATGGAATGAATGAATGAATGAATGAATGGGAAGTAAGAAAAAGGAAGAGAGGGGATTCTGTGTTTGTGTTCTCTATAGGCGTTTAGGGATTGGGGTGATGACATGAATGCTTTACATTATCATGTTATTATGTTCTATTGTCCTTTTTTGGTTTTGTTTCTTCGCCCAAGCCGCCTCATTTTTCTCACCTTTCTTTTTTACTCTTCTACAGGAGCATTGCCTGTCCATCCGCTTATGCTTCCTCCTCCCTTCTTCCTTTTCCTTTCTTCCCCTCTCTTATACTTCTTTCTCTTCTTATACTTCTTTCTCTCTCGTTCTATTTCTATTTCTATTATCCCTGATCTCCCTTATTCCGTTGTCATTTCTTGCCTTTAACTTTGTTCCTTCGTGGATTTTATCGCATTATCACATTTCTGTATGTATCTATTGCTTTTGGAAACAGGTTAGCAACCAAAACAGAGAACATGATGCGAACCCGCTCAAATTAGTGGGGGAAAAAAAAGTAAACCAGCTATCCTCAAACTGTTGAAGCGTTCCATCTCCCTGGTACGACAAGTGTATTGTTTATGTATTCTTCATTGGGATATATCTATTCACTCGCTTTGGTCTCAAATTCTATGACTTCGTTTGGGGAAATTTCTAGGATATCTCCGCCCCATGTTTCACACTCGCTTGAGCATGGGACGAGTGCGGCACTTACAAAAGAAAGGAAAAGGGAGATAGAGAATAAATAGACAAAGAAATTTTTAAATAATTAAAATAAAATAAAATAAAAATCAACACCCCCCAAAGCTATGCAAACCGCCAAAGAACTAACTAGAGAGAGAGAGATATATATATATATATAGGGCCGAGTAGTTTGAAACCACATTGAAGTCCAAGAAGGACCGTAGGATATAAAGTGAAAAAGGGCCATGTCTAGGAAATGAAAAATCTGAAGAGACTGGGAATTGATGCAGTGTATATCCGGCGCAAATCGAAGGAAACCAGCTAAAAACCCTTTCCCACCACGAGGAGGAAGAATAGAGACATACCACCAGCAGCGACATAACAATATCCTTTGTCCAAAGACACCAGGTACCCACGTGGGTTGCTATGCAGTTAAATTTTATATAAATAGTGTAAAACAGTCGCCAGGAAGAGCAAATAAGAAGGGGGAACAAAGAGGGAAAGAGGAAGGAAGAGAACAATTCCCCCTCTCCCCCCCCTTCCGCCCCCTACCAACCCGGCCAACCCATGTGGTAAAGTAACGTTTCAGCGCTCCGGAACCGCTCTTGTCAGCACGCGTATATTATCTACAAACCCTTTAATAAGCTCCTCGTACTGGTTTTTCGGATCCCCTGCAAGTGCTAGGTCGCCCTGGCGGCGCACCTCGGCGGAGGAGATCTCTATTTCGAGTTCGTGTTCGAACTCTGACTGTGAGTTATTGGAACAATCCTGAATTGATTTTGGCGGGTTAGTTGTATATAACATTGTGAAAGGAGCAATTAATGATATGGATAGAAAGGGCTATGGGAAAAAGAGGAGGACGAATGTGGTTAAGTCGAGCAGGAATATGGTGATACAATTTTGGGCCTCCAAAGACGAATACAAAATTTCGGATACAAAACTGTGAAATAAAAGGGCAAATAAACATGGTTCGCTAACGTGGAGGCGGAAAAGAAAATGTACTACAAATTGACATACCTCTGTAGTAGCAACCTGAGTCAAATCAATTTGATACGCCAGATGTCTGTAGCTCATACGATCTTTGTTTCTGGCACCACCTCGTGGTGCCCCAGCCCCAGCCCCAACCAACGAGCTCGGCTCATCAGGCAAACTGAGTTCGCTAATATCACCTTCGTAGTTCATTTCGAGATTGACACTTATTCGCCAATCAAGACAGGTTCTCGGACTGTAAACATCGAGATCCGCAATGCGACATTTGATGATCCGAGCAAGAACGGCGCCTGTTCGTTGGTCTGTTGTGACACGGACCTTGGGCTTATGACGGGGGTTAAGATGGTGTTGGATTATAGGTGGGAGTGCGGAGGAGGATATTTGGTAGAACGTGTCTCGTTCCTTTTTGTGGGCATAGGTCAATGGGATGCGGGTGCCCGATTGAGATACTGAGGATTTCACGGTGTCATTGAGGAAATCGTTGAGAGCTCGGTGTTGGGCCTAGTTAGATATTATTGCCTAGTCAGACATTTTTTGTCTACAAAACATTGAAGGTTGTAGAAGGGGGTGGAAGGGGAGGTGTGGGGTTCCTACTAAAGACATTGAGCTTTCGAAACCAACTCGGATACTAGGATCATCTTTGGCAAGAACACACTCCGTAAGAGCCGGTATCCGGACGCGTTCTCCACGATTTCTGTCGACAAGCATGCCCAGCTTAGCTTCAACTTCGAGAACAGCGCCTTGTCCAACCACTGATCCGCCAGCAGGGCCTGCTCCAATATCTCTCCTCATAACAACCTGTTGGAACAAAAAGTCGCAGATCAATTTCGTAACTTCCTCGTGAGGGATCAGCCCCGTAATGGACGGTTCCCACGGGCCCAATGAGGTAGCATTTTGGTCTATAGGCGGAGGAGGCCGGGAAGGGAGATTACCATTTGTCGGGGCTTCATCATTTGGTGCCTCTAGAATTGGATGCGGCTGCGAATGTAGGGGACGATCTCTCGACGTGAATTTGTCGGGCTGAGGTTCGTGGCTTGTAACGACACGTTTAGGGGGAGGAGGGACATTGAGCCCGGTGGGTATCGCTGGGGGATTGCCGCTGGTTCGCGGAGCTTTACGCGCGTAGACCGGAGGTTCATCGTATCGCCTTGGTCTCTTTTTGGGAATTTCGGATGGCAGTATAAGTCTATTCATAGAGTCCTCTGTCGCCAATTGCCTTTGGCTATTCGTTTTGGAAGTGGGAGGTTCACTTTGTCGCAGACGTTTGGTAGGTGGTGAAGTTGTTGGTGGTCGACTATTGCTTGCAGGTTGCGGTGTTTTCGGTGTGGAAGGAGGGTATTGTGACGGTATTGTATCACCGGCGTCATGTGCGTGCCCAGGAACATGAACGGCACTATTGCTGTTATTTTTCGATGTCGTGTCATCATCATCCTTACGATATGGTTGAGGGGTCTGATCATCAAATTGGTTATCATCACTCAGTCTGCTCACATTTGCCACTGCAGTTGGGGGCTAACACTCACGTTGTTCTCCTCGGTTCTCATTGAATAACGGGTTTGACTCTCGCCACCAGGACCTTGACTGTGCACCGCCTGCACAATTGGGGACCCTGCATCTCTCTGATCCCGCAACTGATTATCTTGGCTGCTCCAGGGACCTGAGAGAGAGCGGTTTTGTTGAGAATCGAAACCAGAGGACGGTGGTCGTGCTTGATGTGGCGAAGGGCGGGAAAAGGAGGCTGAGGGAGGGCCAAGGGGTGTTCCTGGATGGGAGAGTTGTTGATTTGGAGAGAACGGCTGTGACTGCTGCGGAATAGGCTGATGTTGTGAAGCTCCAATGCTTTCACGTGGAGGATAAGAGTAACTCTGAGAGGAGGTAGGAGTTTGAATAGAATGAACGGATTGCGAGCGCTGCTGCGAGAAATATGATTGCGGGGTCCCAGAGCTCATAGCTTGAGGGGTATATGGGGATGATAGGGACCCTGCAGATTGATTGTAGGCAGAACCGGCGGAGCCCGGAGGGTAGTTGTCGCGGGAGACAGGTTGGTAGGTTTGGATGGAATGTGGTAGAATGCTCGCGCTCTGAGAGTGTTGAGCGGCACTGCTCAACGCTGGCGTATGTTGATATGGCGAAGCAGTGGATCCATAGGGTGAAGAGCCACCAGGAGAGCGTAGAGGTAGAGGGGGTTGGAGGGGGGGAGGTTGCGGTGGTTTTGCGCGGAATTCGGGGGCCTGCGGAGCCTGCTGGGTTGTGTGGTATGAGACTGGCGAAGCATCATCGTGCTTTTTCACAGGGTAGACGGAACCCAGGTCGTGGCCCTGAGGCTGTTGAGGGGAAGACGGGGAATGTTGCGCCGTGGGAAATTTCTGGACACTAGCAGCGGCGTCGTTATTGATGATGGTGCGCAAGTCCATGATCACGATAGTGGACGGCTGGCCGAACGGAGCCACACATCTAAAGGCCACAAGTCCAGCTGGCCGTCCCAAGGTGGTAGCTAACGACAAGAGCGCAAAGGAGCCGGAACGGGTTCACTGGGCGTCTGATATAGACCGTAATGAGGCGAGGTTGCTGAAGGACGCGAAATTTAAGTTCAGGGAGGTTGGAGAATTTCCGCTTTGGGAAGTCTGCGATGGAAAAATCCGATAGGGCGGAAATAACGTGATCGAGGGGCTCAGCGCAAAGCTTACAACTATGGAGATATTTATATAGATATATAGTCATTGGTACGTATTTTCTTCGTGAATAACGTAGCACTAGAGCATATCTTATATCTTTTGGGTGAAGCTCAAAATCTTTTCCTGCCTCATCTGGCATTAGATTGTCTAACTAATGATAACTGGTTACTTTTGTTGCGAATGAATAAATTACTAAGCTTCCCTGTCTTCCTATGTGGATATTCGAAACTGTTAAGTGGAGTATTTTACCAACACACGACAGATTCAAAACGGATCATGAGAAACGCCACAACAACTCAGGCAAGAAAGCCCCAAGAGTACAAGAAAGGAAATTTAAAGTAGCGAAACCAGATACTATAAATCGCACACAGCTAAAATCACAAAACACAGAACAAGAGTCATCCTCGCAGAGTGCACAAACTAAATAAAATCTGTTGCCGCTATTATCCCATTTCTGCGGCGCGGTAGCATTCACCCATGTCTGCTAATCACCCATTTGACAGGGAGGCCTCGTGATTTGTGCATATTCCCAATAGTCAGTCAGGATACCACCCAGAATATTCCCAGTCAAGCGCCCAGGCCCAGCAATTTGATAATTTTCATCCACCATGATATTTCAGGGGGGATGTCAGTATGGGTGAAAACTGAGGAGCTAGAGTGTGGAAGTATATCAAGCAACTGATCTCTGTAACAACTACTGCCATAGTGAATATATCACTCATAGATGTGAGATGGCAATTGTGAATCAGTCTCAAGAGATGCTGGGGTTGTTGAATATCTTGAATCAGTGGAGCTAATGTTGATGAACTGTTGGTGATAACATTGAAAAAGATGTTTTAACTCTGATTTCTGTGGAATCTGTTGTATCATGAAAATCAAGTCTCAAGTTTTATGAAAGAGTGATTGTTTTGACTTATAACCCAAGCTCTTCCCATGTTTGTCAAGTGAGGAATCTGGAATAGATGTCATTCTTATGTCACCATTGGTGTCATTGAACAGAGCATAGATAACATTTGGTATAGGAACAGATGTATGTTTCTCTACCAGCCTCATTGCTTTTGCCTCAGAAGGTCTTACAGATCGGCCAGTCTTGGAGATGTAGGAGTAGTCTTTTCTTCCCATCTGCTCGGCTAGCACTGTGATTACTCTCTACGATCAGTAGGTAGATCATCAAGGTTCACAGGGGCCCTGTTTAGGAGGGGGGGGTTGAGCGGCTGCGAGTTTTCATATAACATTCCATTTCTCTTAACGTAATTTTCTCCTTCATGTAGGTTCACTAAAGTAAAATAACTCCTTGGCCAGGAATATTGATGAACTTGGTCCCGACATCATGGCGATAAACTTGAGGGCGATTTTGAATGGAATAGTGCAGGTAGGTGAAGTCGGAGACCAGAGGTGAGCAGGATTCTGCACGAGTTTGCAATGAACGAGCAAATAAAGTCATCTGAATGATGAGCTACATGGGCGGCGAAGAACAGAATGTTGACTAATCTTGCTGATGGCCCCATTGCCAAATACCTGGTATGGTGAGTTTTGATAAATGATAATGGGTTGCTGACTATTCCTACTGTTACTGGCGGTAGTTATCATTATCACTCGAGATTGATACCAACCGCCGGACCTGAATAAGCGCTTCGACGATAGTGACGTTGATTGATGCTAATAGAAATGATGTGGGGAAGCCTTTTTCGTCGTGGCAAGAAGTAAGACTTCATATATCCATCAACTATATAGAGGATAGCGACCCACGTCTTTTTAGGAACGGAGACAAAAAAGGGACCACATCGGTAACTGGGAGAATGTTTACGGAACAAGACGCCCCCAAATCGATGCTGGGCAGATTTTGGGACTACCTTCGGTTTGGCGGGATGTGTACAGAACAATGCGTTGCTCTGGCCCACCATGCGGCCATGAAGGACAATACTGTTGGCCAAAACTCCTCGGGGAAAAGAGGGGGGGAAACTTTGAAGACACAACGATATTCCCGACGACGTTCGCGAAGATTTATATAGAGACGAGGCTCAGCGTATCGATAGCCAACATAAAGGGCAAGTAAATCGTCTCACGCCCATTGTCCAACAACCTCCGCTTCTGTAACTTCCCATAAACAGATGTAGTGATTTTTGTAGTATTCGTTTAATTTGGCGTACAGATCGGGTATTCCATAATAACGCATTTCTGTGTTTATATTGAGGATGGAAAGACCACTCCTTCACCCGAACGTTTGGATTCAGCACCGTAATTGTTTGACTCCCTCTCTTCTGCTCTCTCCACGCGGCACAATCTCGGAGCTGATGTGGGCATTGCGTGAATGAAATAAACGGCGTAGGTTCCTATATTTTGTGATCAGCGTGAATCGTCAGGAACTTTTTCCGAGCTTCGGAAGTGTCTAGTCGTTCACGGGACGATCTTGATAACATCCTCCCCATTTCGTTCGGTTGGCTACCTGATCGTGGATCTCATGTCCTAAGCAGTCGTTTTAAATACCAGGATCAGTGGAGGATTCACGACCCATGGGTGTATCTTGTTTTCAGTCTGGAACCCTTTCGAGTTGGCTCTGAACAGTACATAGCTCGAGTGAGCAGAATAGAGTTAGCCGCTTGAGACACGTGGGGCAGAGCGGAAAAAGATTTTCCGACACGAACGAAGCCGAAGTTTCCCTTCCGCTTTCTTCTTAACACAGGTTCCCCTTCTCTTTGCTGTAGTTAGTTGTCCATTTTACCAATCATGGCTTTGCTCGGCGTCAGTCATCTTTAGAAAAAATATTGGACTTCTCGCAACCGTTCTCGTTAACGTCCCAACAACGTCAAACAGCAGCAACTCTTTTCAGTAGCCTGATCCAGCATTTTGGCCAGGGGCAGACTATACAGCCATGTTACCAACTGTGGTTTTCTTCAAGCAACACTGCTGGAGTCATTTGACATCGAGAGTAGTCTCCTTGACCCCATAATGTTTGGGAGGAGGAAGATTGTCATAAGATTATCATCTTCTGCTATCTCCATATCACTGTCATCACTATCCTCACTCTCCTTGTTGTCAGTCTCCCTGGTCCCGTCGGTATTATCATCGCTGGGGTCTGAAAACACGTCATTGGCATAGTCAAACCCGCTGTTGGGGAACTTGCTACTGTTAGCTTCATGGGAAGCAGGCATGCTGGAAGTCAGGCAAGAAGGAGCCTCGCTGGCGATGCTGAGGGATCAGACTGTGGACGGATGAGGATAAAATGCAGAACAGGGGAAAGATGAGAGGAGGAATGATAGTGTGATATGGAAACGACAACAAGCTGGAAGAATTAATTGATGAGACGTGCGGATGCATCTGGAGTGAAATGAGAAAGAAAGGGATCCATTTGAGTCTCCCGGCACGAAAAGAGGGTGGCCCCTAGCTTGGTGTGAGGAAAGGTGGTGAGAGGTCTATGAAAAACCAATTCCGATAATCGTCTTATATATCTGGCGGATATCTAATGGGTACGCGCGCGCAACCATCTCAAGAGTAGTGGTTTCTTATAATATAATGAGCGTTCATCCATCAAATGTATCATTTTTACAACTGCATTTCCATAAAGGGTTATTTTCAAACGACTATCTATTCCTTTCACTTGTCCGCGTATACTGGGCATATACGGTTTTAATGCGCATTTATAACACTTGAGAGTACAGGGATGGAATATTTCTAGATGGGAGCGTTGATGTTGATATTGATTTTAAACAACCTAGCTTACAATCAAACGCTTGATTTGCTCCTTTCTCGAATTCGTTTGTATGGATCCTTGATATTATCTCCTCAAGGGTGTGGAAGGAATTTGAATTGCCTTTGCGTTACCAGCGCATCGCAGAGCGGACGATATTTCGCGATGGATCCCGAACCCTGCGAGGGGTCTTGCGGAGGATGATGAATAGATTTCGGAAGGGTTTCGCTTGTTGTTTCTACGCCTTGACATGATGGATGCGACCACTTTGCACCACCGTGCCATGAGACAGTACCTCTAGGACAAAACAAGACAAGAGGCAGGGAATGTCTCATGCTGGTCAGCGCGGTGGTGCAGAGTGGCTGAGAAAGTGGTGAGAAGTACGTGCATGTACCTTAAATATGCCATGGATAATCAAGCAATAGGATCTGATTTGAGCAGCGCCTTTAGCCGGCAATGGTTAAGCGGCAAGCCACCCTGTCGCGGCCAACATCCGCGTGGGTTGCTGAACCTCATGGTGTAGTCTCACCTCATCTCCTTCCAAACACCCGCAAACAGCGCTTCTCTCTCATTTGGAGCCGGACGGAACCCAGCAGTTCGAAATTAATATCTACCGTTATTTCTTCCTGAGGGAGCTTGATATACTGTTATTCTCTTCGCCCATATCGCTTTCGCGTCTATCTGCTTTGCATTTTTCCGATGTGGATCCTGGGCGTCACTGGGATCTCGTCCCTGGGTTCAGTGCGGAGAATTGTATCTCGACTTTGTCGTCACTCTAGCTGATATCTCTCTGGCCTGGGAATGCGTGGCCAATGCCCCCAGTCTAAAATGTACGATGGAACAGCCTATATCTCCCCGGAAAAGCCTTCCTTCGCCATTGAACGAATCATTCGGAAGCTCCCTCGAAAAACACCGAAAAAATCACAACAACGGGTGGAAACATTTCAATTCCGATTCCAAGCCTGATTCCCACTCCAACTCCGAATCGCTGTCCCTTGAGGAGAACGTAATGAAATTTGTCCAGTCTTTCTCCCTTGCGGTTACCCCCAGTTTCGTACATCATTTGGTCAGGCCACGTTCGATCCAGTCGCAGAAGCTACATACAATTGCTGCTCTTGACGGCTTGCGAGGATGGGCCTGTTTGCTGGTCTTCAATTTCCACTTCCTCTTCACATACACGCATAAAACGGCGATTGGATGGGGGTTCGACGAAGATAACTGGGGAATCCATCAGCTGCCCATTATCCACATGCTGATATCGGGCCATGTCATGGTGACAATATTCTTCGTGATTTCGGGCTATGTGCTCTCCTATAAGCCACTGAGGCTGCTCCGAACTCATTCGTGGGAGAACGCTTTCCACACGCTCGCATCTTCTACATTCAGGCGTGTACTACGCCTTTATATCCCTTCTATTGCGGGAATTTTCTGCGTGCTTATCGCTGTTCGCCTGGGCTTCTATCACTATGCGACCTGGGTTCGTGATGAGGGCCATACTATCCTCGGTACCGACGAACAGCACCCCCCTTATTTCATATCTTTCGTCGAACAGTTTAAGGACTGGTATCTCACTGTAGCCCATCTGCTAGATCCCTGGAACTGGAACACTTATTACAATTTCTACAATCCCCATCTGTGGACCATCCCGGTCGAATTCCGATGTTCATTGTTTCTCTTCCTGACCATCGTTTGCGTTTCTCGATTCAGAGCCTGGATTCGTTTAACGCTCGTGTCTTGCCTCATCTGTTACTGTATACGATGGGGACGATGGGACGTCGTGCTGTTTTTGTCGGGCATGCTTATGGCTGAGGTGGACTTAATCCATGGCATCTGGGAAGACCCCCGTCCAACTCCGCTACCTTCCTCCCCTTCCATCCCCCTCCTACACCTGCACAAACATGAATATCCTCGTGGTAACGACAATGTCATCGACCACACCCGTTCCTCCAATACCCACGACATCGAAAATACCCAATATCCTACCCCCACCATGGGCAACTGTAGCCACCACCGACAGGGCTCCCACCGTCTCCTCTGGCTCAGCGTCTTTACCGTAGGCCTATTCATCGGCTCATCCCCCAACAATTCTCCCCAATCAACACCCTTCTACCGCACCCTCGCTTCAACCCTAACCCCCAGCACTTACCCCGAAGGTCACCGCTTCCTCCAATCCCTAGGTGCGGTAATAATCGTCTGCAGCATAAATCACTCGCCAGACCTTCAAAAGGTCTTCACGAATGCGTTGGCACAGTACCTAGGCAGGATATCATACGCATTCTACATCGTTCACGGGCCCATCTTGCACTCGCTGGGCTATTCGCTGATGCCAAACATATGGGCGCTCACCGGCAAGGAGACGAATGCGCAGTATTGTTTCGGATTTGCGATTGGATGGTTGATTTGTTTGCCTGTGTCTATCTGGGCGGCGGATATGTTTTGGCGAGGCGTAGATGCGCCGACCGTTAGGTTTTCGAGGTGGGTGGAAAAGTGTTTTTTGGTAGCTGGTTTATAGATTTCATGTCAAGTGCTTTGGTGGCTTTTTTTTTTTTTTTTTTTTTTTTTTTTTTGTTTAAGTGATATCATCTGTTTCCATCTACATTTCCAAATGCATAAATGGTATGTGGGATACATGTACGTGATCTTTTGCCTTGTTCTTTCTTTCTCTTGCATTTTCAAGGATATTTGCGCTGGAGTTTTTGAACGAGGATTCTTGTCACTACCCTTCTCCGTCTCCTATCCTATATTCCTTCCCCCTCACGCGTAGTCAACATGCTATTTTTCTTCTAATATCCTCTTATTTTCATTCGTCGGTGCTCTCCTCTTGATCACTCGTTGTCGTGTTCAACATCATCTTTTGGGTTGACTTCCCTCCCCCTTGCCATTCTTACATTCTTAGAACACTCCGTACCAGCCTCCCATACCGCGTTTTTTTCTAGCTCGTTTAGGAAACGGAAGTAAGAGCAAAACCTTGGAAGAACAAAAGTGAAAGAAAATGCAAATGAAAATAACATTAAATAAAATGAAACAAGAGTATTCAATAGAAAAGAAATGAGAAAAGTAAAGATAATTCGCTTTCATGAGTCATTCATTATATTCCGTCCTAAAAAAAAGGTCTGTTTCTCAAACCCGATCTGAACCTGAAACATATACGGCAGATTATGCACCTGAAAAGGACAAATTTAACCATCGGAGGGCTGGTATCAACCGAAGGGAAAGACAGGGCAACCGCCAATTTGCGGTTGGAGACAGCGGTAGCCTATGTTATAGCGGAGTCGACCAAAGAATATAAAAATATATCATATCGGCCCTATTTGGTATGTATGTATGTATGCACATAACCATGAATACGTTACCTTCTTCCATCCACAGGAAACGCATTCTTCACCCCCACCGGGAGAAATCTGAAGATATATCTCCAGCTTCTAACTTTTCGAAAGATAAAGGAAAAGATAGTCATGGAAAGAAAAGCTTCATATCGATACTCCCCACAACCCACGACCACCACACACCCCTACCCAATCCCTGCCAACCCCGGGAGCCCCGGCCATGCCACCACTCGCATGCGGTGCCCAGCTAATGTTCGAAACCTCATATTCGCATTGCCAAGCGGCAGCCGGCCCACGCTCAACAGTAGTGGGCGCATTGGGGGTGCTACTATGATTCGGGGGAGGTGGAGCGGGTGGTACGGTTGCGGCGTTGCTTTGATTGATAAGATCCCATATTAAAACGAGAGAGTCGTCTGCACCTGAGGCGATGGTGCCACGTCGAGTGGGAGACCATTCGATACAATTTATCGGGCCTGCGTGGCCTTTTAATTCGAGAAGGGCTTGGCCGGGTTGTCGTACGTCAAGTATGCGGATTACGTTGGAGTCTTGGGAGAAGGTGCCAAGGAGATGGGCATCATGGGGGGAGGCTTGGGGTATGTGTTATTAACCCAGGGGACTTTATTTCTGGTTCTGAGGAATGCAGTCATTTTAAACGGCGGACACTTACCAGCTATCCGTAGTAATGGCGGGGGCCAAGGGGCGTTGTGAGAGGGTGGTGTAAGATTCCCTGGGTTAGTTACTGAATATAACTTAGTATGGAACGCTTTTTATTTGAAGGCGAGAGCGGCTTACACTTCTCATTCTTCTCGGACGGTTCATAGATAATCGTGCTGTGCTCCAGGCTCCGCAGGTCAAACATCCGAACACTCCCATCCGCACCACAGCTAACAAACACATCAACACTATTGGCACAGAATCTGACATCATAGACTTCTTTATCATGAGCAATCAGTTGCGTCTTAGCTGTTAGCGTAGGAATATCCCATATAGTACATGTCGTGTCGATGCTGGAAGTGATAATTAGGCTTGGAGATACAACATTCCAGTCCAATGATGTTATTGGAGCAGTGTGTTCCGGTGATTTAGAATTGGAAAGAAGGGCGAGAGGTGAAAGCTTTTGTATGGGCTGATTTCTCGACTTGCTGGATCGATTGATGGAGTTACTCAAGTAGGATTGTGAGTGCGAGTCCGCCGGCAGTGACCAAAGCCGCAAATGATCACCCGAAGTCGCCAATAGATCGGTTGATTGCTTTTGAGATGAGGGTGGCTCCCATAATATTCTGGTCACGGGGTACGAATGTGTGGCTTCCGCAGTCTTTATAAAATCCAAACCCGGGTTTCCGTCAGGGGATTCCGGGGCATCTAAAGAAGCACGCTGCGCGCTTAGAATTTGAATCTGGAATAACAATTAGTTACACAATTAGTTACGTCTAGCCCATGTGTAAAGTAATGCACTATGATTAAATGTGAACTGATGCTCCAAGACGCAGAACATACATAGTTGTGACTGTCTTCAAGATAGCTTCCTATAGCGATTTTTCCGAACGATGATCCTCCTGGAGGAGGAGGCCATTTACACCAGTCCAAGGCGTATACTGCCCATGGGGCAATGTGATTGCTGTTTGTGGAATATGGCGCATCGCCATTATTACCTCCTGTCACCGTACTGCTTGTGTCTTCCGACATTGCAGAATCAATATGGGGTCTGATATCAGCCAGTCCTAAAGGCGAGTATGGAGACGACGCCTGCGGAGTCTGTGTGGCATAAGTGCCTGTCGTTGGCGAAATGTACTTCCCATTATCCGGCGTGCTCCCTACTTGGTTGAATTTCGGTTGATCAAATGTGGACGGACTGGATCTGGAGAAAGCTTGTTGTTGGCCAGATTTTGAAGGAGTGTTTGGAGAGAGAGGTTGGGTAGCCAGGTGCGGTAGCATTTGTATCGCTGGCGGGCCAGTAGTATTGGGAAGACCTGGTCGGTTTCCGGATCCCGGTTGCAATGCTCCCGGGAGTGAAGTGGTGTTGTTATTCGCATGGCTGGAGAATTGGGAAGGTTGGATATTGATTGACGGCGCACCATAATCAGGGGCAGAGGAAAATTGATTCTGGCCTGGTCGAGGACCATTGGAAGCTAATGAGCTGCTCGCCGCAGGGATGTGTAGTTCCTCTGGCTGTCGCGGGAAGGTTTGTTGCCGTCGGGGGCCATTGAAGGCCTGGGAGGGCTCCGCCATAGCCGGGGCGGATGTAGTAAAGTATAGGGAAGCAGTCTCAAGCCTCTATACTTGAAGACCTAGCGAATCTCACATCAACTTGGACTTCCGCTCCGCTAGGGCCCGTAGAGTGATTGTTGGAGAAGCGAAGGACCTCCGAAGCTGAGGATTCTGGTCTTGGAGGCGGGGGTGAGCAGGTGGCAGTGGGAGAGCCTAGAACTTGTCGATACTGAAATGTTCCACCAGCTGCACTCGAGCTAATTGGGCCTCACCCTGTACATTGTATATAGGGTAATGGAGGAGATGATGCCCATTCAGAGGCATATTCATCCGCTGGCGAGATGTCGGCACCGATTTGATATCTCACTTCGAGAGCCGTATTGGCTTGGCGATAATGACTCAGCAGATATCACGTGTGATTAGACACCGTTCTCGGCTCATTGCATGGGAAAGAAACCATCCCCACCAATGTGCGTTTAAATCTAGAAATTAAATAAATAAAAAGGATCAAAGTGTCCGCTAGAGAGATATATATATCAGTGCGTTCATCAGTATGAGGTGATTATCAAGTGTCTTTACATGCTTGTGCTTTTTCAATACAATACTGGCACCCCAACTGTCGCACCTCCCCAGATACATCCCGTTCTGACCCACTTCTAATAGAATCCTCTACTATTTGGACCAAGTCGACATCAAAATATTACATATTGTGGGAGTCTGAATCTTGAGCGATATGGCGTCTGGAGAGAATTCCAGCCACGAAGCATTGCTTCTACTCCCTTGCACTCTTTCAAACTCATTTGCTTCTTTAAAAGCTGCATACCAACCTGCGTTGTCAATAATTCTTGCCGAACTTTCTAGTCCTATCAAAGGAACCAGTGGTAAGGCAGTGTTAGATATCGCAATTACCGCACGTGGTCTAGCCGTACCAGAATCTGCGCCACGAGGCAGGGCATTCGTGCATTTGCAACAACTGTTGGCTTCTTTTTACCGGCTCCTTGGCGCGACGAGTGTTGCGCAATCGGTTGAATTGGATGGACCAGGTGGGGTGGACGCGAGAGTATTTTTTCTTGATGATAGCGGCAATGGCAACGATGATAACGGGCTCGGTCATGGAAACAGCCAGATGGGGCCAATTATACATCTGACTGATATGGTAGTTTCTGGTCGTTCCTGGGAAACGGTTTTCTCTCTTGAGACAAGAGAAGGGGATATGATCCTTAATGCCCTCACCACGACAGCAAAGAGACAAGGGCTTTCAAACCCAGTCTCCACTATTCGGAGGCTTCCTGGCATCCCAGAGTTACAGATGCCGACAAATATTTTTGAGCAACCTGACTTGCATCCGCGACGCCATTATTCCGTTGCAGTTGGCGGGACTTTTGATCATTTGCATGTAGGGCACAAACTTCTGCTCACGGCAACCGCCCTTGTCATTGACGCAGTGCCATCAGGGCCTGAGCCGATTCAAAGGACCATCACCATTGGTATCACGGGAGATGAGCTGTTGGTAAATAAAAAGTATGCAGAGTACCTAGAAAGTTGGGATGATCGATGGCAGGGTGTTTGGACATTTATGGAATCGATAATAGATTTTTCACCGCCGTTTGCGGATCGAGCTGCTACTCAAAAGGCGACCACCAAAATCGAGCACGTTCACTACCCCGGACCAAATGGCAAGTACGTCCGTGTGCGAGTGTCATCGGACTTGGATATTAAATTCGTTCAAATTTCTGATCCATTCGGTCCCACTATCACAGACGAAGCTATAAGTGCTTTAGTCGTGTCTAAGGAGACTCGATCGGGTGGGAAGGCAGTGAATGACGAACGGGAGAAGAAAGGCTGGTCAAAGCTAGAGATTTTTGAAGTTGATGTTTTGGATAGTAGTGCAGCCGAAATCCAGGGAGAGGCTGTTGACAATTTTGAGACCAAGATAAGCAGCACAGAAATTCGTCGACGCCAGATGAACATAGCTAAGGGGAATCTATGAACACATGCGTTTGTTATCGCTGTTGGTTTTGTAATATCGACTGACGGGTGATAATTTTTTTTTTTTTGTTTTTTTTGAAGTTTGTATGAGGGGAAGCGATAATCGGCGAATAAACCGAGATACTTCATCTATCTTTACCTGCATCACAAACCGACGCATCTTTCCTGGTCAAACGGCCATCCCTGTCACATTTTACGTAATGTTCCAATTCTATTTGGCCATGGGGTACAATCGGTAGCCAAAGACACCCGAATTTTTATTATCGAAAAATGGCGGCCCACCGTTGGCCGTGATGTGGGCCTGATTTAAGCACGCAAGTATCGGTGTTGGAGGCCTTCGATGACCTTCCCGTCTGCATGGAAGACTAGATATGTTTTCAATGTACAGATACCCGACTAGCGCCTGCGAAGTCGTTCGTCGAGGAAACGTAGCATTATCACCCCGTATTTCCTTGAAGTGTGTGACCCGCACAACTGCTACCAGCTGGCACAGCTCTTCGTGGAGGTAAAAAGGAAAATTGTGATAAAATAAATTCCTAGTTCAGAACCCACGGCTTTGGGCCTCGTAGCGAGAGGCTGAAGAAAAAGCAAAGAAACGAACTGCATGCTTCCGGTGCATCGTGGCCACTTCTTCCACCTGAGGGTTGAGTACAGCAGGATGAAGGAAGATGCAGGAAGCAATCGAAAAATAGAGAAGCAGAACAAGAAAATGAAAAGACACCAAAGGAACGAATATTTCCATTTGAAGAATTCGTCATTCGCTGAGGAATTATGCGAGGAGTTGGAGCTGTATGCAGCATTCCAGCAAGGATGCCGCAGTCAGGCGCTAAAAGAAGGGGATGACTGGACCAAAAAAATTGCCAGCTTCAGATGGCTCGCCTTAATGAAATTCTTCTTTCATTGATTCCTTTCGCTCCCCCAATTCTTGAGTATGAGTTTTCTTGAATGAAAATGGGGCGAGTTGGTCTGATTCGCAACTTGCCACAGGATGCGGATTGTACAGATGAACTCTCTGATTGTGCACATACTTGTACTGTACATGCGCGGACGGAGTTTTAAGGGACGCATCTGGCACAGTTCAGGGATTAAAGTTGATTGGGAGGTTCCTCGTTTGTCGTTGCCAGCACCTAGTCTGCCCATAGACAATTCGAAACAAAACCCTGAACCCTGATAGAAGTCCTGTTCCTACATAAGGGATGTTTGCCAGGATGTCTGCTAAATGGTGCAGTCCGTACCTTGCCAGACAACTGCATTCCCGACCTGCCTGAGATAAAATATGACCAGTCCATACGGCCCGTGCCTGATTGAATCGCCGTCAAGGGATAGACCGGAAAAACAAAGCGTTTGAAAGTTGACCAAAGTAAGAAAGCAGTGTCAATCAGTTGGAGTCAGGTACAAAGGTGTACAGCTCAATAAGCATTCACCAACTCCTGCACATGTTGTTTGTGTTGGCCATAACGTAGTACGATCAGCAGTGTGTAGAACCAGGCGATAGCCATAGCAACTCTGAGGCCGAGATGGACAAACAATGACAAGGCGGGGTCACTGATTCTCGTCAGAACTCGCAGGCCGACCGCTGCCCAGTCCTACCTTCGGACAAGAGGGGTGGGAGGAAGAATGCTAGGATGAAATCGGGTATATATTTTCAGATCCCGCAGCCAGATATTCCGGCAGTTCACTCCCCCAGTCCAACACTGCTCAATGTCGCAAACAAGAACACGTCGGTGGTTCTCGACCCTCCTTAGCAGCATGCCATCCACGTCGCCGGTGCATCCGTGATGGTGATTCGCCGCCTGGACGAGAGACCAATGTCCTGTACCAGCGGGGTCTCTCTGTGAGTTGCAGGGACTCTGCAGCATTGGGCCGTGCATCCGCCTTTGCGGAGGGAAATCAGTGAGGGGGGATATCTTTACTGGGTCAAACTAAGGAATCAAGCTCTGCAGACTACAGCATGTCAAGGCCAACACGATGATGCTCTCTTCAACGATTCGCCCGCCACAACCGCGCCACAGGCTCTGGCGTCCTCCCATCTTCAGGGCTCCAGGTTCGTCCCTCTGGATTCACCACGGCCCGCATGCTGCCGCTGCTGGCGTAGGATCTGCTGGTGTATTTTCGATCATGTGACCCCATGGTGTAGTGGCCGTGCTGGTAATTGGCGTAGATGAAGCAGGAGCCCTGCTCTCCAGCACACGTTTTTCTCTGTTACTCGACGGCGACGACGGGGATGGAAGCGCCCACGCATTAAATCGGTGTATACCGAGTCGCCTGCGTGCGAGTGAAGGACTTTCTGTAATCTGCTGCGTCATGCTCATTTGTCGCCAGCGCCCGAAGTCCCAGTGCTGGCCCTCTGCTCCGTTTGGGGCCCGCCATTTGCACCACCTCTCTCTGATTTTCATCACCTGTGTTTATCCAAGGCCGTCTTGTTTCTCACTTTGTCACTTGGTTAAAGCCCCTTCAATATGATTGTCCTGAGCACTCTTACGTTTTTTTAGCTTTCGACTTCCGCCTTCGTTTTGGACGACGATCTTATTGCCGTATCGATTGATCCCCGCACACTTCAACGATCTACTCGGCTTTTATTTTGGTGAAATCTTATCAAGTTCCCAAAATTTCCCCAAATATAATATAATATAGATATATATCTATATTTTATGACAATTATCAAAACAATACTCTCCACCTTTCAGCCCCTCAGTTACCCCTCAATCACCAGTGTTCGCCGAACAAGTTCGTCAACCTGGCTACTCTCCTGTTCAGCTGGCTTTTTTCCTTTTTTTCGTTTCTTGCCCCGCGATTGCGGCGATTCCATGAGGAACCTGCCAACCAAGAATTTGAAGCGGCCAAAAAGCCGTCATCAGAATCTCAAAGCCAAGAGATGGATGGACCACGTGGTATCTTGAGTCTCTCAAACGAGTTGTTAAGAGAAATCTTGGACCATTTAGCCCAGGACCCTGAGAAATGCGTCAGCGTCGATCGTCGTGCGTACCTCTCCATTGAGAGTTTCAAGCGTCCCAACCCACCTGAGCCAATACCACTCATTTACGACGCGAAGAATGGCTTCCAGGAAGACTATCGAACGGATGTTGACCGCTTCAGGGAGGTCTGCAAACGGTTTGCAGATTTAGGTGCCTCCTATAAGTTTAGCCGGGTTGTGGTGCGGTTTTCTGAAAGCGCATTTCGGAAATTGGATATGTTGTCAAACTCCCCGCATTTGGCAAGACACCCGAGAAACTTCACGTATATCATTCGGTCATTTTATGTTGAAGGTTGTTCATCATTCCTATTCTCCCCTTCAGCTTGTTTCCAACCCCCAATTCTTTCCATTTTTCTTTTCTTTTAAAGTCTTGGCGTGTCTAACGCATCTATCTCCTTTTCTGCGCTTCGGTTTTATTTTTTTTTAGATCGGGACAAGCTCAGTGAACTTTTCTTAACGGCGGATTCCAGTAAATTGAAGATTTCCGAACACCATCGTCGACTACAGGAGCAGAAACGCTTGGTCAGCTCTGGCGAAGATTTCGCTTCCCTGAAACGGGCTATGCAAGCATTCAAGTCGCTTCAACATATCAAAGTTTTGAAGGTTCAGGATGAGACGGAACGGGAACTTTTACAATTCATCGAGCGACACGATAATCCGCTAGATCCATTAGTATCCTTAGATTGGAAACCAGCATGCGCCCATGCAGTGCGGACTCTCGCAATAGCTCTTCTCGAATCTCAGCCCCCTATTAACCGATTTTCCGGGCCACAGATAAATCCTCAAGCAGCTCTCACGTTGAAACGAGCCCCAATTAATATGGTTTCGGCGCTTGCTGTGAAACTGACTTGTTTGGAAATCCACTTTGATGCGATAAGATACGTCAATGCAGAGATGCGGGAATTGTCAGAAGTCTTTCATACTTTATTTATGGCAGCCAAAAACATGGAAGCCGTGCATATAGGCTTCCCATCTCGTATACCCCTTGATTTGCGGCTCGAAGACATATTCCACAATGTATACTGGGAGAAGCTGCGCGCATTCGGCATCCAGGCCTGGCGACTGGACTCGGAAGAGATTATCGAGTTCGCCCGCCGTCACCGCCGGACGCTTCGCGGTCTCCGCTTACGAGATGTTCTCCTCAAAGAAGGAAGTATGTGGAAAGATGTCCTTTCCATGCTGCGCGAGGAGATGGAGAATCTGGAATGGGTCAGCTTGCGACGGATCGATTATTCAAATGCCTTCGACGAGAAATGGGCGACCAGTGCTGATATATCGGATATCCAATCGTTCCCCAATTCTGACAGCGAGGATGACGACCTATTTGATAGGTACGATGCCGCCGATAACGCTAACAACGACGATTATGAGAGCATTGGTGACGAGTCGGACGGTATGAGCTCGCATAATGGCGACAATGGACCTAGAGCACACCAAATTGAACTTTCGCCCGATACGGCTACCTCGTTGATATCCCCCTTCGCACAGTGGACAACGCCGTTGACATCGATATCTGTTGATGAGCTGGAAGATAATGGGGTAAATGTGGAATACCGACAGAGGAAACTCTGGGAGGAATGGGTGATTTCGAACTCGAGAAATACTGATAATATGTGACGAGGTTCCTTGGGATTTTTATTTATTGTCTTTGATGTATGAATTTCCATTATTGCTTCCGATGACGGTTGGAAACTTATGGCTTCCTCTACTTCGTTTTCCACAAGGATTTTGATTATTTTGACAATTTTTGTTCGCGGTGACCCTTCCTTCGCCTTTTGCTGTTTGTTGGTGTGTTGTTTCATTCCAAGGCCACAGAAACAAAAGAAAAGAGGATAGCAAAATACGGTGTCTTAAATCTTCCCAGGAATATTGCTCTTTCTTTCTCCTACTCTCCTCTGCTGCCGTTTGGTTGGTATTATCACTTTGCTCCTCCAGCTTCTTCTTTCAAGCATTCGCATCCACCCTCCGCAAGTCCTGGTTAGCGCCGCTTATTACCGGTTGGGAAAATATTATGAACTTGTATGTACTGTACATTGGCTTCAACTGGAGTGGAAGGGTTTCTCAAAGGGATCCTCACCTATGCCTGATGTGCCTCATAAGGTGCCTCGTGCCGTACATGTATTCAACGATATATGGGTGCGCGCCACCTGGCTTCTTGTTCGCTGCGCTTGCCCTCATATTGGTTTTTCGGGAGGCAAGGAATCTGATTTAACTGTTTTATATACTCACTCACCTCATAAAGCCTCATAAAGTAAAATCCAAGCTCATTTCAACATGTTCTGAAAGAAATATCAAGATCAAAATTAAGAAAATATATATTCCAAAAAAACATATTATTTGTAAAGGAACAACGATTTCATGGTGTCCGTCCCTGAAAAAGCTTGTTACAGGAATCATTGAGTGGAGTATCGATGGAGGAGAAAAACTAACAAATGGGAAATAAACAGACATGCCCAATAACCAAAAGTGACGTAAATAAAACCTTTCCAATCCATCCATAAGTAGCCGTTCTCCAGAGGAGAGATATTTTCATCAGAAATCGTCAGGAGGCGATAAATGGGCCGATCTATGTCGAATCAGAAGAATACTAAATAGCAACATAAATCATAAACACAGCTGCATTCCTTAACGCGAGTGCGAGAGATGAAATTGTGGAACGGGTATGGCGAGCTGTGCGTAGGATATCGTGAAGGAACTTTCACCATATATGTTTATTGTCTCAGAAGAGGCAGAGGAAATCGATATTGGCTTCAAAAATCGCCTGTTCTCGAACATGATTCAGAAGATATCCACAATTTTCTGCCGGGTATTCTAGCAGTTTGAGGATTCGAGGATCTGGGTTGTTTTCTAGGAACATGCATACAGCCGTGCATTCAGCGTGAACCCTTGGATGCATCCACCAGTGGTTTTCTTGACACTTCTTTCCCAGCCAGTAACCCAAAATGAGAACTGCCCTAGGGTCTTTCTTTTCCAACAGCGCAGTATAATCGGGTGGCAGCCTTCCCATGAATGATGTAATTTTAGGGAAATTTCTTCTGGATGGTATCAACTCAAGCAACGGACTAAGCATGCGAAGTGGCCAATGATAGGGATTTGTTTCCTCGGTTGTTTTTTCGTCAATTTCGCATATCTCCGCCAGACCCGGGTGGAGGCCGTCAGCACCAGGCCGGTGGTCTTCAAATATTGGGTAGTTAGATTCTATGAAGACATCGTACCAAATGCTCTGATGTAAATAGGGGCTGGTGAATTCGAGAAGATGTCTAAGTCCAGATTGGAGCAAGAGCCAGTTTAGGGCTTTGGGGTCGGAGGAGAAGAGCCAAGAGCTCTCAGGTTTGTACTCTTCTGCTGAGAAAGAAAGAACGCCCATGAGCATACAGGTTGACATTAGACCGTCCATATTGTGCGCTCCAACCGAAGTAGATAGCTCCTTTTTATATAATGTGATGGCACGCTGCCAATGGTAGCTTTCAGCAATTTTGATCGAGGATATCCAGGGTAGTAGCCTCCTACGGCTAGAGGTAGCAACCCCCAGAATCGCATGCATGAGATATGGAATCTATGGAAATAGATGTTAGTATCATTCACGGTGTTATTGGAAAAACAAACGAGCCCTTCCAGTATCCATACCTGAAATGCAATGCGCAACATAGCCCCGTTAGTTACCTTTTTGCCGGTGTCGCTAAGAGCATTGTCTTCTGAGGATAGGATCAAAAAGTGATAGAAAGCTTCAACAGATTCGCGATTAACCGGCTTCGGCGCAATATTCTTGAGGTCATTGTCAATATTAGGGGCAAGACCCAATGCCGAGTCTATTTTGTCTGCAAGTTCTGTCATTGACAATGAAAATGCTGCGTACTCAATCCCAGGAACTTTCGAATATTTGTCTGCGAATGAGCACACAGTCTTTGGCTTTTGCTGGGATTGCACTGTCAACGAGTAGTCACAGGTTATGCCATAGGCGTCACATTTACTGCAGCCTGGCTTGGTTTCATCGCACTGTAGTCGAAGGACCGATTGCAGTCAATATCTACATCGGTTCTCAAATTTCGCAGGACGCACGTTACAACAAAGACACTCATTCATGCACGGGGAGATGGATATGTGCAATACATTGAATAAGATAAGGAGCAGCAGGGTGAAACCTACCTTAATCCTTCGTTTCTTGCAATTGGAGCAACCAGACCTGGACTTTCGGTGGGGTTGGCGGGAATGGAAGGTCGGTTCTGCAAATTTGACGGCTTGCTGATGCGATGATTTATTCGGCCGCTGTCGTCGAGCATTTTCGACACGGAATACCACCTGGTTTCCAATAATGCGATTTCCCGACACGGCCAACTCCTGCGTTTTTCCTTCATCCCGGCGAATCTGAGTGGGAAAACATAGGGTTGAGTCCAGCGGGGCGGCCATGGTATATGTAAAAGCAATCCGAGCACGCTTCCCTGCGAGGCTGGCCGGCGAGTACGAATGGACACTAATTCGAAGAAGCTAAATATTGAGCCAGGATGGTTGCGCGTACATACGCATTATCATTCCGATCTGCCGTGTGATTATACTGGGAGAATAATGGAGAGAAGGGATATGTAGATGTAGCATATCAACCTAGAGTATTGAAAAGGTGTGTCAGTTGAACCAAAAACACACAGCTTCTTTCACAAATTTCATATCCTCACCATGCACCTGTCAACTATTGATGTCAAAATGTTGATGATGATGACGGACGAGTTTGGGAGCAGTGGTCGTATTTATGCCGCTAGTCTCGGAATGGAAGATGTCCTGTTTCCGCGGTGAGAGCCGCATTAGGCACCACCCGCCAGCTAAATCATAGAGTGCAATCATTATGCATTGTGATCGGAATATGGTAAGTTGTAAAATAGAACAATTCTCTTCTTATCTGAGTGGAAAGATCTTGACATGTCTGCAATAGAACACATGTCCTTGGCTAAATAAATGACTCTGCGTGGAAGCATCGTTTCTGCTAAACCAATAGAGAAACCCCCTGATGAAGAAATTATTGTTCCGACAGCCGGGATGATATGATATATGTGAAAATACATAGTGTACATGGTTTTCTGTCCCATAGTTTAAAAAAAGGGAAGATCCGGTCAAGTTATCGGTTTCGTAGATAACATGGGTTCCACAGGAACTCTACCAGGTTTTCTTTCCGTCTCAACTTCATATTCCTCGTCCGCCTCGTCTTCGTCATCCTCGCCGAACATACGACTCCAGACACCATCCCAGATTCCCTTCTTAGTTATCAGCGTCCCTACCATCAGTAGTGGCAAATGCCAAACACTAGCCCAGAATAACCCTCTCGAGCTACCAGCAGCTCCCTGAAGTTTCCAGAATCGATACGCCTCCTTGGCTAGCCAGCAATTGACCAGCGTTCCCCCGATCAAGAACCCTTTATCAACCACTCCGAACCACCACAAGCCAGCGCAAAGTGGGAACATGAGGATCGAGTAACGCAGTGAAACACGGCCATTTCGAGCTGGATTCGTCCATGCGAGCATTTTATAGCCCGCGTTCTTGTATTCTTCACGGATAGTGTGGGAGAGGGAGTTGAAGTGTGGGAATTGCCATGCAAATAAGATCGCGGCCATGAGCCAGCCGCCAGGACTATCAGGGCCGAAGAGGAGGTCGCGCCAGCCGTCGTGGCCTGTCGTAGCAGTTTGGCCGGCAGCGGCAGCCCAACCCATCAGTGGGGGGATTCCACCGACGAGAGCGCCGACCCAGGTGTTTATCACAGAAATACGTTTGAGGGGAGTGTAAACGAATGCATACAGGAAAAGATTGAAAGCACCAAGTGCGGCGACAGTCGGATTTGTTCCCATGTATAGGGCAGTGACACCTACTGTCCCTGTCACAGCAGCAAATATTAGGGCGGCTCTGGGGGATAGGAGTTTGCGAACCAGGGGCCTGTTACGAGTACGTGACATTCGCGCGTCATATTGGGGTTCAAAGAACATGTTTAGGGTGTTGGCGCTTGCAGATGCGAGGAAGGTACCAATTGTGAGGTAAATAAAAGTCAGAGTAGAAGTGGATAGTGCCGGGAGAGGCGTTACTGATGAGTCTAATGCAAGGAGTGTCGGGATTGGGTAGAGACCATAAGCAGTTGTCGCAGTGAGAACTACGAGGAAGGATAGATTTGGTTTTGTAAGAGCGAGGTACGCTGCCATTGTTCCCCGTAGGGAGGACTTCGGGAGAGAGGATGATAATGTGGAGAGGCGGGAGGAGGCGTCAGGGCGAATGTCATTGTTGGAGGATTTGGCTTCTTGTTCAGCCTTCAGTCGTTGTCGTCTTCGATGGGGAAGTTCCTCGGGGGAGCCAGGAGGTGACGGGTTGTCTTTTGTCCCAATTGATGACGCAGTTGGCGATTGGGAACCAACTGTAGGAGCTGCGGAGTGGAAGAGAGGTGATCGATTAGCATGCAGCGGCTTTTTTCTCAACCATTGGGCCAGGCCATTTCTCGACAAATAGCCGGTTGGTAGTCCATTGGAGGAAAAGTATGCTTTCCTCAGGATCCTAGGCATTGCCGAAACTTGAGATCCCTTGTTTTTTAAGATGCCGCTCGCGATGAAGCCTCGCCGCGTGAACCCCACTGGTTGCAAGGTTTGGCGAGTGAAGCAGCGGGAACAGAGAGCGAGAGCGTCCGGAGCCATGCCCGGGCGCAGAATTAACAACGGTGAGGCCATAGCTAATTCAGGTTGCACTTAGTCGGCAGCCTGAGCCAACAAAGACCTCGCCATCCGCACGGGGATGTGTTCTGTCCGAGTTGAAGTCGTCGTTAAAGAATTCCCGGTTGGCTTTTTGATTTCTCCAGGGAGTTAGATGAGTCAGCATTCATGTGACCTAGTTTATTGCTCTGATGAATTCTAAATATCAAATCAACAAGATGCGCGCGAGAAAACTCCCGTTTAGGACCACAAATCCATTTGGCCATTGCTTCTATAGTTGGGAACAGTAATTGCTCCAACGGTTTTGCCCTGTGTTAAGAGCCGCGGAGCTACCGATCACGGTTTGATGTGTATTTGCGGCGCCCGACATAACAAGAACGTTTACAACGACCAGGAGAGCTTCCAAACCAACAGACGGCTCGAGCGGCAGCCATGGGATCTCTCCAACAAATTCTTGAAATCCTCCAAACCAATCTGCTCAATCCATTACAACCGTACCTCAAACCTATCACCTCCGCTCTCCCCGAACCTGTGGATGATGCTCTACTGTCCCTCCTCGGCGAACACTGCCATTCAACCCTCATTCGTTCCCTGGACGTCACCGCAGACCCAGCATGTCTACCTCTAGCGGTTTCCAAAACCCTAGGCGTGGCAATTGTCACCTTTAGTGCAATAGTCAAAGTTCCACAGATCCTGAAACTTCTCTCCTCACGCTCCTCTGCTGGTGTATCGTTTACGTCCTACGCGCTCGAGACTACAAGCCTTCTTATTACCCTCGCGTACAATGCGCGTCAGAAGTTCCCTTTCAGCACTTATGGCGAGTCCGCACTAATTGCCGCACAAGATATTGTGGTTGGCATCCTAGTGCTCTTGTTTTCTGGCCAGACAGCGGCGGCCGGTGCGTTTGTTACGGCCGCTGCGAGCATTGTTTATGCTCTCATGTTCAGCGGTGAAACGTTTGTGGATCAGGCGACAATGGCTTATTTGCAGGCTGGCGCGGGTATCCTGGGCATCGCGAGTAAAGTGCCGCAGATTCTGACTGTGTGGCAGGAAGGGGGTACAGGACAGTTGAGCGCGTTTGCGGTACGTGAATCATACCCTTCTTACTACCACCTTCCATGGGTTGAGTGTTCCACTCTTTCACATCAATCACACGATTAATATTATATATTTGTTTCCAGGTATTCAATTACCTCCTCGGTTCCATGATGCGCATCTTCACCACCATCCAGGAGGTTGACGACAAGCTGCTCCTCTACGGCTTCGTAGCTGGATTTGGCCTTAATCTGGTCTTAGGCTTACAGATGCTGTACTACTGGAACGGACCAGCTACCGCTCCAGTGAATAAATCGGCAGGCAAGGGGCACCAGCGGATGGCAGAAGTCCAGATCCCGGTTGCAAAAGGCTCCGGCGTCTCTCCCAGCTCTTCTGGAAAGGCCCCAACAACGAGACGGAGGGGCTAAATTCGTTTTGTTATGAGATTCTTTCATGTGTTCAACTTCCGAGTGTATCTCAGCTTGCATGCTACGCTTCCTTCTATTCTAGTCATTCCATATTAGTGAAAATTGCACCATAATTCTATATAGTTTTACTATCAAATGAGTTAAATAAAACAGCTTACTGGAATTTTTTCCCCTTCGAACAAAGCCAATTTCTGGGTAGAATGATATTATACATCGTGAGTGACAAACGTCAGGAATCTACCAGATATAATTTTCGATGCCTGGAGTCTAACGTTCGATGCACCAAAATTTCCATGTCCATCATTACGCCCGAGTCAAAGAAGCTTGAAGACTACTCCCTTACTCATTTGTTGTAGCCACTATATCAACGACCTTTCGGGACAGCTCCCGTCATCATAAATCTAAACACATCCTCCGACGGTAGTGCCGGCGACATGGACGTAGACTGCACATATCCTCCCTCCTTCGAAATATCAAACTGGACCCCACCAGCTCCCGGACTCCCATGCACTCCCACAACGCCCATCCCGTTCCCACCCCCATCCCCTCCCTCTTCCCCTTCTGAACCCTCCTCTTCGTCTCCACTCCCGCTCTCACTCCCACTATCTTCCTCGTTCAGCTTTCTCTTCAGTCCCGTCACGACATTCTTAACCCCCATCTCCTTTTCCTCCAACGTATAATCCCCGCCCCAATTCCGCCCCCTAGCCTCCATGTTCGCTTCGATGGGGCCCCATCGCCACAGCTCTAACAGCTGCTGTTCTGTCAGCCCCGTTCTAAGTCTAGTGGCATCCGGGTTGCCCATAGACAGGCCCTGGGAGACCCAATCCTCGACACGCGGTTCCAGTTTGGTGCGCAGCAGTTGCGAGAGCATGGCGGCTTCGGTGCGGCCGGGGAATTGAGGGGTTGGGTACGCGACTAGCGATGAGAGGAGGTCATGGTGGTCTGTAAGTTGTTGAGAGACATTGACGAGGTTGTTGGAGATGATAGTAGCCTGGGATTGGAGGGAAGACCTGGTTAAAAGGGAAGAAAGACTTGTTAGCTCTTCCAAAGAAAATATAACTGGATAACTGGCTGGCGCGCATTGCTCACCAGGATGGGAGGGGGTCGCTTTGGTTTATGTTGTTGATGAGCGATGCGAGCGATTGGGTTAATTGGACAAGGCGTTGGCGGGTTTGTTCGAGTACTTTTAGCTGTTCGGGAGATATGGAGGCCATGGTTAAGATGGCTCACTCATTATTTTCTCGAGGGTTTGTTTTCGTTTTGCTGGCAGCTCTGCGCAGGATTGAGAGAATAGTTTGTCGGGAGGGGAAGCTATCGATGTCGTATGTTAGCCAAAATTTATTTATATTTGCCAGTTGGTCAAAGCTCCTGCCTGATGTTTGTCAACGCAGGGCAAGATGTGTTTGGACTCATTCGTGTGTATCCAATAACCCACTCCCATTCTTTCTGACGCTGTTCACGATACAATATGAGGAGGGCTGAATTTCTTAACCAAAACTGCGCCTAAACATTAGTATGCTGTGAGTAAATGAAATAAGCGCCCGATATGCCCACCACCACCACCCTCTGAACTATCCGCCCACACGAGTTTAGGCAAGATTTACCCCTGAATAATGTCTCCGCAGATCATTTTTAATTGCTCCTCGATGCTACTTAAACTTTATTGCACGACGTTTCATGCCCTGATTCACTTCTGACTTGATAACAAGCAACTTTGTGGAGAGGGAAGAAGGTCAAAAAGAAAAGGGCTGGAAGTGACGCATCTGGACATGGTTAAATTTTGACCGTTTTACTTCTCTGCCTTTTCATACGACAGGTATTTGCATATTTGTATTTTCATAACATCATACGCTATCGTTTGATCATCGAACCTCTGCACACACCCCATCCCGATATACTTGAGCGCAAGCCGCAGTTCTCCTTGGGTAACATACAAGGAGAATATTTTGAGGTAATGGAGATTCGATCTGCAATGCCAAATCAAAACATAGCGACAGAAGATTGGAAGGGATTGAAGGAATGCACTATGGACTATGGACACGGATGGGAGAATATAAAATATTTTGCCATTATGGAAAGTTAAGGGGGGAAGGAACCGCAAAAATACAAAGGTTGGGTGTAAACCCACATTCCGCGTGGAGGCGTTCTCATTGGCATGGAAAAAGAGAAAGCCAACCTCTAGGTATCTGCTCAGGATATATAACGTTAGGCAACAAGATAGCAGCCAGATTGCAAGACCGATAACACCAAAACAACATAGAGCCGGAAAGTTCCAGACGTTCGGGCTAGGGGAGTATTTTGAAAAGCCGAGGGAAGCAAGTTCTCCAGGTGAGTGATCGCAAGAGGGGAATAAAGATCCTCTTATACCCAATAGACCAAAAACAAACAAAAGGACAGAAAAGGGGGAAAAAACGCCGAATGAGATCGAGAGGACAAATTTCTTTCTTTTCCTTTATTCTTGCATTGAGTGACAGATCAGTCATTCATTGACTTGCGAGGTGGAGGGGCCGGGAATAATTTGGGCGTCTCCATGACTGACTTGGGCGACACCGTCGCAAACTGCGGCGAGGTCGATTCCATCGCATGTGTCTCTGGTGGATATTTTATGTCTTGTGGAGTCCCGAAGGCACTCATATGGTTTTGATTCGGATATTCCGCGTACGGTCCAGTGAATTCGGGTTGGTAAGGGGACGGCTCTCCCCAACTTCGACGTAGGTGGTTGTGCACTGGTGACATTATGCCCGTGTCATTCCACCGCTCGTGAAGATACGACGGTTGGCTCCTTCTCTTCGCTTTGCGTCGGCGACGTTGAATGCAGAATACACACGCGCCACATGCGCATGCCGCTAATAATAGGAACCCGACAATAGGTAAAACTATGACGAGGATGAGGTTTTTTATGTTCTTTTTTGCTGTTCCAGGGGCATTGATTTTGGGGACGTCAGTGTTCGGTGGAAGAGGCTCGGTATCAAAGATCTTGTTTGGGTCGAGTACAAATGGTACGCCGTTGGGTAGGTGTGCGTGGCAGCCTTCTCGGATTGATTCGACGACTAGGTGTTTACTATTTATCAGTAAAAGCCACACATATATTTCTAAGGAAGTAAGGGGGAATGATGGAGCCATACAGTTGCCCAAATATTTCTGAGTCTCTGTCAAGTTATAACAGGCAGCGCATTGAGTGATGACGCCGTCGTCGAAGACTCCCATTCCGCAGAAATCAAGCATGTTCTCCGGCGTTGGGGAAAGCAGCAGGTGCTTGATGGCCTCCCCGAGGGGGTCGCACGTCACCTGGCACGGGCTGGACACAGAATCTTCCTTTTTTTCTGGAAAATTGAATATACATGCTGAAAGCAGATAACGGAGGTTGTCTATAATATCGTCAGCGATGGCCATGGTGCACTCGTTACTAATGCTGGTTTTTGCATACACAATCCCCATTTAACATCCGTGTCATACGTCTCGAAGGAACGTGGACGGAAGAAAGTGCTTCGTAGTTCACACTTTACACATTCCTGGAAATAAGTTCCGGGTGGGGAGTTGTATTCTTGATCTTGACATACGATAGCATCTGGGGTAGTGTTAAAAGACGTCTGGTGGCAGGACGATTGACATGGAGATCCGTTTGTGACCAGTAATCCGAATCCTTCGCGGGTCAAGAGAAACGACAAGATCAGGGAAGAAAGAAACATGGTTGTGGAATTTGCTCAATTAATATCGTAAATGCAGCACGAAAGAAATGATGTTGGCCAAGTGGGAGCTTCGCATAAGCCGAATCTTGCAGTCCGTAGCAACAGTCCGAGTCTTTTGAAAGAAGACGGCCTACTCTCCGACCAAGTGCCCTTTTGCCCTCTGCTGAGGCAGCCAGATGCCGCAAGCAGGGAGGTATTCAAGATAGTTTGCAAGAGTGAAGTAGATATGCAAGGGGGTTGAGCATCTCCACAAAGATATATGAACAGCAGCTGGGCAGAGTCTCCTTCTAATCGTGGACTGATTGGAAGCAAGGAAAAGAAAGTCAAAGTAATAAACACCAGAATTGTCCCGTATTAGTTGGATTTCCCTTAAGGTGGGAGAACGAAATCATCCGGAAAGGTTGAAGGAGTACAAATGTTGTCATACAAGATGCGCAAAAAAAGGGTTGTCTGCGCATTCCACATGCGCCGCTGCTGCAAGTCAAATACTAGAATTGGGACGAAGAGATTCTTTGACGCATATGTCGAATGGGAATGCGGCCCATAAATCGCCATCTAGTTGGAAACTTTTGGTCAAAGCTCTGATTCGAGTTGTGAGCAGGGAGAGTTGCTGATCTAGCAGCATTCGTTCCCCACAACAGGCCTTACCAACCACTGTGGCTTGCAGGGCCGTGATGCATGTGTGCTTCGGCGGTCGGGCGTGTGAACAGAAAGCCCATTGTTGTTCTTGAGGGAGCTGGCTTGCCCCTCACCAAAGGGAACCATCGGCACACCACATCAAGCTTTTTTCGCCAACTGCTGCTAAGAAACAGCCCTTGTCGGCGGGGTTTCTGTAGCGCCTGAAATGCGGATGAAAATGAATTGATCAAAATCGGATGAGACTACAGACTGCAGACTTCGGACATTCTTGGGCAGCTCCATGGATGTCCATACTACAGCGTAGTAGTGACCTGGGTGAGTGACATGGCCAGCCATGATTCCATGAAGGATGCGAGTCTGGCAATGGAGATGTGATTGGCAGGTTGCCCTGGATCAGTCGCGGAAGTCCTTTCCGACATGTCGAATCACGATTCACGACGGCCAAGCAGCGTGAAGACTGTGCACAAGCGTCTTGGAAAGTTGGCGTGCATCGCAGTGTGATGGCGCCATTGCCCGCATCGTGCATGATTCTCTGACCACCAGGTTGGAGGGCGAGGCTGGAACAACCAGCCCTCACCGGCAGATAATGAACTCCCATTCGCCATTTACGCTGCCTCTAGCTCATCATTGTTCACATCGCACCCAAGGCTCCCTCGCTTTGAGTGGGCGAGAAACTTCGCACATTGAACGACCCAAACCTGCTCAATAAATCCCGACACCGGTCTGTTTCTTCTGTCGACATGGACTAGCAACACCCATGATACTACCCCTGAAGCATTCAGGACAAGAATCTTTTTACACACCAAACTGAGGAGTGATGTCTCCTCGGAAGGAATGCACAGTGCCTATAGATCTTTTGCGCAAGCAATCGCTCTCAAAGCAGCAGTAATTAAACAAACTTGAATTTCTCTCGCTACAGCAATGGTTATGTCCCCCTGAGCCCGTAGGAAGAGCCAACTTGCCACTTTTTCACTGGGGAATTTCGCCTGGGGAAAGGTCCTGTTTTGCCGCAGCAGAAACACAACTTGTGCTTCACTCTGTCCTGCCCTTGTAAATAAACATCCATGGATGGGACTACACACACATTTACAAACGACAGTGATATCCTTCAACGACGTTTCAACCGCGACAAGGGATATACTGTGTTTCTTACATGGGGAAGTATTTTCATCCCGTCGAACCAACGGGTTAAGTTACCGGATAATCAATTGTGTTGGGGGATCCTGTGTTTCCCTTCCGCTTTCGCAACTTGGTCACTGCAATTGGAGCAATTGTGAAGAGCTACCCCGCTAGACTCAATCCCCGCGCTCACAATCTAGGGGCATTGGACGTTATCCAAGTCTGATAAGCTGGTTAGCCCATACAAAAGACTATGATAACCCCCGGTTTACTAGGTTGCCAAAACTATGTGACCCTACGCAGTAGATCAATACTTATGACAGAATCAAAAGATTGAATTACTCAGTGTGCTAATTTGCTTCCTGATTTGAAATAGAAGTACCCTTGCCCACCTACCTTCCGACTTCTGACTGGATGAATCCACAAACAGGGGAGTTTCGGAGCGGCAAAGGCTCTTCAATCACACAAGCACTTGAACTCAAGCGGGGTATATATCCGGATGGTCGACAAGGCACCTCCTACTAACGGGAGCTAACCGCTAAACTATCTGTAAAGTACTGCACTGTGCTTGCGGGCCAAAAGCTGCGAGTCAAGGCCCGGAGAGTCATAGCTTTGCAGGCTCCCACTCCAAATGCGCTCTTACTTCGTGCCGAAGCATTTTGATCTCCCTTCACATTCACAGACATACAGAGTTGCTGT
This sequence comes from Histoplasma capsulatum G186AR, assembly GCF_000150115.1. Taxonomy (NCBI): domain Eukaryota; kingdom Fungi; phylum Ascomycota; class Eurotiomycetes; order Onygenales; family Ajellomycetaceae; genus Histoplasma; species Histoplasma capsulatum. The sequence continues at coordinate 103,729 of NW_025544805.1, forward strand.
CATGTGACTGGTGAAGAAAATCCCCCACACGCCATTTTTCTTTTGGAAGTTGGTGATTTATCCTCCGATAAGATTATGGAGTGTTTGTTCGGTGGTGTGGCATTCGGAAAATGATGCTTCCAAATGTTGTATACAAAGTGAGTGCTGGCCGCGACCCCAATGAAAATTCAGTAATTAAATGTTTAACTAAGTACACAGGGTATGGGCTCGACAACGGCGGCAACCGCTATTTTCTGTGAACCTTTTATAAATTTCTCTTCCTCGGATATCTATAGGAAAATCAATAGTAATTTATATATTTACAATGGTGGCGACCCTGATGCCCGCAAAGACCAGCTATTCATCTCCATAATCTTATGACACAAGAAGGGGTGAAACCATCTAGAACATACATTATTACTAGTAATGATGAGTGCATGTCGGTAGAGAAATATCCCAGATCGGCTTTCTCCTCAAATCATTTTAGCCTTATCAATGGCCACCAAACGCGCTAGTGGACACATACTGCCAATACATGTCCTTTGAAAACTTGCGAAGCCTTTTTCCAAAGTATATCATGGGCAAAAAAGTCAGCGTACAGACCAGCGCTACCATGCTCGCCGTGATAAAACAATTGCGCATGCCCTGTGTCTCCACCCAAGGAGTAATTCCATAGCTAAAAGCGAATCCCAGCGTATTCCGAATAATAGTGACAGAAACCATGGTTTCCCCACTTAGCTCTTTAAAGCAATCGACGTTATAAGAGATTGCGAAGGAGCCACCAGTCATGAAACCGAATGCCATCATACCCATTCCAAACATTAGACATATCCAATGGACTCCATAAGCTGCACCAACACCCCAAGTAATGAGACCACCAGTAGTGATAAGCGCCGTCAAAGCGAGCGGCCAAAGGCGTTGCTCCGGCTCTCTTACCCCTTTGTTGCGACGTGCAAGGTAAATAGCAAACTTGTCTGCGATGACACCGGACCATATCATACTGAAGATTCCACCAATAATCGGCGCGACGTATGCCGAACCAACCTTAGCCGCTGACCAGTTGTAAGGCGCGGCGGAAAGAACTGGAGACGCTGTACCGTTCATCACGTTATACCACGAAAGACTGATACCGTAAAGGAACCCAGACCAATCGGTACAGGGGAAATGTAACATGATCAGGAGGGGCCGATACATCATTTTAAACATTTCTTTGTTACTGGGTCGCCCGGGCTTGGAGACGAAAAGTGCCAGTTTCTGTATGTAGGTGCGGGGAGGGGGGAAAGAAGAAGCCGACTGCATGATCGAGTTATTTGCAGAGATATTGCTCTCAGCACCAGCTTTCTCGTCGCTGACATGGGTTACGGTAGGATGCCCGGACTGAGAAACTGTGGCAGCATCGAGTTCTTGCCCTTCCACAGTGGGACGGAAATAGAGAGACTCTTCCATGCCAAAGAATAAAATCACGGCTGCAGCTGCCGATATCATGGCTCCGAGGTGCATGGTCCACCGCCAGCCGAATGCGTCATTAAACCATCCAGCAATTAATGGCGCGATGAAGTTCGAACCACAGAGGAACAGGACATATGTCGCCATCCACTGGCCACGCTCATGGGCGAAAAATATATCGGGAACAGATATCTCCGGCAGTGACTCAATAGGTGAAGCGAACGCGCCCAGAAGTATCCGATGGGCGTACCATTCGCCTCCGGTTTTCGAGTACGCTGTCCAAACCATGATTGGTACGCAGAGCAGGCAAGATAAAATATAGACACCCCGGCGGCCAAATGTGAGGGCGATTGGTTGCCAGATCAAGCATGCCCATCCCAAAAATAGAAACATAAGCCCAGTTCCAGTGACAAGCTCTCCCGTTGAAATTCCTGTATCATTTGTGATATCGGCGAGCACGCTGTATTGCAACGTGGTGGGAATGCCGACTCCAAGGGTGTAGACGTAGACCATCGCGATTTGCAGCAATTTCCGTTTCCGGCTCCAATTTAATGGGTCTTCTGGGTCCGCACTTGGCCTAGGAACGAGCACAATGTCTCTCTGGCTTTCGTCATGTTGTTCCAACTGTGTTTCGCCCGCAATGTCAACCAGGTGAATTGTACCTGGGATTAGGTCGGCATGGGTTGCGAGATTAGCCTCCATTACATCGAGAGACTTTTGGGAAACAAAAAATGCACATACAAGAAGAAAGTTGATTCTGCTAGTGAAGTATAAAGGACGGGGGCGGTCCCTGGGGGTTGAAAACAAGATATATAAGGTTAACTGCGTCTTCATGGGAGCAGGCGCGAGTTATCGCTCCCAGCCGGATGGCTACATCAACCGATAAGTCCCAATCCTATGAAGAAGGTGGATTTATTGGGCCAATCGCTATGGTGTCTTCTGATAACACGGCATTGGATTGCCCCAGTCAATCCAATCAATTGGCAACATACTAAGAAGGATGAAAGCTAGAGTAATTAGTCTAGAATTCGAATGGCATTTGTCCCAAGTTCTTGGTCTTGCACAAAGATCAACAAAGAGTTGTCTTCTGAGAGCTTGGGGCTGTCTCAGGTTGTGGTGGTTGGAGAACTTCGCTTGTTCGTCGGCTATTCTGAGGATGGCTCGGCAATTTCAATGCCGAACACAAACCCGAATGAGCTGATGTATCAGATCAGATATTTTCCAAGTATCTACGTGAATTGTTCTCAGTCCTTTATTTCGCGGCTAGAAAGAAGGGCAAGAGAGGAAAAAGGGAGAAAAAATTGCGATGAATAATGAATTTTTTCTCAGCTCTTAAAAATCTTTACTTACCACCAAAGCAGCACGTTTTCACTCAGTCATTCCCCGGAAAACCAACAATAAATCCCCTCTTCAGCTGCGGGTCTACGTCCCCATTTTTCACGCACCCCGCATTCACACTGACTGGTGATAGTTAAGTGTGAAGCATCTCGAGTTTGCGAATTCGTCCTAGTTGGAGTGGCAGGGCACCATGAAGGAATGGTACTGGGACCCGTTCAAAACCTTAACAAAATGAGGTTTATCACATAGCCGATAAGAGCGGTTCGAAGTTTGCGCCCTGTGTCCCGATCATTTTTTCAGTGGCTTCGGTTGTGGTGAGGCAGAGGAATACCCTTCAGGGGCAACCGTAGACTATCACTGGGTCCGCAGGTTTTAGTCCATTCAACCAGCGGGGACACTGAAGGAATGGATAATTGACTCAGGTCAATGAAAGTGGAGTAGAATGGGAGGATCTAGCTTCCTAGAAGCTCATAAAAGTTGTGTGCTACTTTGGAAAAAGTCACCCACACAAGATGGAAAATTAACAGAAAAGTAATCCCATATCCATTGAAGTGTGCGTACCAAGGATTCAGGGGAGTGTCCAAAGCCGCAACGTGTTCACGACAATGAATGGCATCAGGATGATTGCCATCGCAGCTGTGAGAATAGAGAACTCAGAGTGAAGTTAGCCTTGCTAGGCTTTTCAAACTCAATTTTGGCCTTGTTTCCCTATCTCTGGAAGTTGGGAGCAGGACGATATTAGCGGGCGTGCCGATTCCGTGGTTCAGGCATCCCTAAGTAATGTCTGGAACAGGCTGACTTCAAGGGACAAGCAACTGGCCTCCGAGTCATATTGTCCCTTGCCAAATCTGGGTCCGAGTCATTGATAATGAAGCAAATGAGGCGTTGATAATGTGAGCAGCACAAGAACCCAAGCAATTATTAGACTGTATGAATCCGGTCGCCGAGTCCCCCGCATTTTCTGGCTTTGATCTCCATTTCGATAATGGACGAGTTCAAATCACAAGTTAATACGCAGAGTATTATGGTGTATCGTCAAAATCCGAACAAAGCAGTTGGCGAGTGAGGCTCAAAGCTCTCCCGTCCGGTTAAGTTAGGTGGCGGCAGAGAAACTACCCACCCTAAATTTTGGGCTGGCTAAGCGGTCGAACATTGCGGCCCCCAAATGCACCAGGCTAGCATAAGCAGTAGTCAAATAGTTAGTTAACTATTGCTCTCCCAATCAGCCTGACTCCTAAGTCCTGGCGAGGCCTTTCATCTATCGCTGTTGGTGGCTTCCTCCTGCTTCGACCCGCTTCATCGAAACAAGAAAAGAAAGCAGATGCATGGATCGACAAAGGCGGCCGAAGCGACCTCGGAGACAAGTGCAGGTTCGTTCCCTTGATAATTTTATTGCTCAATCCCTGCTCAACGTTAGGAAACGAAATACTCTGGGGGTGGATCTACAAATATCTGTCAATCGACGCAGTAGCTATTCGTTCGTTGGGGTGGATTATAGGGCTCCATACAAACCACAGCTTGGGTTAAACTACACGTGGTGATGACAAGATGAGAAGCGGGCGAGAAAGGGAAGGTGAGAAGCTGTGCTTTGTGTAATATGTCGCATCACCAGCGAGGGACTTTATGAGGTGGTTGGGTCTGCATGTTGGGCAACTCTTTTCTTCAATCACAAAAATATCGGAAAAGGTCTGTACAAAAAAACGAAGGAAAGGAAAGGAAAAGGAAAAGAAAAGAAAGAGAAAACCCGAAAAAAGAAAAAAAAAAAGCAGCGAACGGGCCAGCATTGGGCATGGGGGATGTCCATTGGCAGCAACGAAGGTCTTGGGGGCCAAATGCACGCCCTTCTCGGACAACTCATAGACTGAGCTAGAAAGATGGAGATAACTTGCTCCGGGGTCCAAGAAAAAAGAAAATTAACAGAGTAAATTCCCTAACAAATATCAGAAGCAAATGAAGCTAAGCTGTTGGATGGGGCAGGAGTGGGCAAACAGCGGCTTGACGTAGATTCTGTTTGTTCTATCCCGATGTTTAGCTGTTTATTGTTGCGGCAGAGGTAATGCGTAAGCAACTGTGCCGCAAAATGATGCCATTAGCGTGATATTTCCCAAAATTTCCACATAGATGGTTATCCAATGAATATAATGGTGAATGGTAATGTTGTGCAAAAGGTAAAGCTAATCCACACACAGAATGAATCTGTTAGTCATAGCAGGAAATACATCGCTCAAATATGCTAGAATTGTTTACCCAATAATCATCCCCCAAGAAGGAAGCAACTCCATGCTCCAAGACGTACACAGTTCCCACCCGTTAGATATATGGCCTAAAATAAAGTGGTAGAAGAAAGCTCGGGGCTGCAGGATACTCCCCGGGGTATAAACGAAGAACACAAAAGAAACAACCAAAAGACAATATAGGTCTAGAGACCATGGTAAATAAAATCTATAACCAATCCACCAGCACCATACATAGCCCATACATAGGTCGCGGTTAGTTGGCATGAAAGTAAGACAAATTTCCAGCCCCAATGTCATAAGGTATCGTCTCCTGACGAAACAAGACCACATATATCAAAACCTGAGCCAGCCAGTTAAACTAGGTAAAACAAGCCAGAAAAAAGTGATTACCCAAATAGGTCCTCATCCGAAGGAACAAGTTCTTCTGTAACTGCTCTCTTGTTCTTGCGACTCTTCTTCGACTTAGTTGGCACTGTTGGCTGCACGGGAACGGGAACGGGAACGGGAGTATGATGCCGTTCGTTGACCGGTTCCAGTGGTGTCTTCTCCGTTTCTAAATAAATGCTGCCAGCAGAGCTCTGCTTCGCTGTGCTTGGTGTGTTTAAGAAAGAAAGGGCTGGGCTAGTTTGGGAAAGATGTCTGTCGCCGGAGGAAACGAGCGTGCTACTCGGACTTCTGGACCCAACAGGTGTGTTTGAAGATGAGGCTGTTCGAGGTTGGCTATGATATGAGGGGTGATGTGGGATATCCGACGACGAGATGGGGTCCATAAAACTTGGATCAGAGCTTACGGTGGAGAGTTTACTTCTGTGCTTCTCGGTATCGTTAGAATTGGGCATTGTAGGCGACGACTTTGATTTGCCTATTCCAGCCATTTCTTTGAAAAATTCCTCGCTGGCAGGCTTGTAGACGAAGCCAGCACCACCCGAGTTCCGCGCGGACGGATTTGGGGTACTGCCCTCCTTCTCAGTGGGAGTTGACGATAGTTGAGGATTGGAGCATAGGATATCCTTTTCGTCCTCGCGGTCGCAAAAACAGCATTTCATCCAGATATTCGATCCCTTTCCGTTGCTCTCTTGTTCAGCGCCCATCAAGACTTGTTTCGCAGAAGTTGTTTGATTAACTGGCAGTTGGTTCCAGCCACCCGCCATCGGCGCGGTAATATCTGGATCCCCAAATCGCTCGTCAAGGACCCTTCGATTTCCATTCCGTCGGATTCTGCGCCTTTCTAGGTAGTCGTGAAGCCAGGCGAGGGGCATTTTGGATTGACTATTTAATTCCACGAGGCTGGAGGCTAGCGAAAATAATCAAGCTTTGCGCCAAGGTAGGGAGAGGAGGGTGTCCTAGGATCCCCTATATACAGTGAGATGATTTCGATGTTTGGGGTGAAAGGCGAAGTCAAAATGAGTATTCTTCCTTCCTTAAAAAAAGTTCGCGTTCTTTTTATTCACAGCTCGAGCTCACGCCGTTCAAGTGGCAGAGCTAGGCATTAAAATACTGCATGGAGCGGTGAATTCGCAGGTTGCCTGAGCATGTCCAAGAAGAAAGATCTGCCTGTGAAAGTATGGTACGCCAGGACCACCACAAGGGTACTCCGGAGCTGTGAGGAATTGTAACAAAGAATATTCAAGCCACAAGGGCCATAGAATAATTTGAACAGAGGCAAACCAGAAAAAAAAGAAGATTAAGTCGAGATGGAAGAGGTTTCACAAGAGTCGAGAAGAAGACAGTATTCTGACAAATCTTGGCTTCTTTGCTGGCTATGGAGGGGTTTGCTGATATACAAATCCTACCTGGGAGTTGGATGAAACCAGGTTTAAGTCATCCGTCTCGATCTAATTAAAGTAAATAGGACGGAAAAAGGCAAGTTTGGCTGCGATAAAGAAGAAGCCAAACCCCCAAATATAGAAAGATTAGTTGCAGAGGGGTAAAGTCAATGAGCCCGTCCTTACAATATTTAGAAAAAGCAAAGGCACCTAGTCAAAAGTGTCTGGGGGCGGGTCCGCGGACCAATGGCCACGGGAAACTGATCAGCCATCGCGAGTGATTGACCGGATGCATAGAACTTGAATAATGTGAAATTTTCAAGTATCAAATCCCCTAGCGTTGGGAAGTAAACAACTGGGTATTCGGTCTTAACAAAACGTTTCGATGATCCCATACATAATTCGGTAATATTTAGCAACACAATTACCAGTGGGACAGAGGCCGAATCAATTCGGTAATTAAATACGTATCTGCACGCATTCATTCTGAGCAGTTGCCGTTGGATGGGCCAGCAGGCCCCTCATTTGACAGGGAAGGGGGAAGAAAGTGTAGGCGATCTCAACCGGAGCCATCCACCCATACATACAAGCATCCGGCAGCTGAGACAAGATGCAAGGCCTAACTACATGAAGAGTACGTATGACATTTTCTGTTGAAATTGCCCAAGACTTCCCATCAGAATGGTTCATCACCACACTATTAGTTCTAGTTCGAAGTTGAAGTCTTTGTGGAGGCTGGCTTTTTGATCAGGTAGCCGCGGGGGCCAAAAGTCAGGCTGGTCGCCGACTGGGGGCGCCATCTGATAGGCCCAAACAGAATGTTTTGGAGGCAAATGCAGCAGCCATCTTGCACAATGCGCGAGAGCCAGCGATTTGGAAGCACACAAGAGGAAAAATGTTGGCAGCAGACAGAATAGCGGACGATCCAAGGCTGCAAGCCAACGATCCACGGAGGCTCCAATTGGCAGTTTGCAGCGTTTGTTTGCGGCTGGCCGTGCGGATGCCGTTTGCGGGTTAGCGTCCCCGGGTGGGCCAATAGGAATTACATAATCCCCTGCCGGCTCATCCTTGCCTGCATCCTGACGGAGCACAGTCGACTACGTGCAGTGTACGCTGTGCATCCCATTTCCAACCAGGTTGGACTCGATTTTGTTCCCTTCTGTTCCCTTCTATCCTCAAGCATACACACAATAATGGGATGGGCGATACTGAGCTGACCTGTCGTTTCTGTAGTTCCTGAATGACGGTTTGCCACTCTCCTGCTTCCTCCAGAGCTCCTCCTCCTGACATCTTGTGGGAAAGTCAATCGCCCCGATATCCTGCATTTCTAATGTTACATGGTGTCGGCCATGGTGGACAAGACTATGTGTTTCTGTTATGATTGGCGATTCATCCGCCCCCGGATCACCCAGCACGATCGACACTGGAAAATGCTGTTGATGTTTGACACGCGTAAAAATGTGCTATAGAATGCGTAACAACTCGATCTTCAAGTCTAATGAAATTTTGGTGGGCTTGGTTGGCCACACTTTGCTTTTCATCATTAACTGGCACTAATATTTAGATCAGGCGGCACAGCGCTTAACTTTGGCCTATTCCCCACAGATAGATAGACGTGTGCTTTTCAATCACCACTCTCTGGAGTGCAGACTCGCGATCTGCCCCCTCCGAATGTATGCACACCAAAGGGGAAATATATCCCTGCTTAATTATCCGTATTCGATCGGATAAACTTGTTTGTCAACTAACGGGTATTTATGTACCGACGTGAAAAGGAAGCTCAACTGCCAACATAATGTGTTTGATGACGAGATCCACTAATTTGATTGGTTGTTTTATCGGGTTGGGGAAAAGTTGATTGAAACAAAACAGTTCTCTCTGCACTTCCATCGGCTGTCATCATCATTATTGCTCCCCACAGAAAGTCCAGATATCTTTTTTTTTTCAATCGCGTATCCCGTGCAGGCCCCAACAAGTTTCACCAATTTCACCAATTGTAATTCGGGACGCATTAGCCCCGTCACATCCAAGAGTCTCATCGTCCACTTCAGCAAGGTCGGGGAGCCTGGTCATTCTGGTCCTTCGCTTGAACCTGCAGAATCCTGGCATTGCTCTCCGCATTTGCGACGGTTACAGAGAAAATTTATAATGAGCATGCAAACGACAAGCTTTTTAGTCATTTCTTAATAGTATGTGGAGAGACCGACTCTCGCGGGAACGGTCAGCCTGCTGCTCGGTACGGAGCACAATAGCACAACCATCAAAACATTGACAAGAGCGAAAATTAGTCATTTCAGTGGCTCATATTTCTCATTCTACCACCTTTGATCCTCTGTTTACGAACCAAAAATTTTCGCTATAACCTATGAGAAACTATAACGACAGCCCAAAAAGCAACCGCCATCATTACCCGGACGAGGAATCACCAACGAATGTGTCATCCAAACTTTCCGCCCCCACCGTTTACCATCATTTGTACTGGAAAATTCACGCCACCATCCAACATGATCTTCGAGAGAAAAACGATCAAACTTGACATCCAGTAATTCATGATGGCTAACACTGTCCTTCCTCTTCTTGAAAGCTTCAGCTCTCGAACCCATATGCATTTTTCTTCAACCCAAGGCCCATTCGCAGAATGCTAGAACCACACTCTTAAATACAGAGTGCATGGCCAATCTTAGCATAATTGCAGGTTCCTTTCCACTGCAAGCCACATCCTCCAATGCTATCCACACCTATCACGCGATTAGCAATATCAGGCCTTGGCGATTTATAACTTCATCATTCTGAAGCCAAACAATCCGTCTTTTTGACATGCACTCCTACCCCTACGATTCGACTTGACTTGGCAAAGATACTAAAAACAAGGAATGGAAATCCGTCAACCTACTAATGTCATCCTAACACTCACAGTCGAAAAGCACTGTTATATAAATGAATGTGCGGCGGATCCAACCAATCCCAAAGTGGAGGAATGCTCCAAAATTGTTCTGCCCAAAGGAAGACGCGTGCAACCATTCCCTGTGCAGAAAAAGTGAAACCAGATCACAATTGTTTCTGACCTTCCATTGTTCCTTTTAGCTTCCCATTTTTTGGCGGCTGACCCAGGTAGCTTGGGAGAAACCACCCACTACAACCATCAGGGACTACAGATTTGTATACTAGGAGAGGATTACATTTCTAAATGTAAAAGCCTGAATTTGCGTGTGATTTTGACTATTTTCCGTTTTCTCTTCGTCTCCAAGCCTTTACGTTGTGTTTTCGAGAAGTGCAGTGCAGTTGATTCCTGACTCGATAAGGTTAATCGGATGGTACCATATGCGAAGCTAGCCATAATAATCAGAGAAACGAACAGCCAGAGACATACCATGAGTCAAATAACTTAACCGACTTGAATGGATATTAGTTCACCTACGCAGTAAACTGGAGGTGAGATAAATGCTTGTCTTCTCAGTGACTATTCATGCAAGGGGCCAGGTCGCAATACGATAGTGTCCAGGTACTTAATCTCCTTGTTAATTTATACCTTTCAAGGATCAGCGCCCTCAGCGGGCATTCTAACTGCACCCGGCAAACAGGGAGGGGTCATGATTCTGATTTGCTCATCACACACTAACAACAAACACATCTCACTCATATCATTCAACGCTAAGCGGCCTACCCCCCACCAAAGGCATTGTTCCCGCTGTCGATCACCCTAGTCTGGGCTTTGACCTCAGAAGCCAATAATTGTTTCAACAGAACATTCGCCACAGGGATCAACCGGCCCCATATACTCACGGATCACGAATCAGGCAGTTCCGTCATGGTGCGGAATTGCGAACTGATTTCCCACGATTACGTTGTTCAAGTTTGCAGTTTCCCCCTCCTTTCCTCACGCTACAGGGGCCTCCCTGGCAGTTTTCGAGGTTAAGCACTGCATACATAGCCAAGGAATCTTAAACGGGTGATGGGGAAAGAGGTGATCAGAAGAGACGGGGCTTTCTGATCCAGAAGTCAGCGGGGGGAACAGCAGTCCGCGAGATTAGTTTCACTTTCGTATTCACCCAGGTGGGGTCTGGTTGAGAAATCGCAGAACAAAGGGGGGGAAACAGATGCCCCTCATTTATGATGGACCACGCAAGGCTGTGGAGCAGAAGGAAACGTTGGCTCCAAGTAAGCCCATTTGTTGATATTGTTGTTACATGAGGCAAGTGAGCAACTATAATAGGAAGTTATCAAGGTTTCCAGTCAGAGTACCGTCTGGTATGTTGACTTGTTGAGTTGAGAGAGCTGAATCTATGTTAAAAGGAGCTATTAAACTCCTGAAGATCACCCGCTCGGGCACGCCATTAGACTACTGCTGAGATAATGTATGCACTGTGCATATACCTATACACGCTTAATTCCTCTCATAACTTAGGGAAGATCTGGACCTTTCAAAATACCCGGGGAGCACTGGAGGCATGCCAAATCGACTAAAATTTTTCATGCTCAACCGCCAATGGACGCATCAATGATGTCCCAATGCCAAAGCTTACGACTTCATGGATTCTCCTCCAAAGTGCAAAATGAAGAAGCCGGGCTGCGAGGTCCCACTCTGCCACCTCCTCGTGGAGCAGCCTGATAGCATCATCAAAGGTGATGGTTAGTAGCGCCACCACTGCGGGCATTTGTGAGTCCCAAGAAGTGGTGAAATATGTTGGAGAGATTGGATTGGGCCTCTATACCACCAGGGCGCTAGTGGCAAGCGGAGCATCGCACGTGATGAACCCTAAATAGTTAGCCAGCTCCAACCACAACAAGACATCTCACAGGTTATGGCCTGGCAGATCTTCAAGCAAAACAAAATGTTTTAATTGAGATACACTGAAAAACCACGTTCAACTGTAACCCGACCCGAGACCGACTTTTTGCTCCAGATCTTGATTAGTAATCAATCTTCAATTTAATTTTTAGTTGTCTGAATCTCGTGCTATCTCTCGTAAACAAACACCTTAGCCAGAGCAGTGACTTGACCTTCTAGCGAACAATGGCAGCAGACTTGAAGCACCAAAAGATCCTTACCATTGAGAAGCCCGATGCTATGCAAATGAACCGGGACCTGATGCAAGCTTTCCACGAAGCGCTCGAAAAGGACCCCGCCGCAGACCTCCTATCAGTCGTTGGAACTACATATATACGTGCCCATCGAAGGGCCCAATATCAGGAACTCTCTGAGGCTGGCCGCTACAACCTCCGGACCATAAACAGCCTCTATGATGAGGTCATTGCTCACCCCGAAATTGACTTGCACGATCGTTTCCCCTCAGATTATCCTCGCAGATACAGATGGGCGATGCCGAGGAAACATGAAAACGAAACGGCTCCGCAGCAGCCAGAGAAACCTCGCGACTGGGTCCGGGAAAAGCTTGATTCTATTGACACCGCCAATATCCTTTACCCACTCTCCGACCAGGCTTTGACCCTTCTCCGAAAGTACTCGGAGATAAACAGCAATTCTTATGAAGCTTCTCTTGCAGCATCATTGAAAGCACTGATTTTGCATTCTGAGAGGCTCTTTGAACTCAGAATTAGAGGGGTTGTGGTCAAGTGCAGCGACGAAATTGCGATCAAAGTTTTCCCTGACAGCAGAGACCTCACTGAATATCACAATCTCCAATATCTTGCTGAGCATGCTGGCGATCTTCCGATCCCCAAGCCCCATGGTCTGGTTATGCTTGGGAATCTCCGCGCTATGTTCATGTCATATATCCCGGGAGTCACTCTTGACAAGGTGTGGCTGAGTTTATCTCATGAAGCAAAATTATCTCTACAGAAGGAACTGGACCTGATATTTTCTCAACTCAGAAGTTTTCGGCAAGATGATGGACCTGAGCTTGGAGGCGTAGGTGGGGAAGGAGTCAAGGATTATCGCATCATGGAAATTTCTGCATACAAAGGCATAACTACTGCAAAGGGCTTTGATGAGCTGCAATTTTCTGCCAAGAATCGTGCCAGTCCCTGCTACATCAAGTTGCTTCGCTCCTTTCTGGAGGAGCAAAACAAAACTCTACAAGGATCAGTGTTTACACATGGTGATCTGAAGAAATCAAACATCATGGTAAAGCAAGATCAAAACGCTAATACTTATGCTGTGACGGGGATTATTGATTGGGAGGATAGCGGTTTCTACCCTGAATATTATGAATGCACTACGTTGTCAAACGGACAGAGTATTGTGACGGATGATGATTGGTATCTTTATGTACCAGATTGCATTTCACCCCTACGGTTTCCCGTCCGTTGGCTGGTTGACCGTCTTTGGGGAAACCTTTTATGGAGTTGGAGGACAGATATAGTTAGATGAATTTGTGGGAGCATCTTTAAACGATCTTACAAAGCTACCGAGGGACCTTCATCACCCCCAAATCCACAACAACTGACAAAATCCGCCGACTTATCCTTCTACTGCCATGATTCGCGTTTTGCTTTTATGGCGTCCTTGTTGCTCTTGTATTCGAGGTTATTTGCGTCAACAATATCTTCATCTTCCAATCTCTCTAAAACGTCGAGGACGAAATCCTGGCAACTGTAGTCGGACTCCTCGTTGCGGATGGGGGTATTCCATGCGATATTTTTGACAGTATCGATCTTGGTCGCGTCGATTTCACACAGGGTACAGAGTTTGATTAGGGAATTCGAAATACGTGCGTCCGATGGCGTTCTCACCTCACGGAAATAACGCTGACGAGCACCAAGGAGGTGGATGATGGTCTTAGAAGCCTTGTCTTCTGCATCGATGAATAGACTCCAATGCTTGATGCCTGGGTTGTCGTAGATGGCAATCATGAGGGGAATGGCGGAAGCCATGTTGATCTCCGACCTTAGGCGAGGGAGGGTATTGGGACTGATTTGTGGTGAAAGACAAGGAAAATTTTTTGGGGGGAAGGGTTTTCTTTTGGTCAAGATTCGTCTTAAGGTTTACAAAAGCAGAAGAAAGAGAACTCAACCAGGTGCGGAGGAGAAACTTGTACTATGGGAGTTTCATGTCTTTTTGTTTCCTAACTGATAATACGCGCCCTGCGAAGCCACTTCTGGTTGGCTACAGCACTCGCTGGAGAGTCTCAACATTGGTACTAAAGCTGAAAGGCAAGGTTTTTGGGCAGGGTTTGCATTTTTGCTATGCTGCTTGGAAAGCGTCTGGAGCTACCAATGAAATCTTGACTACATCAGATTGTGGTCCCCAGGTTCAGGTTTCCTTTCATCTTTTAGTGGAGAATAACCCTCTAAATAACCGCCGAACTATGGACTGCAATTCGCGAGCGTCCAGAGCAAGCACCAGGGAATACCAAGGCAGGGGTGTTGTCATCTAGAAAGACTATTTGCCAACCGCCAATACCCTCACTCGGTCACGAAACCCGAACGGAGATGTGACTACGCCCAAGGCCGTGGACCCAGCTAATCTTGCACTGGTGATGATAATAACTCAAGCCCGTATTACCTTGGAGTACTGGTTTCCTGAAGTCTCCATCTCACCAAGCAGCCTGTCCCGACAATGCACACGGGCAGAGCCTTTCGCATTATCCTTTACCGATCCTTTTTTTACCACCTGGGGATGCTGTCTGACCAACGCATGCCTTCCAGTTCTAATGTCATGGCAATAGACGGTTATTTACATATGGGGGGTAGCGATTGTATTATTTAGCCCAACTTTCGGCCCAACCTACATGAGAAGAAGTTGGTGAGCAGATTCTCTGCTTTCGTCCGCTTTTCACTGTCACCTCCACTATAACTAGAGTGGAATATCATACTTCATATCTCAGGACATGCTCTATTCTAAGCCTGACCACTACAAGCGCTATTGGCACTACAAGCGCTATTAGGTTAGTTTTCAAATACTCCGTACGACCTTCGATGTTAATTGCTACCGTTCCCATTGGCTAGGTGCGGAAGCCCTATCATTGAACAACGTGTCAGTCATTTCACGATCAGTTCATGCAGCGTGGTAGAGGACGTTCTTCCTCGAATAGCCCAAGGGATATGCCCACTGAAATTCTTGTTCATAGCGTATTACCACTCCTGTCAAAGTGACGGCAAAAATAGCCTACGTTGCTCTGGGCAGCAGTCTGTGCAAATATGGAAATCTATCACAAGATATTTGCAGTTAATAAATGAAAATAATTTTTTTTTCTTTAAAAAATATTGATTAAATACTCGGAGGGTCTGAGATAACAATGAAAACTCCGTTGAATCGATTTCTCAATTGATTTTATCTTTTATTTATTCTTTTGTTGACCTTTTTCAGCCTTTCTATCTACGTATGTATGTATGTGTGTTTTTCTGTTTTTGGTTTCTGATGGAGGTGGAGGGTTGGTTAATTGTATCCACCTGCCAATGTAGGCGTGGGAATCGTGGTATGAGTGGGCATATTTCGTTGATCATTTGTCTGTTTGAATAATCTATATCTATATATTTTGAAAGTGGCTGATTTGTGATGACTTGATTTGCTATTGTATGTATTAGAGTGTTGAATTGACTTCATATATTAGATGTTCCGGATAAGAAAAATTCCTTAGCTATCTCAGGTAACTAGATGTCAAATTCCTCGACTGCATAAATCTAAAATGAAGAAGAAGAAGATGATGATGATACCATGCAATTCTTGGTAAATGAACTACAAGGTATTATTCAGTTAGCTGTAATCGAGCTTCGGGGGATTTGAATGACAAGGAAAGCAATGAAGCAACTATCGTTGTCTCAGGGTTAGTAGTACCTAATAGCAGCCGCAGCTTCTCTTTCCTTTGGACTCATCCATCAGTGAATTGTTCTCATAGCAGATTTATATAGGATATTTTGAATTGTGCTCCATTCTTTCCTTGGCTGAACTTTCAGGATAATGAAATTCTTCTTGAGCTGCTCATAAAAGACGTCCTACCCTATCTTTTGCGCTAATCCGGGACGAGGAACATCCCGTATCTATAATCACAAGCACATACAATCGGAGTTAACATTTGACCAATATACAGAAAGTAAATATAGCCTTTATTATGTCTATCTAGTCCGTCTCAAACGACGAGGAATTCTCAAATAATGCTTCGATTGGGAAGTTGGAAGGCAGTACTTCACATGAAATAGGTTCTTGACGAGACATAATAACTGTCCCTGTTCGGAGCACATTCCCACCTGATCATTCCAACACACTACGGCATGGCCTTGCCACAAAACCATCCGAATCCTCCAGAGATGTCCGCGCATGCAAGGAAAATAACACAGCGCTAACAATGTGGGAATGTAGTACTGTTCCAGATCCTTGATGCCAACCCTTCCACAAACGAAGGAGATTGACAATCCGAAACGCTGCCACCATACCATTAGTAGCTTGAATCTGACGACTGACGAAACGTGCGTCGGTATTGCTCTGAAGGGGAAGTAGCACCAGCCGCGGATCCAGAGCTCATGATGAGTGCGGGTAATGCGGCTGCAGACAGGACTGCTGTAGCCGCCACCGTCGAAGGGGTTGGAATTGTGGCTGAGACCTGCGCGTTGGAGGGACGACGTGACCGAGCGGGGCTTTGCGTCCTACTAGCGCTTGCCCATTCTGACATGTTCGAATAAGGTGTTTCGTTCGGCAAAATTGGTTCAGGGAGCCGAAAATTCTGAGGCAGTTCAATGTCCAACTGGTCCTCCTCTGGCTCTAAACCAAGAGTAAAAGGACTGCTATTGCTGGTTTTCTGGGACGTGGATATCATTGACAACTTCTGCTTCTGCGGTCGGATGCCGAGTCCTTCTGTGGGTATTCGTGAATAGGTGATATCGAAGCCAAAATTCTCATGCGACGCTGAACTTCGCGATTTGCGGAGTTTATGAGCAGGACGCCGAATCGCCTGTGAGACCTCACCAGCCTTTGCATCGAATGAACAGCTCCTTTGAGCGCGAATTCTTCGTTGATGAAGCGCGGACTGATCTGGGGTCCGTGCAATGACTGTGCGTACCAGAGGATCGACACGGTCGACACGGAAAATAACTCTAGCTCGCATGGTTTGGACAGCAGAGTCTAGGGCGAGTTCAACTGCACAATGATTCCTTATCCTTCCTAGTTTGGGCCAAGTCGCTCGTTCACCAGAGAGGCAAGCTTGTACCATAAATTCCGAAGTAGGGTTTCTTAGGATATTTGGGAAAACGTCATAGGGAATCTGAGGAAGGATATTGATGTCCCCGTGATATCTTTGGCTCATAATGGATCTGAGCTTCCTTAGGATATTAGGAAATACCCCGATTTCAGAAAGAATATGCATTCGATGCAATGCCTCCTCTCTTGCTACCCCGGTCAGATATTGCATCCAGCTGGACTCCAGCTGCTTTTCCACGACACCGCTGAAAAAGAAGGTCTCTTCGTGTGGAATGAAAGGGACAACGTGTGGATTAACCTGAGAAACTATGAAATGGTTGACATTGAACATTTCTGATAAACGTGTCATTGGCAAATCATGGTCAACTGAGCCGTCGATCCATCGATGAGGGGCATCGTGCCACTCCGTCACATCTCCAGTGATCGGATCCTTCGCCATTAAGGATGACGACGAAAAGATTAGCGGAACGGAACAAGACGTGGCCCTGCTAGAAGTTAGTTTATATGGTAACCGTAGACACAAATATACACCTACACTGCAGACCAAATCAGAACATTCGGGGCGGTGATATAGTTTAGCAATCTTGGCAACTCGTAAATACCAGCATTAGAGACCCCAATGTTTAAAATCCTTCTTGTTCTATTGTAAGCCTCCTGGAATGTCACGTCACCCAACAAGTCCCTCATCACTCGGGTCAAGTGCGCGATGTCATAAAATGAGCCGTGCTTAATAAACCTCATCAGCCGTTGAAATACTTGCAACCTATCATCATCGTCACTGAACACGGAAAAATCGCCATATCCAACATTTGCAAGGATCTCAGGCATTTCCTCATCTGTATAGACGCACAGAACCGCACCAACAATACTACCCGCCGAGGAACCAGAGATAATGCGTGGCAACAATCGTGTCTCCCAAAGTGCTTTCGCAACACCGATATGATTCATGCCAAAGGTGGCGCCTCCTGAAAGTAGAAGTGCACTTCGACCAAAGGCTTGACGAGCCGCGAGGAGTTGTTCCAACAAGTATCTCGACTCGGAGCCATCGAAATCATACTTTCGCGACACATCCAATAAAGTTGATAGCGTTTCAGCAGCGGTCGTGATATACTGATCTATCAGATTCTTCGTCCCGATCCGTGAATGCTTATATATATTCTTATTTGTCATCCCTCCAAGATCGCGACTGAGAGAGGTACGGATAATATGGATCATAGCTGCTGCGTCACAGCTACGCTGGGCCTTCTCGAGCTGAGATAGCCTCCGTTGAACAAGCATCGGGTCATATTCGTCACATTCAAAAGTCGCCTTCCAGTCATTGTTACCATCTAGTTCATCAAGCTCCCCCGCAATCTCCAACCAATCGTGGAGTGTAGTAGCCTGCACCCAAAAAAGTCAGAGGGAAAGCCCCAGAATTGGCAGAGAGGTTAGAGTAATGCTTACATCGCGAAGTCTCAGGGAAAGTACGTGTTTTCTCTCTTTGATTCTCAACTCCTCCGCCTTCGCAGGCTTAGCCCTGAGATTCAATATGGCACCTCCAGCTCGCGACACGGAGGACAAGACGAAGGAAAACAGTGAGTTGGCAGTGAGTTTCCGCAGGCAGGAAAGGTCCTGTCCCGGTCGAGGGTTTGTCGTTAGGGAGATTGGCAATCGGTTTTGCCGCTGGCATGAGATTGAAACAAGCGCTTGATCTCTTAAGTGCGGCATGACAGCGCGAGTTATTATCCAAAAAACGACCTGGGGTTCAATGCATATGTTCAAACAGGGCAACGCGAACCGCTCAGCGAACCCATCCGGCGACGAAAAGGAGAGTATTTAGTTTTGGCAAATCATGCTTAGGTAGTCGGAATAAAGATATCAGGAATTGAGGCCATCGTCTGCTGACGAGAACTTGTCGCATTTCTGTATCTGGTGGTTATGTCACGCGGCAAAATTTCCTTCCTCTAGGGCTAGTGCGGCCAGCCTATAAGACTTCATAGATCTCGCTCGAAGTCTTGGAAGTAGTTCGGGGTACCTTCCTACCGAAAGAGGTGTGGGGATGTTGGAAGTTGGTACATGGGAGTACTTGAGCAACAAATCGCCACATGTTTAGTCAACATCTCTGATGTCCATCCTTGCTCCTGCAGCTCCTGCACTCAAGTATGGTAGATGGGGAAAGAGAAAGAGGAACGATTTCCAGAACATGGAATACATCTAGATAGAGGACATCGGAATGGCCAGGCGAATTTCATCGTCAAGGGTGGTTTGTGCTGGGTAAGGCAGTTGAGGCCATCTTCTTGCAGTTCATTTTAACCATTTTCATGGATCTTCATTGCCAAACACCTCGAGATTTAGGCTATCTTTAGTTAAACTGTAGTGGTTTGTTCATGTGCCACAGACAATAACCCCCTTAGAACCCAGCTGTAACTCTTGTTAAGACATGGAATGGAAATACTTAATGCCAGTTACAATATTACAACTTAAATTCTTAGTGCTAATCAAAACTTTTTGAGAGGATCCCTTATCACTATAAATGGGGCGGCGTCTCATTAACGCAATCACCACGACTACTGCTACAAGCCCACACCCTTACTGCGGTTCTCATTTGAGCCTCAGTCCCTTCCTCAAGCCAGAAGTGACCTGCCCTGTCAATCTCCACGAACTCAAACATCGAGCCTAGAATCTTCCTAAGATCTAGAGCCCATTTCCGTAACCTCTTCGCTGATGCGAACAAATCATTGTTGCCGAATACAGCCAGAGTTCGGTGCGTCGTAAGTTGCTCCTCCGGTGGGATCGACTTGACCAGCATGCCTTCGAGAGTGACGCCGAGATTGATTTGAGAATCGAAGAGAGAAAGTGTCATGAAGTTCGTGATAGGAGGGATGACCGGGGAGACCAGCAGAAACGAAACAGTTGGTGTTAGCATGTTTCGTGCAATCTCTTTAACTCCGCTGGCGACATTAGCACTAGCGTCCGTTACTTGGTCTTCCAATCCATGGCCACGTAGAAATCTGGCTCTCAATCTCTTTCGAGACAGTTTAATACTCTGTCTGATGGCCGCGGCCCTCTCCATACTTGACTTCTTCCCACTGAAGCCTGTGCTGCTGCCCATGGAAACACACCTGGACAACTTTCCATCACCATCACTAGTACTAGTACTTTTTAGAGTCGGTGTTTGTGATGACAGTTCTGACCTTGCCTCAAGATTCCAAAGCGTAGATAAGTCTTCGGCCTGTTGTAAAATTTCCGCACTGGAAGAACCCGCCACAGGCGCGGCGAACAGGCGTAAAACAACCTCTATGGATGGCAGATGAGATACGATCATAGAGCCGTAAGAGTAACCAGCCAAAACGATCTCCATCCTTTCAGATTCATCCGTAGACTCCGGACTATCAACTACAGGAGAAGGCCGTTGATTCCACGATTCAGCCAATGAATCCCGTAAGGAATCGGGATCGATTCCGATAAGGTAGTGGATTAGAAACCCATAGACGGAGACATAATCGCCCAATTCTGGCCGAGCTGACCAGCTCGTCCGTCCGGCAGATTCGGAAGCGCCTCTGTATTTGCATATATATATATATATATTTATATAATCAACCCACGGACTCATCCAGACCGTATCCTAGAAAAGAGAAGTATATGTATACGAAGAGGGATGTAACACTTGCAGACCTACCTAAAATTAAATGTTACCACGATATATCCCACCTTCAACAGCTCGCTTGCGATACCGCAAACAATGGGGTTATCATAATTACCCCCAATAGGGGCATATGGATGTGCCACGATGGCGCCCTTGCTTCTCCACGACAAACCGCTCTCGAGTCGTGAGAGGTGATGGGGGTGAAAGAGACGACAGTCAAGCCGGATGCCATCGTAGACAGACGGTATTGTGAAGCTTCGTAACGGCTGCGGCTGGGATTGCGGCAAGGGATCCATGGTTTTCAGAATCTCGCGCAGGATTATCTTGATGGATGACCCAGCAGCAAGCCCTGATGCTGGAGTTTGTGTCAGTCACAAATCTGAACTCCGGACATTGTAGTGCTTATTTGGGCTAGAAGTCGTGAAAATGTTGCCGGCTGGATGGACAAGAAATATCAAGTCATTCAAGAAAGAATGACAAAACAGCAAATGTTTGAGTTGGGATACAGTGGCGGTGCCATACAAATAACAGATGAGACTAGCAAAGGTGGCGCAAAGGCAATATGAGGATCAACAAAGTGCACAATTAGAGTTGTCGGATTTATATAAATACTCAAATTCTACAAGATTGAGAGAGTGATATGTTGTGAAGTTGAACCAGATCTATATCATGAGATTACATCTTGGATTTCCCTTTGAAAGGTTGTTCAAAAATCAGACAAAAAAATTTGACAATACCCAAAAACGATTAGACCATCCAATATCGTGCTATCTACCATATATATGAAAAAGATAGAGAGAAAAGAGGGCTATTGAGAATTGTTACACTGCTCAAAATCTCTATTAGGAAAGTAGCCAAGCTGGGTCAGGCTCATCGTCTTCTTCGGATCTGCTTGATTGTATTAGAGAATGTGGTGATTGTGTTGCGGTTTTCTCTTTTGAAGGTGAAAATGGCTCCTTTGGCTCCTGTATTTCCCCACTCGCCGCTACTGATGTGTTTTCTGGAGAATGCAGGCTAAGTTCTACGCTTTCCTTTGATAAACCATGGTTTTTATCCCTAGTCTTGTTAAACGCCGAGAAGGATTCCAGCAGCAACGGCTTCGCTTCCCGGAAAGCTTCAAGTTCCGCGCCAATGCAGCATATGAGCAAATTCCAACTTCTCTGCTCCGCTAGCTGTAAGCTCGTTTCCAGTTGTGAGGTCGTGTCGTCCAGTTCATCCAGAACAGTTCGCCTCTTGGCTATATTTGATTCCTCGTCTCTGGATTCTCGAAATTGCGATCCCTGCTGCAGGCTCCGCATTTCTCGCTGTAATAATTTCTCAAAGCTGGATATATCAGATACCACTTTCTGCCAGACCCCGCCTCCTTCCCTTAAAGCCTCGATCTCAAGGTCTGCTTTCCGTCGTTTACTCCTTAGCTCATTCTGCTCCATTATCCACTGCTCTTTCGCCATTTCAAGAGTCCTGCGATCGGGATTTAGAGCGTAAAACGGCGGGGGAGTAGCAGTGGGAGGCACAAGCGGTCGTATCGGAGGGGATCGTAGATAGTTATTCACATCCGTTTGGACTAATGCCAACGAGGCCTTGTACGACGATAATTGGGCGTCTACGGAGTTTTGAATTTGGGAGACTTCGTTGAGGACATGACGATGCCGCACTTTCATTTGCAGTAACTTTGACTCCAGGTCTCGAATATCCGTTTCCAGCGTGCGAGCCTCCCTTATCAAAATTTCTGCTCTCAGTGATCCATCATTCGTTTGGATTTCCGCTATAGCATTTTCAAGGCCACTCTGCTTATTCACGAAGGTTTCCACTTCCTTCACTGCTAGTCTCCTATTCTTCAGCTCGGAGTCAATGAGTCGTCGCTCTTCTTCCTTTAGACTTAGTAATGCATGCATGGCTTTTAGAATCCCACGTCTTGCACCTCGGAGACCGATTTTCTTTTGCACGGGCTGGCGTACGGGTATGGTGATAGTATTCCGCGGGTTGCTACCGAGTTGGGTAGGCGTAGGAGTCGGAGTCAGACTGCCATTTGACGTGGTATCGTCTCCCGTGGGTCTGGAGAGACCAGCAGCTAATCCGGTGCTTTGAGCATCTAGAAGTGTCTGGAGATCGCGCTGGAGCTGTCTTGATTGGCGTTCTATGTGCATGAAGGAATCATAGTGATGAACGGCGACATCTGGGGGAAGAGGTACAAGCCGTTCCTGGCCGCTGTCGTATGGTAGGAGTATCGACATCACCATTGCAACGCCGTAGAGCTAGAATCTGGCACAGGAATAGAACCGGAAGAGCGGGAATTAGGGATATGAATTGTTTATTCCGGTGTCAACAAAACTTGAACTGAACAGTTAGATTGCGAGTTGGCATAACTATGCAAGAAACAAAAAGCATACTTTGTCTGCGGGCTTGTTATCTCATCCTTTGTCTTTTCTCATCACGCTGCCTTTTTATTACCCACCTGACAGCCACCTATCATTCTCAGGCTCTCTATGGCTTCGGATGTCCACGAGTCCTTGTCTGTCTAGAGCTCGTATCTACTTACGGCTAGTCTGCATCTCTGGGTAAGGCAACCAGCTTATCCACGTGAGTCTTCAGCTAGTTACAGGAACCACGACATCCTAGGCCGGATTGGTCAGCTTTGGTTCAAGACGCTGGCGACAACAAAAGCAATATCACCAACATCCACCTCTCCAACACCACATTCTACACTCTTCTCCTGCCCAGGCCCTTGTTGCTAGACTTCACATTTCGTTCCTGGCTTGTATTCTATTCTTCCGTTAACTCTGGGTTGTCTCTCGCTTGACCTGACCCCTGCTTATATTGGGCTCCCTTCGCAAGCCTCCTTCAACATATCCCATTCTTCAACCGGGCGCCCTGTCGTTGACAAATACTTGAACGGAGCTTCTCTGGACACTATGGTCGGGCTTGTTTCCGCTGACGGCTTGGTCGGCTTTCTCTCTGAACCCGATCCTGAGCTGAAGATTTTTGCACTCAAAGCTTTGGATGCACAAGTCGACCTACTCTGGACTGAAATTGCCGATTCGATTGACCGAATGTGAGTACAACACTGCGTAACTCGCCGTATGTCCTGCTTTGAGGCATGGCTTTGTGACCCTAAATGGATTTTGGTTGTAGAGATATGCTAACGATGATGAATCTTACAAGAGAGGCGCTCTACGAAGATGAGTCTTTCCCAGAACGTGAGCTGGCAGCTTTGCTTGCCTCCAAAGTATATTACCACCTTCAGGAATACAACGAGAGCATGGTGTTCGCACTCGGTGCCGGCAAACTATTAAATTTGGATCACGGTGGCGAGTTTGAAGAGACGATTATATGTAGGTCGTCTTTTTCACCCTATATTTTCTGCGTTTGACAATAGTTGTGTGCTAACGATCACTCCTATAGCGAAATGTATCGACACATTTATTTCGATATCTGCCAGCCCGAAAACTCAGAATGCCGCCCAAACTGCCAACAAGGCTCCTCGCCTGAATACATCATTTCCCCTCACTACAAATGGAGCGACGAGCACTTCCGCAGGTCTTACCTCGCCTATCACTCCGTTTTCTCAGTCTGCCCTGCCATCTAAATCCCTCCTTTCAAGGCAGGACTCAATTTCATTGGAAACCGGTGGCGAAGATACCGGTGCGTATCCCAGTGAACTCACGCTTGTTGTCCAGCGCGGTGTTCAGAAACAGCTTCAAGCTGTCATTGAAAGGTTATTCGAGCAGTGTTTCCGCGAGAAAAGATACCGCCAAGTCGTTGGAATTGCCGTTGAAGCAAAGAATCTTGACGTCCTTCGTGCTGCTATCTTGCGCGCAAGTGAGGATGAGAAGAAAACCGAGGAGTCATCTCGAAGTGGCGAAGAGCTCATGGAATATGTTTTGGACATATGTATGAGCGTTGTACAGGAAAGGGCCTTCCGAAATGAAGTACGTTGGCACGCTATGGAAAAAGGTCGAGAAAACATCTCCACTAACGCAAAAATTTTCCCAGATCCTCAAATTGATTCTTGAGCTGTTAAACGGAATACCTTCTCCGGATTACTTTTCTATCGCGAAATGCGTTGTCTATCTTAATGAGCATTCAATGGCATCAGAGATACTGCGTCAACTCGTTGAGAAAGGAGATCCGCGTTCTCTTTCAGTGGCCTATCAGATTTCCTTCGACCTGTACGACAACAGCACTCAAGAATTCTTGAGAAAAGTCCGACAAGAAATCAGCCAACTCATTCCTGCTTCAAATGAGAGTGAATCTCAAGATACGGAAGACGACGGCAGCGCAGCCAAGGAGACCGATTCTCTACTTCAGAACCAGGAGGGTACAGTCAATTCATCAAATAGTCGGAGATTAGGCAGCAGAGAGGGAAAGTATAAGCTGTCTGAGGATGCGCAGGCGGCGTTGAAATCTATCGGCGATATCATCGATGGGGTCAATTCCATCCAACTGAATTTGGAATTCCTGTACCGAAATAACAAAGCTGACATTGCTGTGCTCAACAAGATAAAAGACAGTTTGGAGGCCCGCAACTCGATATTCCACAATGCCGTCACACTATGCAATGCATTCATGCATGCAGGAACGACACACGATAAGTTCTTCCGTGATAACCTTGAATGGCTCGGAAAGGCCGTTAACTGGTCTAAGTTCACGGCCACAGCGGCTCTGGGTGTGATCCATCGCGGAAACCTCACCCAGGGACAGAAACTCTTGGCACCATACCTCCCCAAAGACAATATTGCTGGAGTTGGAGGTTCTGGATCAGTCTACAGCCAAGGTGGTTCATTGTACGCCTTTGGCTTAATATATGCTAATCACGAAGGCTGGGCCGTTGACTTGATTCGGGAACATTTTACTAAGGCAACGGAAGAAGTAGTCCAGCATGGGGGTGCACTGGGTCTTGGCGTTGCGGGAATGGCTACCGGCGATGAGGGCATATATAATGATCTTAAAGCTGTCTTGGAAACCGACTCTGCTCTTAACGGGGAAGCTGTGGGTCTTGCGATGGGACTGGTTATGCTTGGAACTGGCAATATGAAGGCGCTAGAGGACATGATCCGTTATGCCCACGATACTCAACATGAAAAGATTATCCGCGGGGTTGCCATGGGAATGGCTCTTATCATGTATGGGCGACAAGAGGCTGCTGATGAATTGATCAACGGTCTCTTGGGTGATCCCGATCCTACATTACGATATGGTGGTATTATGGCTATTGCCCTTGCCTATTGCGGGACAGGTAGCAATAAGGCGGTCAGACGACTCCTACATGTTGCTGTCAGTGATGTTAGCGATGACGTACGGAGAGTAGCTGTGTTGAGTCTCGGATTCATTCTCTTCCGCAAGCACCAGAGTGTCCCCCGCATGGTGGAACTTCTTTCTGAATCTTACAACCCACACGTCCGTTACGGTGCGACTATGGCACTTGGAATATCTTGCGCTGGAACTGGATTGGACGAAGCAGTGGATCTCCTGGAGCCAATGTTAAAAGATCCAACAGACTTTGTGCGACAAGGCGCACTAATTGCTTTGGCGATGGTCCTTGTTCAACAAAACGAGACAATGAACCCTAAAGTCGGCATCATCCGCAAGACAATGCAGAAGATGATCACGGACAGACACGAGGATGCTATGGCCAAATTCGGCTGTGCACTTGCCCTCGGAATCATCGATGCAGGTGGGCGCAATTGCACTATCAGTCTACAAACACAGACCGGCAACCTTAATATGCCTGGAATTATTGGAATGGCCGTTTTCATACAATACTGGTACTGGTTCCCGCTTTCGCATTTCCTTTCTTTGAGTTTCACTCCTACCGCTGTCATTGGAGTCGACCAGAGGCTGGAGGTTCCTATCTTTAAGTTCCATAGCAATACTCGACCAAGCCTTTTTGATTACCCCCCCGAACAGCAGGTTAAGGCGGACGAAGCGCCCGAGAAAGTCAAAACCGCCGTTCTTTCAACCACCGCTCAAGCCATACGACGTGCGCAGCGGAGGGAAAAGCAGCAACGTCGGGAAAGCATGGATATCGACCAAACCCCTGCGACTCCCAAGGTATCGACACAACATCTCGATAAGATGGATGTCGATGAGACCGAAGTCAAGACCGAAGAGGAAGGGAACGATCGTGTGAAGGAGGAAACCCCAACGGAAGCGCCAAAGCGGAAAGCGGAGAAGGAGAAAGTGGGCTACGAGCTGGAGAATATGTCTCGAGTCCTCCCAGCACAACTGAAATTCTTGACCTTCCCTGACCCACGATATGAGCCCGTCAAGCGCGTAAGTTTTTCAAAATATGGCCCATAGCTTATTTTATTTGTTTGGTTTTGTTTCAATTAACAGATCTACTGACGCTCTGTGCCAATAACCTAGCCTACCGGTGGAGTCGTTGTCGTTCTGGATAAGACGCCGTCGGAACCACGTGAGATCATCGAGCTCCGGGCCAGCAGGGAGACAAAGCTGGCAGCAGCCGGAGAAACGATTCAAGATCGAATCAATGCTGCTATGAGCGCCTTGGAGCAGCCTGCTGTTGCCGGTACATTTGGTGGAGCGGCAGCGGCGGCTGGGGTTCTTACCGCAGTTGATGAGGATGAGGAGGGAGCCGAAGAAGCTCCGGTACCAAACGAGTTCGATTATTATTCTGATACTGTGGAGGATTAATTGGATTGCGTACGGTGAGAGTGGACCTCACCTCGCTCCTATGTAATAATAATCGTCTGTCTTGTTCTCGGAGTGGCTAGAACGGTCGAAGGGGAAAGAGCAAGAAGAGGTTGGGAGTCTCTTATCTCCCCCACATCCCCCCTGGATATTCTGATACAAACTTTACCTTAGTTTCCCCGCCTCTTTTTTGCTCCTTCTCTTGTCCCATTTCGTCGGTTTTCATTGGGGTTTGGAAGGTTTTTGATAGCCAATCAATCCCCCTTTGGACGTAGCATATCACATGTATTTCTATCTCGAGTTATTTTCAATACCTATCCATTTCTGCCCTCGTATCACATGTGGAATGCATTGAAATATATATTTACATATATATTTCTGCTGTAATAGAGTATCCACATACAGAATATAGAGTAGAGCTTTGTTATTTTTCAAGTTCATGAATTTGATTAGAACCCCTCACGCCTCCCCCACCAAAATAGGGGCGGAAACTCGTGAACGAAATCCGACGTATTCAACAAGCCCTTTCTCATATCCACTTCATACCCGGATCTAAATTTTCCTTGGCTATCGATGCTCCATACGAAACTTCATATTCTCGTCTTGTCTAATATTACACATGGGCACCTTTTCCTGAGCCAGCACCTCGGCCTCCTTTAAACAATCCTTGAATGCTGTAAACGATGTCATGGGAGCTATGCGCGCCACGCTTGGGCAGGCCAGAAGAGTTTTTGGAGTGGCGCTTAAGTCCTAGTAAATGTTGCTAGCTAACTAACGCAGTAACTAGATGATTAAGATTGCGCATCCAACGAACATTACTGAACATTGCTGCGTCTCCTGCAGGTGGTGGGCACCTGGACGACGCATGTGACGCAGGACGGGGTACATGGCCTTTGCGGGGAAATGCGCTGACTAGGAGGTATCTGCCCGGACGCAGCTCCGATTGACATGTGAAACCCGGCGTTATGCATTATGGGGCCCGTCAGCAAGGAAAGGGAGAGAAACAGCCCTGGAGAGGATCAACGATTCGAAAACGGCACAGGCGAAGGAGAAAATGGCATGCGGCAGCCGACCAGTGCTATTATGGTTCCGAGCTAGAAAGGGCCAACCGGGCTTTTTTGTCTTTACGGATTGCATTATATAAGATTTCGCCTGCATTTTTTGTCTTCAGGACGAGTCACCTCGTGCCTATCATTCTCTAAGGGATTCATTTCTCTTAATGTTTCTGGGCCTTTCTCTATCGTTATACTTCATAATTTTCATGTACTATACTGCCATTTCAAATACGACATAGAGCATTGAGAATATGTCTGGAGTTTTCTCGGCGGACGCTGTGTCGTCTCACAACACGCCGGACAACCTCTGGATCATCATTGATGAGGATGTCTACGATCTTACCAAGTTCCAAGATGAACACCCCGGTGGGAAGAAGAGTATGTCATGATTTGCATTTGTCTTCATCTTTTCCCACCCGTGCCTTAGTTTAAATATGTATTGGTAGTTCTAGATTGTGCTGACGGGAATCATCTATTACATAGTCTTGCAGCGAGTCGCTGGGAAGAATGCCTCGAAACAGTTCTGGAAATATCACAACGCTGGTGTTTTGAAACAGTACGGTCCTCAACTTAAAGTTGGTTCCTTGGACTCGAAGAAAGCTGCACTTGCACCACCGCCACCTCCCCCATCACCGCCTGCCACACCTCCAGCAGGCATTCCTTCCAAATCTGAAACGGCCGTCGCACCCCGAGGCACTGCAGCCCCTACTGCTCTAGAGCCGTATGGCGATTTGGTGCCCTTTGGGGATCCCGCGTGGTACCAGGGTGTATGTATTTGCCTTTCTGGTTTTCAAAATTCTAACCCTTTCAATTGAAAAGACTTGACCTGCGAAGAGGCAACATTTTTTGGCTGATAATACTGTCCTTCCACCGACTTCTTTTCTCTTGAACAGTACAATTCCATGTACTATAATGCGACCCATGCGGCTCTCCGTAACGAGGTTCGAGAATGGGTGGAGGCCGAGATCGAGCCATATGTCCATGAATGGGACGAGGCGAAGGTCGTCCCCGAACATCTCTACAAGCAAATGGGGGAAAGGGGATATCTGGCGGGGTTGATGGGTGTGGCATATGACCCGGCACTGTCCAGGAATCATGTAAAATGTGTACCCCCAGAGAGCTGGGATTTCTTCCATGAATTGATCGTCACCGATGAGCTCTCCCGAGCCGCCAGCGGTGGTCTCGTCTGGAACCTGATTGGTGGTTTTGGCATCGGGTGCCCACCTGTTATCAAATACGGGAAGAAAGAATTGGTCAACCGCATCCTTCCTGGTATTTTAGCCGGCGACAAGCGTATCTGTCTAGCCATTACCGAACCGGATTGTGGAAGCGATGTTTCCAATATTTCTTGTGAAGCTAAGCTGACGCCGGATGGAAAGCATTATATCGTCAACGGTGAGAAGAAATGGATTACCAATGGCATTTGGTCGGATTACTTCACCACCGCTGTGCGGACTGGCGAACCTGGAATGAATGGTATTAGCGTTCTACTCATCGAGCGGTCCGCTGGTGGAGTTGGCACCCGCAAGATGGATTGCCAGGGCATGGCGACAAGCGGTACTACTTATGTCACTTTCGAAGATGTCAAGGTGCCTGTTGAGAACCTGATCGGCAAGGAAAACCAGGGCTTCAAAGGTAAGAGGAACCGAAAACCGCACCCCGCACAGAAGAATTTTCAATTTTTTATTCCAATTCTTCTGAACGTAATTCTAATCTGCCTCTACGCCTTTAGTAATAATGATGAACTTCAACCACGAACGCATGGGCATAATAATTCAATGCGTCCGCTTCTCGCGCGTCTGCTATGAAGAATCTGTCAAATATGCCCACAAGCGACAAACCTTCGGCAAGCGCTTGATCGACCACCCAGTGATCCGCATGAAGCTCGCGCACATGGCGCGACAGATCGAAGCATCGCATAACTGGCTTGAAAATCTCGTTTTCCAATGCCAGTCCATGGACGATACAGAGGCCGCCTTCCGCCTAGGGGGTGCGATTGCGGGCCTAAAGGCGCAATCAACCACTACCTTTGAGTTCTGCGCTCGCGAGGCCAGCCAGATTTTTGGTGGTTTGAGTTATACCCGTGGGGGTCAAGGGGGTAAAATTGAGCGGCTGTATCGGGATGTGCGCGCATATGCGATCCCTGGCGGGAGTGAGGAGATTATGTTGGACCTTAGTATGAGGCAGAGTTTGAAGGTTCATCAGTTCTTTGGCATGAGTCTTTAGGTTGTTCGATGTAATATATTTTTTTTCTGATTTTATTTTTCATTTTGCCTTATTTTTGGGTATTTCGTTATCCGATTTCTGTCTCACGTACAGACATGCCAATCATATACGTTATTTCTTCTTCTTTTTAGAGATGAACGCATTTTTTGGCTGCCTTTGTCCCCTGTAACTTTTTGAATTTTGGCTATTGTTCTCGTTGTTCTGCGGGCGAGTTTTTCTGGTGGAATGCATAATCTTCAGCCTTGCTGTTTTTCTTGGATTACGCATGTATTTTAGCGTCAGTATCTCGTGTACAATACATGTAGCTGCTGGTTAATACTATCGTTTTTCTCTGCGAAGTTGTTCGGCCTCCTGAGAACGAACTAGATATCACGTGAAGTATAAAATGTGCTAGTCCATATTTGGCACCTCATACGGCTGCCAGTAAACGCCGCAAGCGCATTCATCAAACTTCCCGAACTTCTTCTCACCTCTATCCGTATGTCTTTCACTATTCCCATTCACGCCAGACGCTTGTGAAGCAGGACGTTCCCTAGCCACTCGATTTTGGATTTCTCTATTCTCATCTGCAGAAGGCTACTAAAAACCCCTACCATAGTGGGGATTACGGTTTTTGCTCCCCTGGTCCTGCTAGACCTAAGCGGAGGAGGTGCTACAGCTTTGGGGGTTTATATCTCCCATGTGGACGGAAGTACTGAGGTCAGAAATACGGACACGTACGCAATCGCATACGCTCATTTCTCGTCTCCACTACTCGTAGCGGAGTCAGCCTCAAAACCAACGGCGAGAGGAAGAACACGCGCGGCAAAATTTCATCGAAAGTTCTATCGGGGTTGCACCACACAACAACTACACAATGTCTAACGGTCCCAGCAATTTCCTGAATGGTGACTTCGGTTCCGAAGAGGAGGATGATGACTTTAACCCCGCCCCCGTCCAGGATTCGGACGATGAGCGACCGAAGAAGCGTGAGACAATGTCCTTCGATGATGCGGCGAGGGATGATAGGTCTGCCGTAGGTGGATCAGGCGATGAGGAAGATCAGGAAGAAGATGAACCTTCACGGAGAAAGGAGAAGACCGTCGGGAGTGATAATGTAGAGGAAGACGATTATGGGGATGCAGATGAGCATAGTGTCGGCGAGGACGCAGATGGTTCGGAAGAAGAGGAGGATGAAGAAGATGACGAGGATGAGGATGAGCAGGCTGTTTCGGTACGTTCAATTAGAGCCTTCTCTGATCTTACCAAACAGGTTATAATGAAGAAGGGAATACAAGTAAATGACGTTGAATCGGGGGTTACTGATGCGTTATCATAATTATTACTATTGTAGGGGCGGCCACGGAAACGAAGACGGCGAGGAATCAATGCTTTCGTTGAGGTTGAGGCTGAGGTCGATGAAGAGGATGATGCTGAAGAAGATGAGGAGGAAATGGGTGATGGATTTGTCGCAGAGCACCCTGACGATCTCGACGCTTTGCCCGTGGGCGCGGAGACTGATGATCGGCGACATCGCGAGCTTGATAGAAAACGGGATTTAGAGGCCACAATGGATGCTGAGAAACAGGCACAGGCCCTTAAAGAGCGGTATGGCCGGAACCGAGCGACGGCGGCAGACCTGGTTGTTGTGCCAAAGCGATTACTCCTGCCCAGCGTTGACGATCCGAGTATATGGGCTGTAAAATGCCGCCCCGGCAAGGAGCGGGAGGTTGTTTTTAATATTATGAAGCGAATCGAGGACCGTCCACCGGGTTCCAGGAGGCCAATTCGAATCATGTCTGCGTTTGAACGGGGCGGAACGATGAGTGGGTATATCTATGTAGAAGCTCGCAAGCAGGCGGATGTCGTCGATGCCTTGAACGATATGTCGAATGTATATACTAAGTCGAAGATGATATTGATCTCCGTGAAGGAAATGCCCGATCTTCTCCGAGTTACCAAATCGGAAGAGTTAATTCCTGGTGGCTGGGTACGAATCAAACGGGGCAAGTATCAAGGCGACTTGGCACAGCTCGAGGACGTGGAGACGAACGGTCTGGATGTCACTGTCAGGCTTGTCCCTCGTCTGGACTACGGCTTGAACGAGGACATGGGCGCTCCAAATGGTGATGTGAAACGGAAGAGACCAGGTGTCGGCAGCACCATTGCTCGTCCTCCCCAACGGCCCTTTAGCGAAGCAGAGGCCAAAAAGAAGCATGCTAAGTATCTGAGTGCCACCTCTGGGCTTGGAGGGAAAACTTGGAATTACTTGGGGGATAATTACGTTGACGGGTTCCTTATCAAAGATATGAAAGTGCAGCATCTGATTACAAAAAATGTCAACCCACAGCTCGATGAGGTCACAAAGTTCGCCCGAGGCGCCGATGACGGCACTGCGAATCTTGATCTTGCTGCTTTGGCTGCGAGTCTTAAAAATACGACCACTGAAGACTCATATCTTCCTGGGGATACCGTTGAAGTTTTCCAAGGAGAGCAGCAGGGTGTCGTTGGCAAGACGGTATCCACCCGCGGGGATATTGTTTCCGTTAAGGTCACGCAAGGCGAACTTGAAGGACAGCAGATAGACGTGCCGATCAAGGGCCTTAGGAAGCGCTTTCAAGAAGGTGATCATGTTAAGGTCATTGGCGGCAGTCGATTCCGTGACGAGCTAGGCATGGTGGTTCGCATTAAGGATGACAGGGTTACGCTGCTCAGTGACATGAGTATGCAGGAAATTACAGTGTTCAGCAAGGATATTCGAGAGGCTGCGGATGCTGGTGTTGACGGGAAACTTGGCATGTATGATGTTCACGATCTCGTGCAGCTTGAGTAAGTCCCCGCCCCAAAAGATCGATTCCGCTGCTCCCCTTTGAAGTCTGCTTTACTAATTGTCATTGTAGTCAAGCTACTGTTGGCTGTATCATCAAGCTAGATCGAGAATCCATGCGAGTTCTTGATCAGAATGGATCTGTTAGAAACGTACTGCCGTCACAAGTCATGAATAAGATCCCCCAGCGTCGCAATGCTGTCTCAACCGATCGTAATGGCTCAGGGATGGGGTGCGGCGATACAGTCCGTGAAGTTACCGGAGAACAACGAACAGGCGCCATTCTTCACATCCACCGCTCATTCCTTTTCCTGAAAAACAAAGATGCTAGCGACAACGCGGGCATTATCGTTACGAGAGCTTCGAATGTGACCACGGTAGCGACCAGTGGCGGGAGACTGGCCAGCCGGTCGGCTCCCGATTTTTCGAGAATGAACCCAGCAATCCAGAAAAATGGAATGAATGGTAGCGGAATGCCACCTCCCAAGTCATTTGGTAGGGATCGAACTATTGGCAAAACTGTAACGATTCGAAAAGGCCCATTCAAGGGTCTGTTGGGTATCGTCAAAGATACAACTGATACTCAGGCACGGGTTGAGTTGCATTCGAAAAACAAGGTGATTACTGTGGACAAGGATATGCTCTCCATAAAAGAGTATGTAACTACTTCCCCTCCAACTAAACTCGGGTGCAACGCTGACCATCCACGTAGTCCTATCACTGGTGCCTCGATCGATCTCTCCCGGTACGGTGGGAGAGGTGGTGGTGGCGTTGGCCGGGGCCGAACCCCTCACAGTAGCTCTGCAGCTCCCCCCGACTGGTCAGGTAGTCGAACACCTCTAGCTGCAAATGACTCCTCGCGCACTCCAGCCTGGCGTTCTTCTTCCTCACGTAGTGAGTATTCATTTCCATTCCACTGTAAATAACTTGACAATCCCTAACACATCCAACAGCACCAGCTTGGGGTTCTGCAACAGCAAGCGGTTCCCGCACTCCAGCATGGAAAGCAGATGGTTCCCGTACTTCAAACCCATACGACGCCAGCAGAACTGCATATGGCGGGGGCCGCACGCCCGCCTGGACTTCTGGAACAAAGACTCCCTACGACTCCAGCTCCGGCTTTGGCAGCTCCTCAACTTCGGGCTTCGATGCATTTGCTGCTGGCTCCCGAACACCAGCATATCCTGGCGCTGGCTCGCGTACACCTGCCTGGGCACCGGGCTCCGCAGCTCCTCCTCCCATCGGACATAGTAGTGGAAGCAAGGGCGGGTACGATGCCCCTACTCCTGGTGCGGATTATTCCGCACCAACGCCTGGTCCTTATGGAAGCGCCCCGACACCCGGCGCCACGGCTGCAACACCACGAGGTTGGGCAGATAATGCACCCACGCCTGGCGCCATTCATGCGCCGACGCCGGATGCTTCTGGATACTCTGCCAAGCGCCCTGGTGAGCTGTACGATGCTCCAACCCCAGCTGCAATGTCTTCTATGGGCGGTGGGAGGCCGTACGATGCTCCCACTCCGGCAATGGGAATGGGTATTCCAGCTACACCCGGTGCGGGCGATGATGGCGGACCTAGATATGAAGAAGGCACGCCGAGCCCTTGATCTAGTAATGCTAGGAAAGCTTTGCTCAGGGCTAGTTGTTTCATAAACTCTCTTTTTTTTCGGGGGATGAGTGTGTGATTAGGTGGGGTTTTCTTTTGCGTTTTCTTGGGATGTACCTTCGTTCTCCTTTACGCTTTTATGGCGTGTTGTCGGGTAAATCTTCTTTCCCTTTTCTTTTTTTTTTTTTTTTCACTTCGTGTTTTTCTCCTTGACATGGCATGGGATTGAGGTAAATAAGGTTTTTAGCTTTCCTCTTTTCGATATTTCCCTTCTTCCTTTTAGCGTTCTGTGTGTATTATTTTCAACAACTCCGTGATGCCGATAAAAAGGGTAGCTGCTTGGGTTAATTTAGTTTCAGCAAAGCGAGAGATATAAAGGGAAAATTTGATTAAATTTAGCTTGATTTAAGGGTTTTCTTTTATTGCCCTTGCATGTTTATACGCTGGGGATGGTTTTTCGCAGCGTTAGTTGATGCTGCTGATCGCCATGTTTGGTCTGTTTGTTTGTTCAATCTGATAAGCTAGCTGTTCCCCACCAACCAGCCGAGGAAACTCTCTCGTAGCGACGCTGCTGAAACACAACTTTTTTTATTTTTTATTTTTTGGTAACAGGCATACTCGATTCTTATCACTCCTCCTGAGCAGCACAAGGAAATCTTCAAGCCGCCCCACCGAGGCACAGCATTAGGAGTTGTAGTAAACACCCAGTGAGCGGCATTTGTACAGTGCATACACCTCAATCAAATCAACAAGTGCGAAACCAATAGTATATATATCTCTTACCACAGACATTATTACCCTTCAACACCAACCGGAAGCAATGTCGGACGCCGAGACAGGTCCAAGCAAGGAAGCCATCGCCGCACGCGAGCGTGAAGAGCGCGAGCGCAAGGCAAAAGAAGACGCAGAACAAGCCAAACTGCCGTACAAGTGGACGCAAACAATTAAAGACGCTGATGTAACCATTCCAGTAGCGACAACTATCAGAGGACGGGATTTGCGGGTTGAGTTGAATAAGACGAAGATATTCGTGGGCATTAAAGGCGGGGAAACGTTTATTGATGTATGTATGGACATGGAGTACAGTGTTCATGTTATATAATAATGTGAATATCTTCACGCCTTTTCCTATTATATCCTTCTGACTTTAGCGTGGTGCAGGGAACGTTCCCACACCCCATCCACGTCGACGAATCGACATGGACTCTCGAGTCCACCTCTCAACCGCCCGGCAAAGAAATTTCTATCCACCTTGATAAAGTCAACCAAATGGAGTGGTGGCCGCACATCGTCACATCTGCGCCACCCATCGACGTATCGAAGATCACACCGGAGAATTCAAAGCTTGGAGATTTGGACGGGGCGACGAGGAGTATGGTGGAGAAAATGATGTATGATCAACGACAAAAGGAAATGGGGAAGCCGACCAGCGATGAGCAGAAGAAGATGGAGCTATTGAAAAAGTTCCAGAAGGAGCATCCAGGTGAGTTTCTTTTAAATTTATACCTATTTTTTTTTTTTTTTTTTTTTTTTTTCAAAATAATATATTTTTCCCCTTTTGATCAAGGAGAATTCTACATTGCTGATTACTCACATTGGTGCTACTGTAGAAATGGACTTTTCCAATGCGAAGATTGGCTAAATGGAATCATACCATTCACTGGTATAAGATACTAAATCCGCAAGCGGACGTCAGAAAGGCAAAGTAGGTGAGGCGAGGGAAACGAGCTTAGCCTAATTTTCAATCAATTAGTTGATAGGCTGCGAGTTGAGATGACAACCCGGGGTGGGATGCTATGTAAATAAATGTGTAACGAAAGGCAAGGGGCATTAGGCATCCGTTTCGTTGTCATTTTGGTTGTGGGATATTTTTCCTCTTCTTCAAGGTATTGGAGATACGGATACATAATTATTTACAAACAATAAAAGTCAATACTGTGACGATTATACTATAATGATGCATGGACTAATTAAATCGGATTGCTAACTTGCTCCGTATGGTAGCAGCTGATACGCTCACTGATGCACACATGCCTACTTATGATGTTGGAATAATATACAAAGGGAAGTAGTCCATATAAGGGCTGGTATCTAAACTATTAATACATTTATCCCCAGAGGCTGCCGAAATAAAGAAATTGGCACGAAAAACTCTATTCAATGATGCAACGAAACGCATCGAACCCGTGCGAGGAAGAACAGGACGAAAATGTCAAGTATATCACAAGGCAACCCCCGGAGCAGAAGGACCGGATCGTAATTAACTCCCCCTAATCTCATTCAACCTTCTTCTCCGCTCAAACAACGTCATCCCTCAGCTGAAGATGGTAGGTCCTCAATGACTCCTCGGTCATTTCACTCGGACACTTCACCAGCAAATCCTCTCCCTTGCCAGACTTCGGGAACGCAATTACATCCCGCAAACTTTCCTTGCCCAGCATGACTGCCACTAGCCTATCGAAACCAAGCGCGATACCCGCATGTGGGGGGCATCCGGCTCTCAGCGCCTCAAGCAAGTGCGAGAAGTCCGCAAGTCTGTCTGCGGGCATTTTAAGTATGTCGCGAAGTATGAATTCCTGGACAGCTGCAGAGTGAATACGGCGGCTTCCACCGCCGAGTTCGACGCCATTGACGACCAGGTCATAGTGGTCTGCGATTACTTTCGTTGGGTCTGTGAGAAGAAGGGATACATCTGACTTGCGGAGCGGTGCAGTAAAAGGGTGGTGCGTAGATGCGATTCCGGCAGCGCCTCCTTGGCCTGGTTCCGAGTCGGTGATGGGGGAAAACAGGGGAAAGTCTCTGACCCAGAGGAAGTGGAAGCCTGTAGGGGAGGATATGAGGGTGGCTCCCACGGCTGCTTTGTGGATTTCCCGGCGAAGATCGCCTAGCGGAGTCGAACCTCCGGAGAAAGGGGCGTTTTTGCGAGCTTGGATAATGAGTAGATCACCATCCTTCAGATCCAGTTCTTGCTCGAGAACCCATGTTGCTTCAAACCCAAACGGCTGAAGTCCAGAGAGGGGTTTTCGAGAGTCGTAAACGAAGGCGCCAGGTCCACCTTCTGGATTTTTATGAAAGTTACTCGCTTCAGGGGAGTCCATGAATGAATTAAGGAATTTACGCATTTCCTCTGGGTTCTCGTTTCCTTCGAGTTTGATGGCTTCAACGATGGGATTATGCAGGGGGCTTATTTTACTGACGAGGTCAACCGGAATCATGTGTTCAATCCGCTTGATCTCCATCCCGATTCGTACATCTGGCTTGTCTGATCCATATTTGGCCATGGCATCTCCATAGGACAGTCTCGGGAAGCTCCCCGAGGGTAATGGTTCTGACATCAATGAAGACCATAGCCTTTTCACAGCAGCT
Organism: Histoplasma capsulatum G186AR; assembly: GCF_000150115.1. Lineage (NCBI taxonomy): Eukaryota > Fungi > Ascomycota > Eurotiomycetes > Onygenales > Ajellomycetaceae > Histoplasma > Histoplasma capsulatum. The sequence continues at coordinate 141,925 of NW_025544805.1, forward strand.
TCGATTATCGCCATCACATCTTCTCCGGTTGCAAATGACATTTCTAGATCGAGCTGCTCAAATGAGTTAGAGACACTGCTATCCAGTAGCCTGAAATGGGTCGAGCTTGAGTACCTGCGTAAATTCTGGCTGTCTATCTGCTCGTAGGTCCTCATCCCTGAAGCAACGCGCAAATTGGTAATACCTCGGGATGCCGCTAGCCATGAGTATTTGTTTGTATTGTTGCGGGCTTTGTGGGAGTGCGTATGCCATCCCACGCCTTCGTGTGGGAACTAAAAATTCTCTTGCTCCTTCAGGGGTAGATTTGAAAAGCAGAGGTGTTTCGATTTCTACAAATGGTAGTTGGCACTCCTCTAATACCTCTCGCAGGACATTCCTGGCTCGTGCACGGAATAGTAGTGCATCACGAAGCTTGCTATCAGTTCGGATCTGCAAATGCCTCTTCTCCGCGGGGAAAACTGTATCAGAGGTCATGATTATATCCTTGGGAAACTCATTAAGAGGATGTATATCCTCCAGAGATATCTCTACACAGTCAGTCTTGGCTTCATCTTGCTCTGCGGCTGTCTTCTCCTTGGAACTAGCTTGTTTTTGCTGGACTACCCCTTGAACGACCACCGGGCTATTTGCTTCAATTGACTTCAGCTTCTCAAACGAGTCATTTTTTGCAAAAGCTATTATTTGAACATTTTGCGACAGGGTTGGATCTGTTAGGCGAACAAAAGCCATCCTCTTCCCCATATCAACTCGCTTTCCAAGGTATCCATGGAGAACAACTTGCTTGCCCGGAACCGGACGCTCTATAAGAGATTTGAGATTGGTTGTGGCGGCAGGGAAGTTTACTACACAGATAAAGCATCAAATTAGTCGGAAGAATGAAGATATAATCATAGAGCAGGATGTTTCGTTTTCGTACTGGATTGTTTGTATACATCCAGATAAGAGCGATGTGGAAAACAAGAAGAACTCCGCTGGTACAGCCAACTTCCTCCATGAAATCCTCGGACGCATTGAGAGTTGCGATTTGCTCGAATTCCTCGAATATAATTTGATATTTCAAGGTAGCTTTGATAACGTATGGCCGCTAGCTGGAGGCGCCGTGGAGAAAGCTGGACAGGAAGCATCACGATGTCGGGCATGGTAAATTGAAATCCAAGAATGATTACACGGATAAATGGATAAGCAAAATTGCACCGATTGACCTCGACGATGCGTAGATGTTCAAAAGCTAGCGGAGTAGTTAACCAGTGCAATTGATATTTTGCTGCTTTGTGTTTGACAAGTGGGCAAACATTCTGCCAAGCCTTCACACCACATAAAAATCTCAACATACTTCCAAACTTCGTCTTCTCCTTCTTTTCCTCTTCTTTCTCCATCCTTCCAAGTTTTGAACAAGTGAGTTCCCTCTAGATCTCTCGAATCCAATGCCAGGCATATAGATACTAACGTCTCTCGCTTGCCACAGATGATGAAAGCCTAGCGTGTACCATATGAACAATGTACTCTCCTCCCCTCTGACCGGTGCAGCTCTCCATCCATTCAGGACGGCTTAAGTGGCTTGCTGGTCGGAGGTTGGATGGGGGGATGACATCAGCGTTCGGCACATCCACCTTGTTACTTTGCGGACGCAATGAAAAGGCATCTCTGATCAACAATTCTTGGAAGGTGTTGAATTGCTCATGTATTGTGTGTTCTTGGCTTCGGAGTCTCCCGATTAGGGACCTTTGTTCCTCTGTCCATTTTGCAAGTGCGCGTTGACTTTCGCGTAGTATTGGATCCACCGGTGTTTGAATCTCCCTTCGAGGGTATTTATTTTTACATTTTCACTCAACCACTAATGAATGTCCCTGTAGTTTTCTAAGAGTGTTAAGAGACCTTTCTGCAATATTCTATGCCATTGTATATCCAATAATAATACATTGATTTCAACGAAAAGAAATAGAAGTTCTCAGTGAATGGCTCTATCTGCGTTGAGATACAATGGTGAACACTCACCACTTTTTCCACGCAGAGGTACGCGCAATCATATACTCGCGACTCTTAATAGCCTTGTATATGCCCCACAATCCACCCAGAGGGCGCTTGGATTTCACCCAGTGGCTCCAGGATTCCCTGATTTCTTTCCTTCCAGCTTCGACATCAACTGCAACCTTGTCATATACATTCGGCAGTGACCGGGCATGATATTTCTTTCTCAAATCATCATACCATTCCTTATCAAACTGTTGCCAAAATTCTTCTTCCGTGTAGTAGCTGTGGGCATAAAGCCATTTCATCCCTTTGAATTTATGAAGAAGTTGATGCTCTAGTTCTCTGTTTTTGGAGATGAACTCGTCATAGTCGGCGGGCCCAAAGCCCCAAAGGCCAATATTTATCATTTTCTCGGGAGAAGATCCTTCAATTTGGTCCAAATGTGGGTGCATTGTAGGTTGGAGAGATTGCTTTAGTGGGCATAGCCATAACGGGAAAATCCCAAACGCTTCACTGGTGTAGTCAACGAAGGCTTCCGCAGTAGAATAAGGTAAGGCCAAGTCCTGGACGATGTATCGACTCGATTCTGAGCTGGCATGGAGTGCCCGGTATAACATACGTGTATTTACGAAGTCATCAAGGAACCAGCGAGTGAACTTGTTGAAGGGGAATTTGAAATAATCAAATGCGGAGGCGCCAACCCAGAACCCACCGCGGTCATACCGGAAAAGATATTCGGCCAGCGGGATGTATTCAGTTACTGGAGAAGTCACATCCTGGGTTTTGTCCTTCACATGTAGATAATACCACGGGTCTCTTGGGCGGCTGAAGGTCTGAACTTGGGTTTCTGACGGCTTTTCATCCGTCATTGTACCGGTGACGACCACGCCATGATCCTTGGAGAATATAATGCCATCCACATAATCGTTAGTGGGGTTGTTTGTTTCCTCTTCCACGAGCCTGATTGTGTCCGCAACGCATCGTTTAGGATGATATGTCGCTTTGACGTACATTTTCGCAGGGATTAGTCGGAGCTCCAAAAGGGTGGTAATTCCAAGAGTCCCAACAGCACCGGCCGCGCCACGGAACAGATCTGAGTTTTGTGTCTCTGATGCCGTTGTGATATCTCCATTTGCTAGGACCATCTCGACAGAATTTGTTGTGCGGTCGAAAAATCCATGTTTAAACGAGCTGCTTTCCCCAGCTGTGCCAGCATATCCTCCACCAGCAGTAATCCCAGGAAATTCCATGACTACTGGTGGCACCATTCCTAATGGCAAAGTGGCTTCAACCAGGCGATCCATGGGCACGTTGGGCTCAACCAGCGCAATTCGCTTTTCCACATCAACCTTCAAAACATTGGATAGATCACTTATATCTACAACATGATTATGGCGCCGGGGCCGCGTACTGTTTGTTGAGCCATGTTGAACACGGAAAGGCTCGCCATTTTTATAGAACCGGCGGACAGAGTCCGCTATTCTCTCAACCGAACGGTTGTGCTGGTCCATTGGAGAGCTGGAATAAGCCCTTACGGGCTGAAAACGTCTCGCCTGGTTGTGCATTACGAACAATGACATAGCGACAAGGCTGCCGCCAGCATTAAAAAATGCAGAGTTGGACCATAACTTAGGGACTCGAGTAAACGCCACTGTGACCGAACATTGGGAAATCATTTGCCTAATTGAAAATAATAAAAGGAATTAGGAATATAAATAAAGAAATGGAAGAAATCAACGCCTCCCGCCTTGAATCCAAACATCCCTACTCCTTGACAAGAAATTTTTTGGAAACAAGAAAAATAGGGCTAGCTAGGTCAGGTGACTCCGCGCCGTTTCGCGAACTGCTTCAACCTCATGCATTCGCACGGTCTACATTCCACACCCATCGACGGCTTCGAGTCTTCTCCATGTCTCTGGAGTTAGGATTTGTGGTGGCAATAAGTTATATATTGTGCAAATATATATCCATGGATGTCATATATTAGTTTATCATCAATTGCTGATTGAAAATTACTAGGCCCGTTTCGGGATTTGCCGTGATGCCTCGGAAACTACGAGTCGGCAAGGGAATGAATATTACGCACCTGATTTCTAAATGTCAATAAGCCGGTGGTTGCTAGATTAGGAGCGGATTGAGACCCACACAATGTGGGAGCGAGATACAGCAGCGATTCTAGCACACATGAGCGATACAACTGCATGCGACCAAAAGGGTCGCTTTACAGCCCCGACTGAAAACCACAGTCTCCCGATGCCGCTATCTTCATGATGATCTGGCAATTGATTGGGAACCCAGCTCCTTAGCAATACGGACCTTAACGGCTTCCCCCGCACTTAACACTGAATGCCCCGCAGTCAGATCGAGTCATGGGAGTGGTCATAAAATGACTAATACGAGAAGGCGTGAAAAGTTGCTGCAAAAATATTTTCCCGAAACACAAGCCTCTGGATAGGAGGTATTTAAATCTGACGTCGTCAGCTGCTCGCTGTGATTGAAGGAGCGGTGGAGGTTAGTTATTAATATCTTAGGGTATCGCCGCAGGATCAGTTTCATTGTTTATCAGAAGTATTTTTCCAGTTTCTTCATTAACCACCTAGTATCAAGACTGTCAAGGTCCTACCTATAACGTTCAATCAACGACCTTTCCAGCACAACTATGGCCGCTGATGACAGGGCTCTCCGGCTCCGCAAACTCCATGTTCCTGGCACTCCTCTCGTCCTTGCAAACATTTATGACCCCTCAACAGCAGAATTTGTTGCCTCGAATCCTTCATGTCCGGCTCTAGCAACGGCAAGCTACGCCATCGCAAAGGTTCATGGCCTCGAAGATGATGCCCTGGATCTGGACACAAACTTGGCTGCCGCGAGGCGTATTATCCCAGTTGCGATTCGGCACAACAAACCTATCACGATCGACCTACAAGATGGTTATGGGGACCAACTTGAGAAGGCCGTTGAAGCCATCGTTGAGGCCGGTGCTTCTGGGTGTAATCTCGAGGATCACGACAACGAGACAGGTCAGCTTTTCCCATTTGACGTAGCCCTGGATCGTGTGCGTCGAGTGTTGGCTGCAGCATCGAAAGCGGGCATTCCAAATTTCGCGCTGAATGCCCGCACTGATGCCATTCTGTTGAACAACGATGTCGACGAAGCAATTCGGCGGGGAAAAGCGTTCTTGGATGCTGGCGCTACGACAGTGTTCGTCTGGGGAGGCCAGAAACGTGGTGGATTGACTCGGGATGAGGTAGTCAGGATTTCGAAAGACCTGGGCGGGCGTATTAATGTAATTGCTTGGCCGAATGGATTGAGTGTTCAGGAGTTGGCAGATATTGGTGTGGCAAGGATTAGTGTTGGGCCGCGGTTATGGAGAAGTGCAAATGCTGGGTTTGAAAAAGCTGCGACCGACTTGCTTACTGAATATGAGGCCATGAAGGAGACGCGGAAGTAGGGCAATGAAGTAGCTTTGCCTTGTGAGTTCTACGTATAAGACCTTAAGAGGTGTAGCGATAGTGATGTCTAGAGCATATTTGGCTAAGTCCTGTAAGCTGTGAATTGAGTTTGCCTAAGTCTTTATTATTGAAGAATATCTTGCCCAAGAGAGGAGCGTATTTTTGCTTTTCCCACGCCACAACCGACCAAATCGCTCTAATCATAATAATTAACCCACCACAGCCTGCAGTTATTGCGGCTGGTATTTACGTGAAAGGTGATATGTGAGAGTTGGGCTACAAGATAGAAGGCAGACAAGTTCAAACATATCGAAAGAACTTCCAAAGAGGTTGAAACCATGGTTAACACATTGACAACGACTGAAGAGTAATCGGGGAATTTTTCAATCACGTTCAACTGCGCTCGATTGACGATTCCGTTTTTTATCCGACGATTCTCGTGAATTGCCGTTGTTCTCCCGGGTCTGAGAGCCTCGTCGTGTCCACTCAGACGGGGCAGCTGAAGACTGCATTCCAGCTTCCTGCGTCCACGGATCACTCCGAATAGTAGTTTCCTGGACAACAGTAATTTCCTTCTGGGTTGCATTTGTCCCAGTGCTAAGAATATACTCGTCGCTACCCCAGGCATTGGTACCAGGAATGGAGAGTGGATGGCGGGCCTTTTTGCGACTCTCTCGTACAGAACTTTGTTTGTTAGTCGAGCCCCCATAGGGGAGTGACTGTCGAGCGGAAGTGAATAGGACACTGAGCTTAGTGCCCCGCAAGAGCCCTAGTATCAAGGGGTGGATTATTGGGACGTAGGAAACGGCAATTGCGACGAATGTTTCGCGGCATGCCCATCTACTGCCTGAGACAGCCCCTTCAGGCCCAGACTAAAAGCGACAAAAGAAGGAAGTTAGATCCTGGATTAGCTTTATGAACGGAGCTGGCACGGAATTTCCCCCTTATCCCCTGTTTTATTTGGTCCATTTTACCCATTTCCCTTCTACGGGGTGGACTTACTGAAAGAATGGTCACGGCGCGGATAATGGCTGCTACCATCACGAACGCGGCTCCGCTAAATAGTGCCATCAACGTAAGCTTTTTGCGCAAGCTGATGTTTACCTTCCATAATAACTGTTACAGAAAATAATCAGACAGGTTGATTCGACCGATTTTCCGATATGAAAGGTGAGTGACAGAAGGAACACATGGGCTTACTGGAAGTGGGATGGAAAGTAGGTAAACATCAGTAAGAACATTCGGAATGACTACAATAAGAACTGAAATTTTGGATATCGTTGGTTGACAAATATCTACCACATAATGAATTAGCAAATAATTGTCTCTATGACTCTTCAAGAAGAGGAAAACTCACTGCCAGGGTCAGGGTTAATCTGCCAATATCTTTTTATTGGCCGGCATGGGAGGACAAGGCATAAAGCGACCATAATGTATGTCAATCCCAGGATTACATACGAGAGGCGCACGCGATTCGGCAGGTCCATCAATCCACTCCTAAAAAGTATTGCATGGTTAGCATTGCCATTGCCATCGTAGTTGAGCCCCTACTGATCGGCTTGGATCCAAGAATGGAAATCACGCACGTCAACCTGGAGTAGAAAATTGCGAGGCAAAATTTCACGAGCCACAGGATGAGAGCATAAAACGACCAGCCTATGACTTGAATTTTGGATCCGGCGACTCGTTTAGAAAATTCAACAGAATTAGGATCCAAGGCTGCCCGTTCCTCAGGCGTCATATAACTGTTCGTAAGGCCATCATACGATGCTACCACGATATGTGCAGCGACTGTTTCAAGAGTAAAAACAATCTAGTGTTGGGAGGCAGATGGTTAGTTGTCAATTACATTCGCCTCTCGAGGTCGGATTTTATGTTCACGCAATCGAAAATATGGTGGTAACTTACCCCAGCCAACGGCATCAGATAATCATCGAGTTGGAAATTCGAAGGCCCAACAATGGACCATCGTGCGTACATCCGCACAAGGATGAATGCAATGCCGAGGGCAAGAAGAGTGAATCCTTCAACATCCGGGCTCATTTTCAATTTCTGCAAATGGTAGCTCCGTGAAATGGGCTTGACGCAAAACTTGAGCGAGAACAGTCTCAGCTGTAGATTTATTGATGGGAGTGATGCTCATGGCGCATGGCATTCGGTCGGTTTTGAAAGAAAGGAAAGCTCGCTGATCTCTCTCCTAGCTTTCGTGAGGGAAGGTTTCGATAACCAAGTATGCTAAATTGGTCTCTTTCCAGAGGCCAAGCCAACCTTGATCTGAATTTCATTCCGGACACTTTCCACAAGAGCTTCTCCATGCCTCCTCATCAACAAGGACTTTAACGCTTTCCAGGACTGATCAGCGTTTGTCATCGCCGAATGGGGGTTTTGAAACAAGTCGGAGGCGCCTTCAAACTAATGTCAATTAGGGAGATTGATGGCTTGGAAAAGACATCAATTTCCACAGGAGGAATATGAAGAAATCGAAGAATCAGCTCCTGAAGTTTGGAGCACCGGGGAGCAACCATTGAGTCGTAAGTTTAGCCAACCACTCCACTGGGAAAAGCTCCGCACTACCTCGTTGGTGGAGGATTAACAAACCATGCCAACGAAAGCTAATATGAAAATCCCTCCTTCCTTACGTCCTCCTCATTGATCAAGCATCGCCCTGCCGCAAACATGTTTGCATGGTTGATTCCTGAGGGCTCTCAAGAGGCTCTGGCATGAGTTTGAGCTTTCCTGTCCTGGTGCCCCGACAAACTTAATCGGAGCTCCCAGGAGTATTCTTTGTAATCGCAATTGTCAGCTAGCCTGAAAACTGCCGAACTTACTAAACAATAAACCGACAATGGAGCTTTGGGGTATGTTAGCTATCGCTTCGTGTTCTCGTAATTGAGATCCCGCTTGGGGAGGAGTGGCGCTTGAAACACGATGTACAACGCAATTTTGCTTGGCCAGCAGATCAAAACGCTGGCTTTGATCCTCGGAGTTGGCCCTCGGAGTTGGCCTTCGGAGGTACAGTGTATCCAGGAGTGTCGTCCATCCTGCATGTTTATATAAGTGAGCGGGCACGGCTGGAAGCTAGCTTGAGGTTCAAAGTTCAACGGGGCTCTAAATTTTCTCGGCAAAAATCTGACCCGTTCAAGCGCGTGCTCACAGATTTCTGTTTTCGTAGTATTCAGTGTCACACATTCACCTGCTTGTTGATGAGTTGGTGTTGCATAATCCATTTGCATTTGCATTTCACTGGAAAGGCTAAACAGTCAACAACAACTAAGAAGATGCTCTGCGGTTGAAGATCAACGTATGCGAGTATCTTGCTATCGCCCACCCCAAGTAGCTTCCAGAAATTGCACAAGTACATCAAGGCCTTCAGGTTGCTTTATCCAGTGCCCTTCATTCTCTGCTCCCAGATACTCCTTCCAATCCACCTTCATTCCCAACTTGTCTAGACATGCCTGTGCCTGTCGACCTAGTTCTACATCAATCCATGCATCATCAGTTCCATGCAATAATAGCAGAGGGGTAGAGAGCATGGTTTCAGCCTCGACTACGCTGGCTTGAGGACCTTCGCATTGGATGATATCCAGAAAAATTTTTGGTATCATCGACCTCGCCGTCTGTGTTGCAGCCTCATCAGATAATTGCAAATCTTGTATCTTGTTCGCGAATGGAAGCCACCCGCACATTCCAAAAAAGGCGCCGATTCTCCCTTTGATTCGTCCGGGTGAACAGAGTAATGCCCAGAGAGCCGTTGCCATGCCTTGACTAATGCCGCCGAGAAAAACTCTTTCAGATTTTCCACCAAGAAGGTCGATTTCTCGATTCACAATCTCAAGGATGTATAGGGTAGATTCTCTTAGGCCATCAACCTGAAGATCCTGCTGCTCGCAAGGATTTGACAGAGAATACACATCAAACCAAGCGGTCAACTCTTCTCTGAAAACCGAACTCCACCGATCTCGAGATGTGGGAAATACCCAGCGACAGCTAGGGAAATGAGCTGCGAGGCTCTTGTTGTCGGAAGTCTGTGAGTCAAAGAGGTCTTCGGCGAATTCGACGCCATCACTAGAACGCCCATGTAACAGGATGACTGTATGTGTATGGGTGCTTTGGGGTTCAACAATATGGAGTGCAGGAAATTCCATTCTAATAGACTTTTTGACAATCAATAGGAGGAGGGCAGATGGGTTTGGGGCGGATAATTGATGTAATAGTAATATCTTGGTAGTTGGTCAAGCGAATTGTTGTTGGTCACTGAGGGTTTCTTGGCGTGGAAGGAATGGCAAGGCCACTGGCCTCGTTCTTGAGGAAATTTAAACGAAAAGCACGCGAATTATAGGGAGAAGAGTAGCGACGTACGACAATACAAAGAGGGTGTGGAGAGACCACTTGGGACATCCATGATTTCACACAAAAATGCTAGTACTCTTAACAAGTGCCACTATGAACTCTGATTGTACCTTATTATCTGCCTGCCTGCCGGCCGTGTTTGAAGCTATACTAATTTCCTAATTCAGGAATTCGACTAAATCATGCCCTCCAAGTGGCGTTGGACTACAAAAGCAACATACGGCAGCCTATAGTGACAAATGTGTCAAATAGGTTTTTTTGATGTTTTTCACTGTAATTACTTAATTCCACTTATAGACATCTATCAATAGAAATTTATATGAAAGTTTGTCTGCAGCAGAAACATATCATTTTTATTTTGATTAACTAAAAAAAAAAAAAAAAAAAATTCAAAATCAAAAAGAAAAAAAAAAATTTAAAAACATCAACATTCATGGATATCATCAAAAAAACAAAAAATGAAAACAAAAAGTGAAAATAAAAAGTGAACTAATTTGAGGTATTTCCATATTCTGACATGTCACTTTCTGTTAGACTGGCCGTGTGACCATGCATGGGACTGGGACCAAATTTTTCCTCAGTCCCATTATTAGATATCTTAGTCCTGGTCCCATATAGTGTTTAGTAAATTAGTCACTTTACACTGTTTATATTATAAATCTAGTCCCAGATCATGTTTTACTAATAAATTAGTGGTCCCAGTCCCATTTGGTCCCATTTTACAAAATGGGACCAAATGGGACCATGATTTACCCTATATAGGTTGGCAGCGATAGATTAGCAGTGATAGATTAGCAGTGGTAGGTAGGTTGGCAGCGGTAGGTAGGTTGGCAGCGGTAGGTAGGTTGGCAGCGATAGATTAGCAGTGATAGATAGATTAGCAGCAATAGATTAGCAGCGATAGATTAGCAGCAATAGATTAGCAGCGATAGATTAGCAGTGATAGATTAGCAGTGGTAGGTAGGTTGGCAGCGGTAGGTAGATTGGCAGTGGTAGATAGGTTGGCAGCGGTAGGTAGGTTGGCAGCGATAGATTAGCAGTGATAGATAGATTAGCAGCGATAGATTAGCAGCGATAGATTAGCAGCGATAGATTAGCAGTGGTAGATAGATTGGCAGCGATAGGTAGGTTGGCAGCGGTAGATAGGTTGGCAGCAGCGATAGATTAGCAGCGATAGATAGGTTGGCAGCGGCATAGATTAGCAGTGGTAGGTAGATTGGCAGTGGTAGATAGGGGATCTAATAGCGAGCCATCAGAGCATTGAGCACTAAGCAAGATAGAGGTAATATCTCCACCAATCATATCATCAGATTGATGTATTATATAATCATCAGAATGGGACCAAACTTGAGTCAAAATCATGATCAGTCCCAGATCATGTTCTGATTTTGATAGTCAGTCACTTTACATGGAATATCAAGATTTTTTAGTCCCATTTCACTCATGTTTTGATAATTCTAGTCACTTTACACTCCCATTCTGGTCCTGGTCCCACTAAAATCATGCCAAGAAATGGACTGGGACCAAACCAAACCAAACCAAATGTGTAATTCATGGTCCCAGCGGCCAGTCTACTTTCTGTCATAATTTGTTGCAGATGTTGCATCAATTTCATATCTTTCTATTGAATTATGATATATTTAGCATGGATGATGTATAGATTGATCACTAACACCTCATCAATTAGTATAATGATTAGTATATTAACTTGTAAAATTCAGTTATTTTTATATTTGTAAATTCATCAACTAAAACTGTCTCTGCAGTCTCTTATAATATCTGAAATACTGTTGCTTGAAATTGAACATCATCAAAAATATTATATATAATTCCACAGATAAGATACTGAAAGAGAACTTTGCAGATAAAAAACTCAACAAATTTTTGATAATATTGAATTTTATATAGAGTATTTGCTAAAATAATTAAGTTAGATATTCAGTTATATATATCAAAAAATCTATAAATATATTTATACTTACTATCACTCTTTCAACAGTAATAGTATTTTGAGCTGATATGAGTGATATACTGTTTTTCTGAAGAGTATTTATTCTTTTCTCTTCTGATTTTACTGACTAAATTCTTTGTAGATCTCTTCTCTGCAACACATCTTCTTACTGTCATTTTTATTCTTGTTATTTTTATAGCTATTTGATGATTCTAGCTGCCAATTTATTGATTAGCATAATAACTAATATAAAAACAAAATATAGCTCACTTATATTGATAGAATAAAAAAAAATTAAAAAATTGTGGAAAAGAAGAAGAGAAAGAGAAGTCAGAAAAGACAGAGAGCACAGAGAGAGACAGTAGAGTAAAAATAATATAAGAAGATAAAAAAATTGACAGAAGAGAAAGAAGAGATATTTGATATTTATATACAATTGATGAATAACACAACAATAAAGTCATTCAAATAGACAATTCAAGAAAATGTGATAATATATCATATAGAATATCATCATTTATTCTTCAATTCTTTTGATTTTTTTTTCATTTATCATCACTACTACTGTTCTCTGCTCTTTGCTCTGAGTTTATTTTTATATCAATTATTATATCAATCAATCACTTCTAACCTCAGTTTCATCTTTTGTCTCAGGTTTTTCAGTCTTCATATTCATCACAGTTGATTCTTACTTTCAAATCTATCAAAATAATATATCACAGATCAAAGTCTAAAGTTATAGTTGATAAAAAATAAAAAATAGAAGTAGAACTCTCAGTTAATTCTTATACTCAAAGAGTAATAAAATAATAAATAAAAATAAATGAAGAAGAAGCTATAATTGAATAGATTAAAAATACAGATCACACAGCTGTCAATTATTATATTCAACAATTGAAAAAAACTGAGATATTCAGAAAAGCAAATACTGAAGAACAATAGAAAATAATTGATAATAAAAAATCAGAAGTTATAAGTAAAAGATAATTAATAAAATTTTGAAATCTTGTTAATATAGATGTTGATAGAATATAGATTTAGTACAGAGATTACAGCATCAATGCTGAAATAGAGATTAAAAGATATCTCTAAATTAAATGAAAAATAAACTTTCTATTCTACTGATTATTATATTAATTATTCTAAATATCAATCACAGACTCACAGCATGAAATCATTTGTTAGATTCTGAGAAAACTATATAAAAAATAAAATGATAAATAAAAGATGAACAATAATTTGATAAAGAAAATATATCAATCAAAAAAAATTCACAGACTGTATATAAGAAAGAAGTGAAGCTGATGAAAAAAGAAGAAAGACTTTCTGTTATTTTATACAATCAATAAATTTGTATGTGGAAAGATATCAGCAGTTGTTTTTTTAAAAAATTACAATATCATTCTTTCAATAATATTGTCAGCTATTATAGTTTTTTGAAAAAAATTTCAAATCAGAAGCTCTCTGTTTTGAAAATACTGTTTTATACAGAATAAATTGAATCAAGATTGATAAAAAAATAATAAAAAGAGCAAATAATTAAGAAATCAAAAAAAATCATTGATACTTATAAACAGACTTATAGAATCTTGAAAGAGAAGATGACTCTGAAGAAATTTATATAAATAATATAAAATTCAGATAAGTATATATTTTTTGTTTCAGAAAACTGATATATTGTTTTATTTTTATAATTATATCAATCATTCTACTAATCAATTTTTTGTGCAAAAAATTTTTTTATAATTAAGAACTCTTAAGCTAGTTTAGTGTATTTTTTGTTTCAATTTCTTCTTTATTTTTTTAGTATATTATTATTTCTCTCTTCTTCTTTTTTTTTTTTAAGATAAATAAATATTTTTTCTTTCACTTTCTTTTACAATATCTTCTGCTGACTATTCTTATCTTCTTTTTTATAAAGATTTTATCATTGATCTTCATCAACAGAACTGAACTCATCAATATATTATTTCTCAATTAAAATAAGTTTATAATCTCAAAATTAGTCAATCTACTCTTAGCTGTTGTTTTTGAAAATGAAATATTAGAAAATACAAAAAATGAAAAGTTAATAATGAAATTCAATATTTTATTAAAAAGTTGTTTTCACAAGACTTGCAGAATGCTGATATTCTATCTATTATTAAATAAAAATATTCTGAATTTCAACTTTGTATATATAAACTTTATTAAATTCAGCAGCAGTTAAAACTTCATTAGTAAAGAAATAATTATAAGAGTAATAAGATACAGAAAGAGCTTATATCTACTGTATAAAAAAAGCTTAACAGTGAATTTATTCAGAGATTTGAAAGAGAATATCTATACATATATTTTAGACAGCAAGAGTATAGCATTTCACAGTATATTTAATTGATTGATATAATGATTAGTATAATACTAATAAATTCAGAGATTATCTATTCAAAACAATTCAGATTCTCAATTCAGATGAAATTAAATATTAACTGAATAATCTTCAACACTGTTAAGAATTCTATATTGTTTCTGAATCAAATTATTTTTAATCTATTGATGATTATTGCAAGCTTCAACACTGAGAAATTGAAATATATACAGCAATTAATATATACTTTCAATATATTATCTGAATATATATTGAAATCATCAATTGAATCACTGTTTCTATTCTTCAACAATTTCTTGATATTCTTTAAATCATCAATATATTTTCTCAGATTATTTGTTTAGATCAAGAAACTGAGACTTCAATAATTACAGCTGCACAACTCAAAGTCTCAAACTACATCAAATAACTAATTCAAATACTTTTTTGAATGATTGCTATTGATTTGAAACAAGTACACTAAATCAGCAAATTGAATCTTGATAAAGACAACTTGCAAAACAGTTGATAAATTACTGAAGAATATGAAATTCTCTATTCTTTCCACTAATTATTATACTAATCTTCATACTAATATTTCTCTCAGCACTATTTTTTAGATTTCAGTGATAGAGGTCTATATCACAGCAATACTATATCTAATTGTATTATCTTTCTTACTATTTATATATCAATTATTCAACAAGAGATGACAAACTATATTGAAATCTGAAATAATCATCAAATTTGTATTCAATATAAACAATCTGATGAAGTATATGAACAGCTCTGAATACTGTATTATTATTCTAATAATACATCACAGTTTGATTTAAAATCAGACTCACAAGTGCTTTCAAAACTTTATATATATTTTGAAAACTGAGATATATAATATCTCTATCACTAATATTTCTATTTATTTAATATTATATGAGTACTAATACTTAACAGATATTAATGAGTATCTGCTGCTGAAGATAAAGAATTGATATTAGAATTATATTTCAAAGTTAAGATTTTCTTCTGAAAGAATCACTGCTGCAGCTGTTAATAAAACTGATGAGTATATATATAAAATAGTATATTTTCAGCTGCAATAACTTGTATATAATTATATACAATCTCAATAATCTTCTATTCTATAAGAATCTGAAAAGTTATCTGATACTTGAAACTGACTAATAGAACAATTACAGAAGTATAAAATAAATTTTAATAATATAATAAAAATGAAAATCTATAATAAAAATAGTGAGAATGACAAGTCTGATATATCAGAGTTGTAACTTGTAATTAGTTCAGATACAAATAAATATTATAATAATCACTTTTTAATATTCTTAAGAATGTATCTTTTAACATTATTACTTTATTAATTGTGCTGTAAATGTTAAATTTAATACTTTGTAAATTTTGAAATCTACTAATATAGAATAACTATATATATATATATTTGCAATGTATATACATCACAGTATATATATATACATCAAATATTCTATATCTTGTAATATCATTATCATCTATATTTATATATTCAAATCTAGAGTTATTAATACTATTAAAAGATATTTCAATTATGAATTTGCTTATTTAATTAATATAACTGTATTTTATTGATTATATATAGACAGTGTATATATTGAGCACTAGTTGCTCAGATGATTCTTCATTATATATAATTATCTCTATATAGTTAACTAGTGATTACACAATGAGAAGATCAATCATTTCACAGTATATATTGATTTGATATATTATTACTCATCATATCTAGATATATTATATGCTAATCTGTAATAGATAGTCTAGAGTCAATAAAAGCAGTTAGTTATTATACTAATTAATATACTAATCAAGTTGCTGAAATTCATACACATACATACACACATACACACACACACACACACACACATATTCACACACATTCATACACACACACACAAAATTTCCTCAGTTTTGTTTTGTTGTTTATTATTATCTTGATTTTCTTCATTATATGAATATCATTCTGTCTCAATTATTCTGAATTTTCTTATGAAATATACTGTATTAGTGAAGCTGTCTGCTCTTATTATGATAAAATCAATTCATTCACACTGAAATTCTTCATTATCACTTCAATAAATGATAAAATCATTGTCATTGAAGATAGTCTCAGTTCTTCAGCTCTGATATCATTACTCTCTATAATAATTTTTAATTTTAAATCTTCTCAGCAAGTATATTAACTGATTATTTAAAAAACACAGAAAGTTCAACAAATAATTCTCAATGTCAGTATATTAATTCAATATATATTACTTATAAAGAAATCTATTGTCAAATCTGAACTGAATCAGCTCTTCTTATTACAAAAATCCTACAAATTACTTATTTATATTTGAAAATGTGAATATAATAATGCAAAACTACAAACATACTACAACTAAGAGTTAATTTATAAATATAAAATCTTCAATTAAAGAGTAACTCTAATCAGTTTTATATAGATAAAATTCAGAATAAAATCTACTCAGATTGTGAGTTTTTCACTATAAAAGATTTTCTAGAAATCATCACTATCAGATTTGATATATTCTGAAAAAATATTCTTTCTATTATTTCTTCAGTTGATATATTTATTTCTGTTTTAATTATAGAAAAGAATAATGCAGTAATACTCACTTCTGATATTTGAAAGTTAGATTTAAAGAAGTTATTGAGTTTATTTAAGAAAGTGCACTCATCAATCTCAACAACTACAATTATTTATATATATCTTATTATCTATAATAAGTTCAATCATCTCATTGAATAATCACTGAAATCAATAAATGTCAAAGTCAAATTATCAGATATCAAAGTCAAAGAAGAGAATATCTCTATATTAATGATCAAATACAAATATACTTCCTCTGTTGATTTATTCAATCTAAGTTGTATTAAACAAAATCAGCCACTTCAAATCAAAATCAAATTCAAAATCAAAGTTGACAAATCAGAGATAATTAAAATAGAGAAGAATCTATTCAAGTTATTCAAGTTAAAGAAGTTGAAATATAATATAGAATCAGAGACAGAGAAGAAATCTGTAAAGAAGATAGAAGACACTCTGATAAAGATAGATAAGAAAATAAAGAAGAAAATGAAAGATACTGTGATGGAGACAGAGAAGAGTTATTCTAATGAATTTGAAACATAAATAAACTATCTTGGTTTATCTGTAAATGAGATAAGATTTCAGAATCAGTGTTGAGATTGATTAGTAGAATGATTGATAGATTATAGTATACTTTATTATTAATACAAACAATTGTTTGTAAAATCTTCAATCAAAAAATGAATGCTATCTAATCAATTTCTAGATGATTTATAAGCTATCACTTATATCAACTTTTGATCAGATTCTTGTAAACAGAGCTCAGTTACTGTTCTTATAAGAAATCTCACTTCTCACAGATTTTTGACCACTATTTTTACCCCTATTCTTACCTCTATTTTGTTATATACTCAATAGGGTTAGTGAGTTTTGATGACATAAGATAATATAGAGCTAAAATATCTAACCAATAAGCTCTAATTGACTACAAATAAAATGAATATAATTGGAGTGTGTACACTGTAACACTAGTATAAAAAACCTATTTGACACATTTGTCACTATAGGCTGCCGTACAACAGCTGCAGAAACTCCGGCTATCACTATCCCAGCCATTCCTTGCACAATCTGCTGCATATGTCGAGGACACATTCTGCGTATTAATAGCTAGCCATATTAAATCTCACTGGCACCTAGGTTGTCTGGTATAACCGTAGGATTCAACATGCCGGGATAGTAGAACTTCTTTTGTAGATATGTCCATTGACTTTTATTGCCTGGTTCTTGTTCCAGATACTGGGGAATCTCAAGGAAAATAAACCCCATTAAAAACAGGTTCCTTAAGGAGAATCCTCATTTTGATAAGGGACTTCAACACATACAGTGATACAGCCTCAAGTTCTGGGTTAACAAGCCATCAAGCATACATACCAATTGTCATTTCTAGCCCCTCCAACGGCGGCTTATCAATTGGTCGACAGCATACTCCTTGGGCCACACACCAATTGAAACTGGTAGGTAGACCCACCAGCCATCAAAGCCACCTCCCAGGCAAATTGTATGTAGGGCTTTCACATATTCCCAATACTCTGAATAGTAGCCGCACATTTCCCAATCAAGTAAGCCTGTCACCTCAACCCAATCTGCAGGAACATCTGATGGAGATACATTGGGCTTGAGCTCCATGACATTGCGAGGATGAAGGTCGCCGTGCGTCATAACCAACTTATAGTCGGAGATAAGAAACGAACGAATCATCCTCAACCATCCCGTTTCCGTACGCTTTGGATCAGAAGTCAGAAACTGATTGAACTCGGCCACATTTTTAATGGGATGCTCTGCAACCCGTATATCCCTCCTTGCATCCTTGCATCTTCTCGGGATACCACCACCGAGAATGGCGTGGGGTTCATCTGAAGGAGGTGGAGGAAGTGATCTAATGCTGGAAAACATAGATCCTAGTTGTTCCTTGATAGATTCCTTCTGGGCCGGGCTAAGTGTTTTCCAAAGTCGGTCAAGCGGCTCGCCTTCAATTCTGGTCATGAACACAAAACCCCAGCGCCCAGATTGAAGGATTCCGTGTATATCTGGAGACCGAAGTTGGGGAAGTCGCTGCTTGATGTGGTTCATTGTCGGGATGTGGTCGATGTCGATACCGCACCCAGCTTTCATGACACTCTCTGGGCTGATACCGAGTACAACGGTTGACCCAAGTTCCCAGATAATATCACTGTTGACTATTGCTCGATTAAGCCTTTGAATAATTGCGGAGAGACTCTCCGCTGAGAGCTTTTCACCTGGAAGCACATTGTCCGGAGAAAAATTGGTCAAGAGCGGGCTGAG
The DNA here is from genome assembly GCF_000150115.1 of Histoplasma capsulatum G186AR. NCBI lineage: Eukaryota > Fungi > Ascomycota > Eurotiomycetes > Onygenales > Ajellomycetaceae > Histoplasma > Histoplasma capsulatum. The sequence goes on from NW_025544805.1 coordinate 160,923, forward strand.
ACCATGAATAATTGTGGCATCAGAAGGAATTTGTGAAGTTAAGCGGACATCGTGACTCTCCATCTTCGCCATAAGGATTCCCTACCAATGTCAGCAGGTTTTCTGAACAAAGCACTTCAAACAAAGCATCGAAGTTGCGTGGATCCAAACGAGTATTTCGGCCTCAAACTGACCAGGGATGAATCTTAAGATCTCGATGAAGATTTTGGTGGATCTCGCCAGACCAAAATGCTCGGACAATTGGCTGACCTCGGGCCGTGCCAGTGCTGTGCCAAGCCACCGAGGAGCCGCTCGCCGCACACCAATTATTCTTAAATATAAGATCTTGATAGCTGGCATTCGATTATTAGAATAACTACTGTCTGAATTTTAAACATGATGTCGGCGATGAAAAACGCCAGAAGTGGGAAAACAGCGCTCACCACCGACTATAGAGATAGTGAGTGGGTAGGGAGAGGCAACGAAAAGTTGATGATTCCGGGCGCTATCTTGCGGTCGTAGTCAAACATCTTCTCGCTCCGGGGGGTTGGGAGGGTGACAATTGCTGTGACATGAGTTTTTTCAATTAACTTAACTAATAACAATCTAAATACGGCTGTTCAAAGATTCTGGTAGGAACAAAAGCGCGAGCAAGATCTAGTATCCGACCAACATCGGTGGACCCATCTTCCACAAGGCATCCAATGTATTCGATATCATCCATCACTTTCTCAATATCAGCTCCCATTCCTGAAGCATGAAGTATCTCTGCGACAGCAAAGTGGGCCCGAAGAAGTTCAGCTTCGGGGGGCTGGAGGTCACCCTGGGAGCTATCGTCATTGGTGCCGAATCTCACGATTCGATCTTTTGGAAGATTTTGCCGCATTATTGGATCAAAGCGGGGGTATGTTTTGATGCGGTACGTATTAGTTTCCTCCTATGAGCACCGACAATATCAGTACAGTCACTAGCACGCCAGAGAAATCAACAATGCCTACCATCGGTTCGAAAGCCATTTGGAAGCTTCCAAAGTAGCGGTGTAATGGAAAATAGAGACTCAGGCCATTCGATGTGTCATTTATTTTTTTCACTCCAATTATTTTTTGTAAGGATGGGAAACATCGGTACAAAACTTCCCAGCGTTCACTTATATCTTTGGGAGGACCCTACATAAATGTTTTACATCAACATCCCTGACAAGCCGTGAGAGTTGAACTAGTTGGTGAAAAACTCACCTCCTTGGCTGGAAAATAAGCATATGAAAATGGTATGATGTGTGCGACCTCGATTGGTGCTGTTGGCTGCTCGTTAGGGGATCCCATTGTCTCCCAATGGTTACCATCCATAAGTTTTGTGACAAGACATAAGTGGCCATCTCGCTTCAAACAATCGTCACGAAATCGCTTTTCACGGGCAAGCGGGGAAGGGAGTTGCGCTGCCACTGATTCGCGACTTTCTACACGCTTTAAATGGGGAGAGCTGACAACGGAGGACACACGGCTTGACGATTTCACTGGCAGTAATATCAGTAACCGAATAGTATAGTGACACAACTCTAGCGCACTTGTATATTACTGTAAATTCACTTACTGGGAATGAGAAGTCCAGTGCGTAGACTTTCAAAGACTTCAAACAACTTGTCGGGATCGTTGCCACACCGTAAAATGTCATTTGCGATTCTAGTGGCGCCTTCTTGGGGTAGAATGTCAAGGAATGCATTTAAGCATTTGGCTAGCTTTTCGTCCTGGTGCCCTCTTGAAGGGGTGTATGCCTCGATTATACGCTTCACACTGTCGTGGTCTGAGCTGTCACCAAGATTTTCGGTTGAGATGGTGGTTTGTGAGTCTCTTCGACTGGGATGCTGTGAGGTCTTCGGAAGCATTTCGGCGGTTGGATTGGATGTATATGATATTTTTCAGCGAGTCTGGCTCCATTGTAATAGTGGAATAAGATAGCACTATGGCCACTAGGTTATCCATAGCAAAAAGCCAACATAACCATTTGTCAAATGGTTGCGCTCATAGCGATATATATACCCGTGGGCATGGCCACCCAACCCACCATCTATGTAACAATAGTTGGATAAACGCTTAGAGAATAGTTTTTGTCGGCTCCGTCATAGATCATTAGTGCGTCTTAGTGTTCGGCCGGAAAAACTTTTCACCAACCATCTCATCTAGTGTGGGTAACTATAATTTTTGATGAGGTTACTACGCGGTATGCCCTGTTTTCTGGGGCAGCCTTCCCTTCAATGGCAATCGAGGATGGTACCAGCTTCTGTCTCCTTGTTGGCTTGTAGCACTAATGATACGCCGAATATACGCACGCCGTCGGGTTAGGATCCATGAGGGGGAAATTTTTGGGGCAACTTGCCGTCCAATGCATTGAATTGCTTTGACGATTGCTGTAGAGCAAGGCGGGGAGAATAAGCATATTCTCAATATACAGCGCGGTAAATGAAGTCCGCAGGGAACTTCTCAGAACAGCAGCACCATGATTGGCTGGAGAGGCCCTCTCATGCGCAAAAGGCCAACGGCGCAACGCTGACCCCTCGGGATCCCGTTTCCCCACATGAAAATCCGCTGCTGTGGATGCCAGGTTGCTAAAGACTAGAGAACGCCTCACTTCGTTTAAGAAGAGGAGGTGGCGAGCGACTACAGCTGGTCTTCAATGATCAAACTCCTCAAGCAACAAATCTTGTATACATTCCGAAAAGGAAAGAAAAGATAAAGAAATTTGGGTTTTTCGGGGTGAAGTTATGGCACCCGTTTTTGACTTCATCGTGGTTGGCAGTAAGATTACCAATTCAAGCCTCTGGTAACTAACAGTTTGAGCTGAAATCGGGAAACGTAGGTGGCCCGGCTGGCAGCGCTGTTGCATCTGGGCTTGCTCGTGCTCGTGCGAATCCAACAGTCCTGCTTCTCGAAGCAGGCGATAATCTCGAGGATAGGAACCTACGCGTCGATGGGCAACGATGGTTGACCTTTCAAAACAAGAATATGAACCGGGGTTATAAAACTGTACCCCAGGAGTACTGCAATAACCGCGAACTCGATTACTCTCGTGGACGCGGGGTCGGAGGCTCCAGCGCCATCAACTTTGGTGTCTACAGCCTTGGTGCCCGGGATGACTACGACGAATGGGCGAAGATCGTAGGTGATGATGCCTTTAACTGGGATCACATCCACGCCCGATTTAAGGAGCTTGAGACGTTCCACGGGGAGGTTCCAGCCGGAGTTGATAAAAAATACGCTGCTCCAAAAGCTGCGGACCATGGCACAACGGGTCCCCTCCACGTCGGATATGCTGCAGAATGGGAGAAGGATCTTGTGCCCACGCTTGACATTTTTGAACAGGCTGGATTTCCACTCAACCCAGACCACAACTCTGGTAATCCAATTGGCATGTCTGTGCTGATCAATTCGGCACATAAGGGTCTGAGATCCACTGCAAAAGATTTATTAAAACGCCAGGCACAGAACCTGACAATAATCGCTAATTCACCTGTCCAGCGTCTCCTTTTAGAGGACAAAAAGGCAGTAGGAGTAGTAGCGAATGGCACCCGATGTAAGAACCTGCTCTGTGGAATGCTTGGTTCCCAAATAAACACAGCTATGGACCAGCTCATGAGCTAACGTTATAGACCTGGCCTCTAAAGAGGTCATCCTCTCAGCAGGCGCACTGGACACGCCGAAGATTCTGATGCACTCAGGTATCGGCCCAAAGGGACAGTTGGAAAAATTCGACATTCCCGTCATGCTTGATGCTCCTGCCGTCGGCCAAGGTCTTCGAGATCACTACTTCATTCCACTCATCAACACGGTGGCTAGCACCAATAATGATCGACGGGCTTTCTACGGCAATAAAAAAGTCATGGACGAAGCCTTGGAACAATGGAAGCGCGATGCCACGGGCCCGTGGTCCAAATTCTCCTGCGAATGCGGCATAGGCTGGTTCAAGATCGACGGACTCACGCAGACGAAGGAGTTCGAAGACCTCCCCTCTGAGGAGCAGGAGTACCTTCAAAAAGAAACCGTCCCGCATTACGAAATCTTCACTCACTTTCCCATCCATTGGTTCGTCCCGGATTTCCCAGACTCGGCTCTCGATTATACCTGTCTGCTTGTTTTCCTATACAACGCCCAGGCCCGTGGCGAGGTTACATTGCAATCTTCGGATCCAAACGAGCCTCTGCGCATGGATCCAAAATTCCTCTCCCACCCCTTTGATCGTCGTGCTGCAATTTATTCACTCCGTGATGCATTCCGCATTGCAAAACATCCTACTTATATCAAGGATAGGTTGGCGGAGTTAGCTGCGCCCAAATCTAACTCTGACGAGGATCTCTTGGAATATTGGAAGCAGAATATCTCGTCCAGCTGGCATATGATATGTACCGCCAAGATGGGCAAGGCTGGAGATGTCGATGCAGTTGTCGATTGTGATTACCGCGTCATGGGTATCGATGGTCTTCGCGTGGCAGATATGAGTGTGATCCCTGTGTTAGTGAGCGGGCATATCCAAGCCGCAGCGTATGTGACTGGTGATACTTGCGCGGAAAAGCTCATCAAAGAATATAATCTTGCATGAGAAGTCAATGGAAATATATTGGCTGAGGCGGGGCTAGCTCCGATTGTTACTTCCATCGGTAATGAGCTGTCTGGTTATTGATCGACACTGAGCTATGAGCTACATCTCTCGGGCTGAGCTCCTGGATACGTTGGATATTCATACTGTCACCATTGTGTATTATCCCTTCGTCTGGCCGCTAGGCACAATTAGCGCATTTTTTTAGTGTGTACATTAGTGTATTAAAAGCACAAAATCTACTGGATTAGATGAGAGATTGGCTGTATTGGCATGTTTTTATATAATTTATGTAATCTATTTGATCTAGCCCTAATTAAGATATAGAATGGAACTCCTGCCAACATCTGCTCTTCAAACAGAGAGAAATATTATTACATACAGCACAATCAGATCTTGTTCTTGGAGTTCTATCTTTATTCTCTTCTGTTCTCTTTCTTTTGTACTGACACCAAGCACAAGTTTGAGTGGATGACAGAGAAATCTGATGATGATTCAGATCTGAATTTAATCAAATAGAAGATAGTGAACTTGAAAACTCAAAGAGTTGATGATAGAGCTGCTGACAAAATTGAATATAAGAAAGAGTAGTAGTGCCAGTGCTAGTGCCAGTGCCAGTGCCAGTGTCAGTGCCAGTGCCAGTAGCTAGTTGATGAAGAATATAAGCATTCACAATAGAATGATCAATAATTCAGTACAGAATTGTCAACCAGATGCAATTGATGAGTATATGAGTCTTATAGAAAGCTCTATACTGATTTGCTAGGTCAATCCCATTTATATTATGATTATAATCATCAATAATAGTAGGAATCTTCACTGCTTTTTGTCAATTATCTCTAAATATTCTCTGAATTTGAGATTCATTAGTAGATGTCTTTTCTGAGCATTTTCTGACACATTCAACAAAGCTGTCTGGCAGATGAATTGTAGACAGTAGTAATACTATATTATTATCTTTCTATTCAAGACAGAGAACTTTATTTTGAGAAATAATACACAGAGTATTGAAGGGAATGTGAGCAGATAATTCAGAGCTTTTCAATTCTTGTAGAAAAGATGATAGATTGACAGAATGAGTAGTTCCACAGACTTCAATTCCTTGCTTTCAAAGATAATGAAATAGAGCAATAGAGGTGAAGTAGTTATTTATATAAATTGAATAGCCAGCAATCTCTTTACTGTTGTTCAACTTTAGATATTGCTTGAAGCTCTGCTGCTCAGAGCTCTGCTGCTGATCAGAATGCTACTGATCAGAGCTCTGCTGCTTGAAGCTCTGCTGCTTGAAGCTCTGCTGCTTGAAGCTCTGCTGCTTGAAGCTCTGCTGCTTGAAGCTCTGCTGCTTGAAGCTCTGCTGCTCAAAGCTCTACTGCTCAAAGCTCTGCTGCTGCTCAGAGCTCTGCTGCTGATCAGAGTACTGCTGATTGAGATGCTGCTGATCAGAGTGCTGCTGATTGAAGTGCTGCTGCTCAAAGCTCTGCTGCTCAGAGCTCTGCTGCTGCTTGAAGCTCTGCTGCTGATCAGAGTGCTGCTGATTGAGATGCTGCTGATTAAGATGCTGCTGATTGAGATGCTGCTGATTGAGATACTGCTGATTGAAATGCTGCTGATTGAGATGCTGCTGATTGAAGTGCTGCTGATTGAGATGCTGCTGATTGAGATGCTGCTGATTGAAGCTCTGCTGCTGATTGAGATGCTGCAAGAATACAGGCAGCTATTCAATCAATTCCATCACAAGAGATTCAGTCTTGGTTAATTCTGGAGTCTGGAACATTGTACTTATGTGGAGATTATCATGAGACATGGAAAAGGTTAGACTGACTGCTGAAACCATGAATTATATATTTGATTTGATTTGATTTGATTTCAGTTCATTTCTTGACATGATTTTAGTGAGATCAGAATCAGAATGAGAGTGTAAAGTGACTAGAATTATCAAAACATGAGTGAAATAAGATTAAAAAATCTTGATATTTCATGTAAAGTGACTGACTATCAAAAGTAAGAATATGATTTGAAATTGATTATAATTTTAACTCAAGTTTGATTCCATTCTGATGATTATATAATACATCAATCTGATAATATAATTGATAAAGATATTACCTCTATCTTACTTAGTGCTGCTGCTAATCTATCCACTGCTGCTAATCTATCTATCACTGCTAATCTATTATCACTGTCAATCTATCTATCACTGCTAATCTATCACTGCTAATCTATTGCTGTCAATCTATCACTGCTAATCTATCACTATCAATCTATCTATTATTATTAATCTATCTATTGCTGCTAATCTATCACTGCTAATCTATTGCTGCTAATCTATTACTGCTAATCTATTGCTGTCAATCTATCTACCACTGCTAATCTATATAGAGTAAATTATAATTTCATTTAATTTTATTTTGTAAAAATTTAGACTGACTGTGTAACTGTGTATGAAACTGAGACTAAAATTTTCCTCAGTTTTATTATCAAATATTTTAGTTCTGATCTTATATAGTGTTTTATAAATTAGTCACTTTACACTGTTTATATTATAACTCTAGTTTTATTTCACTGTTTATAAAAAATATTAAGTTCTGAATACTGTTTTTATCTTTATTTCTGAATTACAGTTCCATTTGATCTCATTTTATAATATAATATTAAATGAGACTGTGATTTATTCATAATTACATAATTTATATATTATTACATTGAATGATGTCTAATTATACTGTGAGTGTTATCAAATATCATTATCTTTTTTAAAGTCAACAACAGAAATATCATTATATATCTGTAGATATATTAAAAATTTAAAAAAAAAAACAAAATAAACATCTGAGAATATTAATGAAAAAAAACAAAAATCTTCTGTAAAAAAAAAATAAAAAATAAATAAAAAATACAAAAAAAATGAAAAATATAAACAAATAAAACAAAATTTATTTCATCAGTCTATAGTTGTCAAAAAATTTACTTCTCAATTTTTGAATGATTTCCATAATCAATCTAGTATCTCTCACAGTGAGAGTTATTTACTTATAATGAATCATGATCTTAAAATCATCTGTGAAATAATTAGTGAGATATTGTTATATTTGTTTTTATATAATATTATACACTCAAAAAGTGTGATTAAAATTGTCTCTGCAGTGACTTGAAGAGTATTGAAAACAGAATATTGAAAACAATACTGATCTTCATTAATCTTCTAAATAAAATATATAAATATAACTTTAAAGAAAATGAAATCTTCTGACTTCTGATAGTAACAGATCTCACAGATAGCCTCTAATCTTATATCAGTATCTAGTGTTATCAAAAAGCATTACTTTGATAATTTCATACTCTGCTTATTTATTTTTTTCATATAAGAGTGGGAATTGTGCATCTTCCACACAGCACAGTGAGTATTGAAATACTGCTTATAATGATGAGCTCAGACTGCTTTCTACTTTATCACTTACTGTTTATATACTGTTTTATAGACAGCAGCAGTTGTTGGTATAATCCTCTGATGAGAAATACTCTTATTATAAGTTATTTTTTTACTTGAGAGAGAGGGAGGATGTTGAGTGCAGAGAATGAATGTATAGATTTCAGAGAGAGAAGGATAGAGATTTGTAGTGCTGAATTTGCTAGATAGAATCAAATAATTAATCAATATTCATTAGTAAGAAAACATTGAAATATTTATATTGCTTTTAATAGTTAATATACTGATACAGAATTATGATGAATTGAAGAGAAAAAAGAGAAAGAATCAAGAAAAAAAAAACATCTGTAGATATTAATCTGAGAGATTATATTTACAAATAATCTCTACAGCAATACAGAAGTATTTCATCTATATCAAATCATAATATAATCTGTATAGCAACTGCATGTATGTGATATCAATAAATATCTCATCTATATCAAGCTATAATATAATCTGTATAGCAACTGTATGCATGCAATATCAACAAGTATTTTATCTGTATCAAATTATAATATAATCTGTATGACAACTGTATATATATAATATTAACAAGCAGCACAAAAATATAAACAGTATTGCTATAAGATATATAATTTTCCATAATATATAGCTGTAGATTTTTTTTTCTTCTTGAATTTTTTGATATATCTCTGTTCTTCTCATTATATTTCTGTGCAGATATTGTTTTGTAAAAAGTGTATATTTTTTTCCAAACAAATCTTCATCATCACAATCAGAATATGTTTTTCTTCCTCTCTTCTTCACTGAAAATATGTCTGTCTCTCTTTTTAAGAAACATTTGATGGCTCTGTATATCATCAAGATATATAAACATCATCATCATTTTGAAGAGAAAGAGAAAGAAGTCTTCAAGTGTGAAGAAACTGACTATAAAATATATTATATTATCTTGAAAAAACTCTGCAATGAAGTAGATTAATAATAATCTTGAATAATACTTCTACTGAATTTTGACTAATAGTATAAAAGAATTAATACTGATGATTTGATATGTGAGAAGTTGAAGAAGAAAATAGTGAAGTTACTGATGCAGCAGCACTGAGATCAGAAGTGCTTATGAGAATGATTTGAAATTAAAATGAAAAGAAAGAGAGCTGAAAAAATAGCAGCTGTGAAAAAGCACTATCAGAAGAAGATTGAAGATATATTTATTTATAAAATAAAGAAACTCAAGCTGATAGATTGTATTTTGAATATATTTATTAATAATACTTTTTGATAACAGCTCTGTGATCTAATTGATTAGCAGATTTCTGAAGAGAATCAGAGGATTAAGATTTTATTTAGATTTTATATACACTCAATAATTCAAAATATTAAGAAGATAATATTGCTTTCTGAGTATACTAATCTGCTTGCTGCAGAGATAGAATCTGAAACAGCAGATTAGAAAATATATAACTTTGAAGTATAAATAAATCTGATGAAAAGAGAGAAGAGTTCTTTCTTATCTGAAAAGATAGTAGAGAAGAGTTTTGAGATAATTGTTTTCTCTGATGAGAAGAAGAAGAAGAAGAAAAAGAAGAAAGAGCAGAATTGAATTGTAAAGAATAAAGAGAAGTAGAAAAAGAAGAAGAAGCAGAATAAAAAGAAAGAGAAGAAGAAAGAGAAATGATAAAAGAAAATTTTTTTTTACAGAGTTTTTTAATACTTTTATTAAATTAATTGTATTATTATAATGATCAAAAATTTGAAATTTTATTTGATATTTCACTTTATAAAAATTCTTTATTGTGAGAATATATCATCATAGAGACATTACACTTATGATATATATATATATATATACTTATAATTCTTGTACATTATTTGATGTCATATATATGACTTTATATATAATATCTGTAAACAACAAAAGATGATATATTTATACTATAGAATTATAATAAATAAACTTTTCAGTAGCTATAAAATTTAATAATTTTTTTAATATTTTAGTAATTGTTATTTTATATTTTGTTGCATTGTATTGTATTTGTTGTTAATTATAAATATATTTAACTAGTCTTCTAATCAATTAGAGTAGATTATTGGAAAAAAAGTAGTAAAAATTTCAATAGATTTTCTAATATTATTATTTTAACAATTTATTTTACTTATACTTTTCTATTATTTATATCATTATAATAACTTTATTCATCACTGAATCAAGAAATTCATCATCTTCTTTAATGAAAATTGAAGATCTTATAGAAATAAGAGTGAATCAAAAGATTTATATTATTTATAAATTCTTGTAAGATGATCTCTTTCAAATCTGATGAATATATATATTCTTTTTTCTTCAAGATAATAAACAATACAATCTATAAAAAAGTCAGTATAGACAATGAGAAGATATATGAAAAAACTTTCAATAAATTGCAGTCAAGATTACTGAAGAGCTATTTCTTCACTGTAATTATTACAACTTCATACAGAAACATTTATTATAAAGTGAATATAATTCAGAAGAAATCATACAACATCTGAAATCTATTGATTATCTACAGCTTAGAAAAAAATATCAGAATATTTGAAATGAATTGATAAGTACATCATTTACTCTCACTAATGATAACAATATTTAATAACACTCATGTACTATTTTGCAGAAAAACATGTGAAAATGATAATAAATCAATTCTGATTTTGTAATTTCAACTCTTTTATCTAACAACTTTTGTAAACAACTTCTATATCTATATATATCTCTGAATCTTCTACTGTATACTGTTGAAAACTCAGAATTCTGAACTCTGCTGTAAATACTGAATTCATATATTTAAATTTCTCATTGATCTAATCTCTGCTCCTCTCTTGATATTCATTATAATAATAATATACAACAATTTAAACTTATATTGAAAAAATAACAGAAGATATCACTGACAGTGAATGCATGAATAAATATCAATAATCTCTTCTTTTTAAACACTGTTTGTTATTTCATTGATGAAGATTGAAACTATAAAAAGAAATTAATTAACTTTGAATCATTGAAGAGCAGTTATACAGATGAGTATATGATGAAGATTCTAATAATAATTATTAAAAATGATTTCTGAGATATTTTATCAGTACTTCTTGCAATCACAACAGACAATACAGCAAACAACTTCACTATAATACAGAGTCTGAAGTAAAAACTGATATTGTATAGATGAAATAATAAATATAGATATATTTCATATATTATATATATTATACAGCTTATTGTGCAAGTATTGATCAAAGTATTAAATATTGAATCTAAAAACACAGAACTGATCAGTTGTTTTGATGAAAATGATATTGAAATTGATACTCAAGTCATATTTTCATTGACTCTTAGCAAGATAATGATATTTAATAATACTCTGATGTAAATTGATCAATTTTCTAATTATATTATTCTCTTTTTTAGATTTGTTATATTGTCAATACAATCAGCACCTCTCTCAAACAACAGCAGCAATTTCATAATATTCAAATCACACACAGCTCAACTCCTCTGCTTAATATAATATAAAATATTTGAATATAATAAAATTCTATCTATAAGATGATAGTTCAAGCACTTCAATTAAAAAATGCTGTAAATCATTGAGTTCAGAATTTCAAATAAGAGAAGATTTATACTCTGAAACTTTCTGAATCAGAGTAAACACAGTTAAAATATATTATTGAGCTGTTGTATATCTTTTACACAACAACAAAGACTGTATCTATTACAGTTATATTAATGATGCAAGCTGTTTGATGAATATACAACAGATTATTTACTTATCTGAAAACTCAGATAATCTGTATATAAAAAGAATAATTTTAAAATACTACTATTTCTTCAGTAATTAAACAAGCTTGAGACAAATTTGTAGAATATTATATCAGAATAAATCAGTCATTTACTGATTACTATACTGTTGCTGCTGTACTTGATTTTTTATATTAAATCAATATATATACTTCAGAGGATTAAATCAAGAAAAAATGATAAATCTATATTAATATAATTTGAATATACTACAATAACAACTATCAATAATATAAATAGAAGAATATATAAATTGAAAAGTCCATGAATCATGATTCTCTGATTGATAATTTTTTTTCATAATACTCAATATAATATTAGTATTAATCTGTTACTAATACTGTTTAAGAATTTGCACTTATTGATTGTCTCAGAAAATCTGATAAAATGAAATATTTGCAACACTGAATTCAACCACTATCTACACAATAATTCTGTTAATATTAAAGGAAAATCTATTCTGAATCTATAAAGAATAATCAGTAGTTAGTATCTAATAATAGCAATAATGATATATAATATTCTGGCAATTTCATTGACAGAAGTTGATATAAAGAGAAAGTTTAACTCAAGTTGAAATATTTATCATTATCATCATAATCAATTGCAAGAAGAAACTGTGAAGAAATTGATGATGATTAAATATGAAAAAGAAAAAGAAATTGTTGATAAGAATAATATTGTAATGAAATACTCTTTCAATGATACAGTGAAGAAAAAAATTGACTGAGATTATATATAGTATGAATAAGTTTATAAGTGTTATTAATGATTGTTATCAATTATACATGTATTACATAATCATCAGAACAGAATCAAATTTGAGTTAAAATAATAATCAGTCTCAGATTATATTCTTATTTTTCATAGTCAGTCACTTTATATGAAATATCAAGATTTGTTAGTTTCATTCTGATCATGTTAGACTCAAATCTGATTCTTTTACACTTTATTTCTGAAAATTTTAATCTCTTTACACTCTTATTTTAATTCTGATTCCACTGAAAATCACATCAAGAAATGAACTGAGATCAAATCAAATCAAATCAAATGTGAAATTCATGATTCCATCAGTCAGTCTAAAGATAGCTCTATTCTTTTAATTCAAAGATTTTATATCTCTGTTTAATTGATTTCTAAGGCATTTTAACTGTATATTTGAATTGTTCAAAAAATCTGTAACAGACATGCTATTGATTAAGCAGATACTACTGATATTGCAGATTAAACTGTTTATATTATCTACACAGTTTATATAATCTATTTCAATAGCAATATCAATGAACTTGACACTATTCTGATAACAGTTTATAAATTGATTAAAAAAAGAAAGAGAAAAAAAATTAGAAGAAGAGATTATATAAGAGGATTCTTATAGACAAGAGAATTGAAGTGAAAGAAATATTGAAGATTATACTCTGAAGAAGTATGAAATGAAAGAATTATTAGAGTATTAAAATATATATAATTGTAAAATGAAATTATAAGAAGATGTGAAAGAACTTTATAAATATATATGAGTATATAAATATATAATAGAGAGTTGATTGTGTAAGTTAACTATTAATAAATACTAATTTATCACATTATCTCTCTCTACTGAAATGAGTGAGAATTTGTAGATATTGAGTACAGCAGTGTTCTTTATAATAGATACAGATTTTCAGATTGAATAATTGTATTCTATTTATTTAATAAAATATTCATGATAATGATAATTGATTCTGTTATTGAAAATTGCTTCAATTTTCTATTTGAGTTCATTGTTTTTTTTTATAATGACAGATGATTGTCAGTTGAAGATTTTTTATGAGAAGAATAGATTCTCAGCTGTGAATCAGAGTAGATTTATATAAAAAATATTATAAATATCAGATAGAATATTCAGTTGATAGTTGTGAATATCTAGTACTTCTATTACTGTATATTTAATATAATGATAATTCAGTATATATAAAAAGCAGTCTGTTTTTATATTTTTAAGATTCAATCAGATTTTATTCTCTATACTGTAATAGATTACAGAATTTTTTCTAATATTTACTTAATTTTTATAGTTCTATTGAATACTAATTATTGAAGCTTCAATTTATTTACAGATTTTTTTGAGTTTACTAATTATATTCTCTGCTGTTTATACAGAGTTGTGAATATATATAATCTTTTGAGAGATTTCAGAGTAGACTGACTGTGTGACCATGCATGAAACTGGGATCAAATTTTTCCTCAGTTTCATTATTAAATATCTTAGTTCTGATCTCATATAGTGTTTAGCAAATTAATCACTTTACACTGTTTATATTATAAATCTAGTCTCAGATTATGTTTTACTAATAAATTAGTGATTCTGATCTCATTTGATTCCATTTTACAAAATGGAATCAAATGGGATCATGATTTACCCTATATAGATTGGCAGTGATAGATAGGTTGGCAGTGGTAGATAGATTGGCAGCGGTAGATAGGTTGGTGGTGATAGATTAGCAGTGATAGATTAGCAGTGATAGATTAGCAGTGATAGATTAGCAGCAATAGATAGGTTGGCAGTGGTAGGTAGGTTGGCAGTGGTAGGTAGATTGGCGGTGATAGATTAGCAGTGATAGATTAGCAGTGATAGATTAGCAGCGATAGATTAGCAGTGATAGATAGGTTGGCAGTGGTAGGTAGATTGGCAGCGGTAGGTAGGTTGGCAGTGGTAGGTAGATTGGCAGTGGTAGGTAGGTTGGCGGCGATAGATTAGCAGTGATAGATTAGCAGTGATAGATTAGCAGCGATAGATTAGCAGCAATAGATTAGCAGTGATAGATAGGTTGGCAGCGGTAGGTAGATTGGCAGTGGTAGGTAGGTTGGCGGTGGTGGGTAGATTGGCAGCGGTGGGTAGGTTGGCAGCAGCACTAAGCAAGATAGAGGTAATATCTCCACCAATCATATCATCAGATTGATGTATTATATAATCATCAGAATGGGACCAAACTTGAGTCAAAATCATGATCAGTCTCAGATCATGTTCTGATTTTGATAGTCAGTCACTTTACATGAAATATCAAGATTTTTTAGTTCCATTTCACTCATGTTTTGATAATTCTAGTCACTTTACACTCTCATTCTGATTCTGATCCTACTAAAATCATGTCAAGAAATAGACTGAAATCAAATCAAATCAAATCAAATGTGTAATTCATGATCTCAGCAGCCAGTCTATTTCAGAGAAGTTCAGAATCTCTAAATTATAACTATATAAAAGAAAGAATGAGTTTATATCTGTTGTAGCAGAATTTTGACTATTTATAGTAATCTCAGTATATAACAGCAGATTGCTTCAGTCATTTTGTATATAGTTATAAAATTTTTAGAAAATATTCTTAACTATCTATATTATTCTCTCAGTAGCTTCATTGATCTCTGAGTGATATACTGTTGACAATTTTTATTTAATTCTTAGTAGCTGATATATACAAGTTTAAAATATACTTACAAACTGACTGTCTCTATCTAATATAATAAATAAAAACAAACTGTGTATACAATAGAATGAACTTCTGATAAAAATATTTGTAATAACTTCAGTGTTTATTTTATCACAGAGCTGCAGTATTACACTCTTACTAAGTTAATTGATAATGACTAAGATATTTATAAAATCTTCATTTTCAGATAAAAAAACTGTAAAATTAATGATTATATTATATCAAGTTTATTCAGAGATAGATAGAAGTTTCAGTATTTTTTTTAATATTTATACTATACTGTCACTGAACTGCAGTAATTACAGTTGTATATAAATCAATATATATTCTTCAATATATTCAGTCAGTAGAATTTTTGAATAATAATACTGTATATAATTTTACACTCTGAGTATCTGATTATTAATAAGTTATAAATTTCTTATATAATCTATATTTGTAGAGATTCTGAATCAGAGACTCATCATCTATTTCAGAAGTATAAGCAGTTGTTATTATTAATTGAATATACTGAGATATCTATTTTTGAGTATACATCTGCAGAGAATCAGAGTGTTTTATTTTATACAGTTTTAATAATCTATTGTCAGAATTTATCTGTTTCTACTACTTATTTTTATTACTTTTTAAATGAGAAGTTTTGAGTTCAGAACTAATTAATATATATATAGAGTTTATCTGATTATATAAAACTCTTCATAATCACAGAGTCAATTAATTAATATTCTCAATACTTTCATCTGTTGTCTAGATTATTGAAGAATATATTTTATTTTCAGTAGAATAGAGCATCTGTAAAAATGTTCTCTGTCTCTGATTGATAATGAATTGTAAATGAGAAACAGTTAAAAAACAGCAATCAGTATATATATCTCTCTGTAAGTTTATAAATGATTATGAAGTATTCTAGATTTTTATAATCAGTGATGATCTTGAACTTCTCTACATTCACAAGCTTGAATTCTCATTTTTTAAGATATTGTATGATTATCAGAAGCTTCTTGTTATAGATTTTATAATTGTATTCAGCAGACAATATTTTCTTTGAAATAAAAATACAGAATTGCAGAATATCTTTATTATTATATTATATCAATACTTCATTTATTATATATTCTGAGATATCTATTTTAAGAATTGTATACTTATCTGAGTTGAATGATTGCAGTATTGAAGCAGTTGTGAATATATACTTCAACTTTTTGAAAACAGTATCTACTTTGATAATTCATTGAAATACAGTATTCTTTTATATTAAATTTATTAGTGATTGTATGATATTCAAGAAGTTCTTGATAAATCTTCAGTAGAAATTAATGAATTCTAGAAAACTTCTAGTTTCTTTTACTGAGATAGATATTTCTCAATTAAGAATTGTTTTTATCTTTTTAGAATTCATTTGTATATCTCTTTCAGCTTCAATGATGAATTCTAGATAGATTATAGATTTGATTTCAAAGTTATACTTATCAATATTCACTTATAATTCTACTTCTTGTAAATGATTAAATACTTGTTATATATACTTGTGATGTTCAATGAGCAATTCATCAGTAAAGATCAGAATATTATTTATATATACTAATATAATCTTATTAAGTAGATCTTATAGAGCTCAGTTGATATATTTCTGAAATATACTGAAGATATTTACTAATTTAAAAAGAGTCACTGTTCATTTATATAATCTGTAATATATATAAAAAATGATTAATTATTTATTATTTTTGTTGATTCTTATCTTATAGAAGACTGCAGAAATATTAAACTTTATAAATTATTTTATTTTTTCTATTTATTTGAGTATTTCATTGATGAGCAGAAGAGAATATCAGTTTTTTTATGTAATTTTATTGAGTTCTCAATAGTTAATATAGAATTATAGACTTTTATCTAATTTCTTTGTAAATAGTACAGATGCTGCAGCAGATGAGTTGTTAATATAAATAAAGCTTTTATTCAGTAATTCATTGAGTGTTTTTTATAGAATAAGAAGCTTATTATATAATATACTGTAAAGAGAGTAGACTGACTGTGTAATCATATATGAAATTGAGATCAAATTTTTCCTCAGTTTCATTATTAGATATCTTAGTTCTGATTTCATATAGTGTTTAGTAAATTAGTCACTTTACACTGTTTATATTATAAATTTAGTTTCAGATCATATTTTACTAATAAATTAATGATTTCAGTTCCATTTGATTTCATTTTACAAAATGAAATCAAATGGAATTATAATTTACTCTATATAGATTGGCAGTGATAGATTAGCAGTAATAGATTAGCAGTGATAGATAGATTGACAGCAGTAGATAGATTGACAGTAGTAGATAGATTGACAGCAATAGATTAGCAGTGATAGATAGATTAGCAGCAATAGATTAGCAGCAATAGATTAGCAGCAATAGATAGTGATAGATTAGCAGTGATAGATAGATTAACAGCAATAGATTAGCAGTAATAGATTAGCAGTGATAGATTAGCAGTGATAGATAGATTGATAGTGATAGATAGATTGATAGTAGTTAGACTGACTGTGTGACTGTGTATGAGACTGAGACTAAAATTTTCCTCAGTTTCATTATCAAATATTTTAGTTCTGATCTCATATAGTGTTTTGTAAATTAGTCACTTTACACTGTTTATATTATAACTCTGATCTCATTTCACTGTTTATAAAAAATATTAAGTTCTGAATACTGTTCTTATCTTGATTTCTGAGTCACAGTCTCATTTGATTCCATTTTACAATATAATATCAAATGAGACTGTGACTTACTCATAATTACATAATCCACATGTTATTACATTGAATGGTGTCTAGTTATGCTGTGAGCATTATCAAATATTATTATCTTTTTTAAAGTCAACAACAGAAATATCATTATATATCTATAGATATATTAAAAATTAAAGAAAAAACAAAACAAACATCTGAGAATATTAATGAAATAAAAAAAAAACAAAAATCTTCTGCAAAAAAATAAAAAACAAATAAAAAATACAAAAAAAAATGAAAAATATAAATAAATAAAATAAAACTTATTTCATCAGTCTATAGTTGTCAAAAAATTTACTCCTCAATTCTTGAGCAATTTCTACAATCAATCTAGTATCCCTCACAGTGAGAATCATCTGTCTACAATGAATCATGATCTTAAGACCATCTGTGAAATAATTAGTGAGATATTGTTATATTTATTTTCATATAATATCATACACTCAAAAAGTGTGATCAAGATTGTCTCTGCTGTGACTTGAAGAGTCTTGATAACAGAATACTGAAAGTGATAATTCTCTCTCTCAATCTTCTGAACAAGATATATAAACACAGTCTTAGAGAAAATAAGATCTTCTGACTTCTGATAGTATTGAATCTCATGAATAGCCTCTACTCTTATATCAACATCTAATATTATCAAAAAGTATTACTTTGATAATTTCATACTCTGCTTATCTACTTTTTTCATATGAGAGTGGGGGTTGCACACCTTCCACACAGTATGATGAGCATTGAAATGCTGCTTATGATGATGAGCTCAGACTGCTTCTCACTCTGCCACTTGCTGTTCAAATGCTGCCTTGCAGACAGCAGCAGTTGTTGGCATAACCCTCTGATAAGAAATATCCTTATCATAAGCTATTTTTTTGCTGAGAGAGGGTTAAGCACAGAGAATAAACATGTAGATTTCAGAGAGAGAAGGACAGAGACTTGTGGCACTGAATTTGCTAGATAGAATCAAATAATTAATCAGTATTCATTAGTGAGAAAACATTGAGATATTTATATTGCTTTTAATAGTTAACATACTGATGCAGAATTATAATGAATTGAGAAGAAAAGAGAGAAAGAACTAAAAAAAAAAAAACATCTGTAGATATTAATCTGAAAGATTGTATATACAAATAATCTCTACAGCAACAAAGAAGCATCTCATCTGCATTGAGTCATAATATAATCTGTATAGCAACTATATGTATATGATATCAACAAGTATCTCATCTGTATTGAGCCATAATATAACCTGTATAGCAACTGTATGCATGCAATAGCAACAAGCATGCCATCTGCATTGAGCTATAATATAACTTATATAGCAACTGCATGCATATAATATCAATAAGCAGTACAAAAATACAAACAGTATTGCTATAAAATATGTAATTTTCTATAATATATAGCTGTAGATTTTTTTTCTTCTTGAATTCTTTGATATATCTCTATTCTTTTCATTATATTTCTGTGCAGATATTGTCTTGTAAAAAGTGTATATTTTTTTCCAAACAAATCTTCATCATCACAATCAGAATATGTTTTTCTTTCTCTCTCTCTGCTGAAAACATGTCTGTCTCTCTCTTCAAGAAACATTTGATGACTCTGTGTATCATCAAGGCATGCAAATACTGCCATCATCTTGAAGAGAAAAAGAAAGAAGTCTTCAAATGTGAAGAGACTGACTGCAAAACATACTATATTGTCTTGAAAAAACTCCATAATGAAGTAGATTGATAATGATCTTGAATAATGCTTTTGCTGAATTTTAACTAATAGTATAAAAGAATTAATACTGATAATCTGATGTGTGAGAAGTTGAAGAAGAAAGTAGTAAAGTTGCTGATGCAGCAGTGCTGAGATCAGAAGTACTTATAAAAATGATTTGAGATTAAAATAAAAAGAAAGAGAGCTGAAAAAATAATGACTGTGAAAAAGTACTGTCAGAAGAAGATTGAAGATGTGTTTATCTGTGAAGCAAAGAAGTTCAAGCTGATAGATTGTATTTTGAATATATTTATTGATAATACTTTTTGATAATGACTCTATAATCTAATTGATTAGCAGATGTCTGAAGAGAATCAGAGAATTGAGATATTGTTTAAATCTTGTATATACTCAATGATTCAAGACATTGAGAAGACAGTGTTGCTTTCCAAATTGTATAGCAGTCATCTCATCAAACAAACATGGATCTTCAATTAAAATCACCCTTGAGAAGGAGACAGATTGGAGAGAGATTATCACTCTTTTGAAGGAGTTATATAAGGAGAAGATGAGCAGATTTAGCATTGAGATTACCACCTCTTTTAATCTTCTTGATATCTCAACTCTATCCTCAAACACCTCTGTAATACACAGTTCTGCAGCTTTCATTGGAGTGTCGGATTCACAATTAACAACCCAGACATTGGCATCAAAAAGAGCATTAGATGTCAAAGAAGAAGTAATCTCACCACCTGCCAAATCCCCTCTCTATCATCCTGCCAAATCCCCTCAAATTCATGAAATATCCGATGATGAAAAGCTGCCGCCTATGTGTACAAGATCCACGGCCACTAGCCAGCAGCTGAAGGAGGCTCAAAATCAACAGTCAAATGAGTGTGATTCTTTGCAGATTGGGTGTGAGATAACTGCTCACTGGCATGTCAAAAGATGAATTGTCATAACTTTGAGCAGGG